>NC_057710.1:120498070-120593005 GCF_004010195.1 Chiloscyllium plagiosum | reverse complement strand
GACCCATCTAACGAACTAGAGCTATAGCTTTCCCAATCAATATCAGGAAAGTTAAAGTCCCCCATAACAACCACCCTATTACTTTCACTAAGAGTTCCTTAACTGGGGATGTTAACCTGGTCCAATCAGGGAGCCCTGGCTGATGTATATAAACAGCAGTCTCAGAGGTTCTGTTCACTCTGAGAGCTGACTCTGAAGAAGCTGGACAAGTGTCAAGTATTCTGCATGTGTAAATAATGGATGACTTGGTGGTGGGATACTGAACACCGTTGAGTTATTTCAAGGAGGGCTAAATCTCCTTGGGAAAAAGATTTTAAAAAATTCTAAAGAATTTTATACATTTATAAAGAACAAGAGGGTAGCTAGGGAAAGGGTAGGTCTCCTTAAAGACAAAGGAAGAAATTTATGCATGGACCCAGAGAGAGTTGGTGAGATCCTAAACAAATCTCTACAGTATGGAAGTAGGCTATTCAGTCCATCAAGCCCACACCACCCCTCTGAAGAGTATCCCACCCAGACCCACCCTATGTTTTCCAACTAACCTGCATATCTTTGGACTATAGGAGGAAATTCATGCAGACTCTGGGACAATGCACAAATCCCACACAGATAGTGGCCTGAGGGTACAATTTTAACTGGGACCCTGGCGCTATCAGGCAGTGGTGCTAACCACTGAGCTACTGTGCCACCCTTTAAGATGTTGGGCATTTTGAAAAGCATTATGGTAGGCAGGTTGCTGGGGTTTTATACAACATCTTAATTACCTCTTCAGTCATAGGAGAGGTCCCAGAGGATTGGAAACTAGCTCATGTTGTTCATTTGCTTAAGAAAAGCAATAGTGATGATAATCCAGCAAATTACAGGCTGGTGAGCCTTATGTCAGTGATAGGGAAATTATTGGAGAAGATTCTTAGGGATAAAATTTACTCACGTTTGGAAAAAAATTGGACTTGCTTGAGGCAGCATGGGTCTATCTGGGGAAGGTCATGCCTTACAAACTTATTTGAGATCTTTGAGGAAGTGACAAAAATGATTGAGGGCAGGGTGGCTGATGTTGTCTACATTGACTTTAGCAAGACCTTTGAAAAGATCATTTAAAACTGTCTGATATATAAAGTGATGTCACATGGGATCCACAGTGAGCTAGTAAGGTGGATGCAGAACCGCCTTAGTCATAGAAGACAAAGTCCCAGAGATAGAAGGGTGTTTTTCTAACTAGGTATCTGTGACCAGTGGTGTTCCACAGGGATAAGTGCTAGGAGCCCTGTTGTTTGTAATTTATATAAATTGTTTGGAGGCGAATGAAGGTGGGCCTGATTAGTAATTTTTCAGACAATAAAAACATTGGAGGTGCAGCAGATAGTGAGGAGGATTGCCAGAGGAAAAAGGAGGATAAATATAAGCTGGAGACTTGGATGTAGAATTGGCAGATGGAGTTTAATCTGGACAAATGCAAGGTGATGCATTTTGAAAGACCTAATACAGGAAACAAATATACAGTAAAGGCAGAATGCTCTGCAGCATCAACATACACAGTGATTCAGGCATACAGATCCTCAGTTCCCTGAAAGTGGCAACACAAGTGGATAAGGTGGTAAAGAAGGCATACGGCATGCTTACCTTCATCAATAAGGACATAGAGGCATAAAACTTGGCAAGCCATGTTGCAACTATGCAGAACTTTAATGAAGCCACATTTTGAATATTGGTCACCACACAGGATGTGAAGGCTTTGAAGAGGGAACAGAAAAGGTTTACCAAGATGTTGCCTGATTTGGAAGGCATTAGCTATGTGGAGAGACTGGACAAATTTGGTTTGTTTTTGTTTGAACATTGGAGGATGAGGAAGTGACCTGATAGAGGTTAACAAAATTATAACAGGCATGGAGAGAATGGACAGTCGGAGTCTTTTTTTCCAGGTTAGAAATATCAATTACTAGGGGACATAGGTTTAAGGTAAAAGGAATAAGTTGAAAGGAAATATAAGAGGCAGGATTTTCTTCTACACAGTGGGGTGGTAAGTGCCAAGAATGCACTCCCAGAAGAGTCGGCTGATACAGTAGCAACATTTTAGAGGTATCTTGACAGATTGTGAATTGTCAGGGAATAGAGGGATATGGACCACATACGGCAAACTTGTTTTAAATTTAAAAAGACATCATATATCGATACAGTCTTGGTGGGTCAAAGGGTCCATTGCTGTGCAGTACTATTCTTTATTCTTTACAAATCCAACCCATACAGAAGTGTTGCTGATGTAAGGAAGGGTGCATTCTTTAGAGCATGTTACTTTAGAGCAGATCACAGAGATAGAGTTTGGAGTACATTCAGTATGCTTGGCATTGGTTTGGGGAAACAACTGAAATCCATTACTTTTCTTCTCCAGGTAGCATCCCAAATTATTAAAGATTTGAGGAACCACAGCTTATGCTGTAATTTTACTGCATGGCAGGGTAAGGAGGGAGGCCTCAAGTCCAAATCAGGCAGCACATGAATTAAAACCTTTAATCTTAATGCCATTCTGAATACCTGAGCCATTTAGATAATATTCTAATCACACATTCGTACACACACACACACACCACACACACACACAGAAAATGAGAACTGTGACAGATTAATTTACATTTTTGAGATAGTAAAACTGAGCCAGTACATGTGGTATACATGGATATTAAAGAACTCCTTCAGAAATGCTGTACTTCCATTCTGTCAGTTCTTATATTGTGCATGCAGTTAGAGGAAGGCAAACCATGGTGTGTTTTCATAGCAGTCGGTTGCTATATTTTGAAATTTAAAGCTCCTGGCAGCCACTTTGACAGCTGCTATTGACGATCTGCATATAGGGCAAGTGTGGTGTTAGGGTGTGAGGAGGGCAGGATACCAGATGGGGAGGGGGTCATGTGCCAGCTGGGTTGGGAAAGGTGACAGGGTGAAAGGTAGCAAGGCAAGTCTTCGGATAGGTCGGGGTCGGTTGGAAAAATTGGGTCCAGTTGTGTTGGGGGGCGGTGGGGAGGTGTGGTGGCTAGTTGGGAAGATGGATTATTGGTTTGGGTGGATGGGTGTGTGTAATCAGTATCTGGTGATGTAAGTGATCGGGGGTGATGGCATAGTTGAGTGAGTTTTTACAATAGTATTTATTAGTCCAAACAAGTAATTATTCCACTTACATTGACTGGAACCATGCAAAATCTCAGATGTTTATGGCGACTTTCGGAGGGTTCCAGATGTAGAGCAATTGCCAAGTGGAAACTTTCCTGAGCAATTCCTTCAGAGTCTGCCACAACAGGGATTCCAAAGTGTCTGTGTGTCCAGCTCCCATCTACACTGGCATTAAGACTATCTGGCCAGAAGAACATCTGCCCTATTGTGTCTAAGTTTGTGGGTGATACAATGCTAGCTGAGAAAGTCAGCTATGAGGACACAAAGAGAGACCAAAGAGATGGAGAGAAGTTAACAGCAACAAGGAGGCAGATGAAGTATAATGTGTGAGGTTGTTCACTCTGGTAACAATAGAAAAGCAGAACCTTTTTTTTTTAAAGATATGAATGTTTTAAAAGCTAATGATCAGGGAGACCTGTCGGTATGTAGGTTCAGCAAGCAATTAGGAAAGTGAGTTTGCTTTTATCCCAAAAAGATTGGAGTAAAGGAACAAGAAGAAGGAAATCTTCAATTCACACAACATTCTGACTTGGAATTATATTGTCCTTCATCTATTATCACTGGATTGAAACACTAGAACTCCCTCCCTAACCTCATTGCGGTTGTAACAATATCACTTGGACTACAGTAATTGAAGAAGATTACCCCCTTGCTACTTTCACCAGGTCAATAAATCATGAGTTTGCCTGCATTGACCATGCAATGGAAAACAGCAGATGGAGTCTGAAGTCAGCTGTGAAGGACCTCAGGTCCCTTGATTCCCACGACAGCACTAATAAAACCGGTAGGACTTTGTCCATGTTACAGTTGAAGCTCACACACTAGCCAGCAGATGCTCCATGGAGATGCCCACTACTACTATATTGCAAATTATCAGTTCCAAACTCTGTAGGATGTCTGGAGTCAATTTACAGCAGACCTCTTCAACAGTCATAGGCTGGAGGTATTCTGGCAGACTTACCATTACAGCAAGCATCTCATTGCATATATTGATCAATGTTTTCTGCAGTCTGTCCCAAGGAGGTCCTCATCCAAATCCTCTGCAGCAAAATTGCTGTGAGATTTAGCCCTCTAGAAAGTCCAAAGATGGAACTTATGCAGCCCATTTTGTCTTGTGACTCATCACTTGCAGATTCTGATTCCAAACTAGCCTGTAAGTATATGCCCTGCCAGAACCTGAGATGGAAGCTACAAGTATTAGGTTGGATGAGGTCATTTTTTTTCAGGTTATCTTCCTTCACTTTCCTCTCCTCTGCTCCTGGAGGGTCTTAGCACCTTGTAGTTCCACATTATCTGAAAGCACTATAACATAGCGGATGAATCAGAGTTTTCATGGTCACTCCATGTGTAATCTCTGCTTCATAACACCTTTCATGATATGGAATTATCAGTTAATGTTAGCGATTTTTATAGCGTTGTAAGTATGGTATATTGAGCAGTGGTGCAATTGAGATGGAGGTACAATTGTAGCCAGTGAGAGATGTGGGCTGGATTTTATGAGGCACATTTTCCCCTTGAGCAAAACTTTGTCTGTCAGCCCACCACCTGAAACCTACTACAGAGATGTCACATTGGGAGCAGTTTAAATTGTTTCACAGTGGAAAGTAGCCCTGCCCAAGAGAGTTCCCCACCAATCTCCTTAGTACCAGCTGGTGAGAGGTTTCCTCCAAAAGGGTGTTTACCTGATGTAATAATACTTATGTACTCTCCCATAACATAAAACTCGGCATGGATATCATGGTATTGATGAATCCAACAGATATTTATTACATTTAAACATTATTTACAAACACTATCTCCTGTGCCAGAAAACTACCTGTGTTAATATTAAGCTGTTAGATTACAACAGCGGACGATACTTCAAGTAATATGAGGTAAGATGGAGTATGTGATCTTTGTATCCTCAGGACACATACTATGATACAGCGATGATAACATGAACATAGCTCTTAAAGGAATACTGATATACTCATTATGAGACAAGACACAACATCAGCAGCATTAGGGGCATGCTGTAAATATAGACAGCCCCTGAAGAAGTAGTAATGAAAACTGTCTTGAAACATAAGTATGGAATTTAGGACAGGCCTGACTGACACATCCCAGTCAGGGAGGGGGTGGATGGGCAGGGGGAGAGCATTAAAGCTGCTCTACGATCTTGTGGGAGCAGGGGGTTAATAGGCACAGAACCCCACAAGTTATTTACCATCTACCCCACACCCTACCCACTGCCAGCTCCACAAAAAATCCTCACAGTAAAAGCTGTTGAGTTATTGCCTTGCCTCTGCTTTCTCTTGCTCTATATAAAGTAGTGTTGGAGGTAGAAGGAAGCTCTTAACCCATTACTAATTCATCACTCAAGGGTTACTGGCCGAAGGGTGCCTGAGAAGGCTCCTAACATTTACTCCACCCACCATACTATGGGAGACAGATCAGGAGTACACTGAATAGCAACGGGAGGCCACTTACTTGATTCTGAACACAATTCAACCCTACCATCTTTAAATATTTCTACAGGGAACTGTAAAATCCAGCTTCCACTCATCTTGGCCAGTCAAGGGGGGGAAGGAATCTTCATATGCCATTGTCAGTCATCATTTTCTGGTTACTGACAACTCTCGGTACCTGTTCCCATTCTCTTCTCATGGTCAGTCTGCCAGGTTTCTTTCCCCACCATTCTCTATTCTCCTTACCTGCCAGTAATAGGATCTTCATTCCTAATTCCTGAAATAGCACATTCAGAACATCATGGGTAATTCTGGGTGTCCCTCCTCCCTTCCTTCAATATGGCTTTGAGGGGCCAGAACCATTACCAATAGCTGCCATGTTTGACAGTGCACTGCAACTTCCTTCTTATTGTAGGAAGAGGAGTCATATTGGACTCAAAGCGTTCACTCTGTTTTTCTCCTTACAAATGCTGCCAGACCTGCTAAGTTCTTTTATTATTCTTTTTATAGGAACTGCACCTTAAGAAGACGCTGCCTGGCACACAAACTTTCCACTGAATTGTTACTTGACCAGAATTTGTACAGCATCCTTGTACTTCAATGGAGCTTTGAAGATATGCATTACATGCCACAGTCATGAAAACAAGGTGGGTAGATTAACCTTCAGTTTTACCCATCCTGTTCCTAATAGATGAGGGCAAGTTATAAACTGTGGTTCATACAAGTACTTCTTTTATTGGGGTCCTGTGCCTATGAACTGAGTATAAAGTGAACGCATGAAATTATAGGTGTATACTGAATCTCAATCAGTCCATTTATTTATCATTAGCATCTGTGTTTGGGAATCATTGTGTATATAAAGAAGTAATATTAAAGAGAGGATGGAATGTTTTAATAATTGTTAATATGTACTCCACTTCAGTACTCCAATGCACTGTGTATGATTGCAACTGAGGTTTCCAATCTGTGTAATTGGGGAAAATGCTTAACTAGGTTAGTCTACTCCCCAAAGAAAGAGGGGGATATTTTAAAAAGTCACTCAAATAACACCCAGTTAAACAGGAAAATGCATACAGTTTGAGAGTAAATGAACCTAAAATGGGAACATAGACACAAGTTATGGTTTTAAAACATACAAATATTTACATTCACAATGTAAACTGTAGGGGGAATTTTCAGACAGCAATTATGTTTGACCTCAATTTCTCCCCACCCAGCAATCCAAGATAACAATACAAATTAACTCAGAGGAGACCATTAAATAGAATTACCGCTCTTCTTGTGACTTAAGCAAAGCTTCAGGTTGGTTTTGAGCTTCAGTTTTCAGGTTTGCCAGCTGTTCTTCCATCTAAACCCAAATAATATATTTCAACGTGTTATTCTTGAAAGTCTAATTCCACGAACAAACAGAAAATAATGTTTCTCAAAGATAACAATCTTTTGTAAATGTAGAAATATAATGTTTTATACAAAGTTGGAATATTACTGATTATTAAATCCCTTGTTCATCTATCACTCCATAATTGTGATTTTGTTTATATTCTGCTCTCTCTCTGGCTCTTGGACTTTCTTTCTGCTGTCTCTATTTTGATTCCTTGTCCACTTTTTTGTCCTTGTTCTTCTGTTTTCATAGATTTCTCTCTCTCTCTGAGCTTCTACTTCATCTTAATCCTTTACAATTTCTCTAACCTGCATTTTTAAAATAAATGTATGATTTACACACGTTAAAAATTGTATTTATCAAGGTGTTAAAATAGATGCTAGGGAAGACATCACTCTCTGCTCTTTGTATATCAGCAATACTTCCAAATTCAATATCTGATGTGCATACACTGAAACGCAATCATGTAGAAATGTACATCCTGGACTGTCATAATCAGATGACCCCGACCAAGAGTTGCACACGAAATGAAGGTAGCCATTTCATAGATACTTCAGTGTAGACCAGACTGCTGTCTCGAGAGCACAGAACATGGTGTCAAAAATGTAGTCGAGAAGAGTACTGAAGAGCTTTACAAAGGTAGACCTACTAACAGGAATATTCACAGCTATGAAAGTCGCAGCTGAAAGAAACTGGAAAAGAACAAAGAATGAGGGCATAGCTGAAACGCTGGATAAGGCACAATGGCTGAAACTTCCCTCCTGACTCCAGTTAAAATGAAAGGTGAAATGAAGCAATACTGGCAGTTGTTCCACACGCCATGGCTAAATTACAAAATAGTGACAGGTTTGTTTAACAAGGCAGAGCAGCTGACAGCAGCGACACATTTATCACTGTTGAGAGCAGACTGTTTGTTTCAAAATGTACTCCATGCTAAATTTCCCTGAAAAACACAAGAAACAAACTGCAGAAATTTTGAACATCTTGAAAGCACACTTTTACTTTGAATCCTAAGTGAGCATAATTTATGAATGGCACATGTTCAATATTAAAGTCCAGGTGGAAGAACTGTCCATTGAGCAGTATGTGACTTAAAACCCAACTAACAGATTTTGTGACTTTGCAAAACTAAAAGACAATCTGAGTAAAGAAGGATTATGTTAGAGTCATAATATCATGGAATCCCTACAGCGTGGAAGCATGGCCATTCAGCCCATCAAGTCATCAGGGCGGCATGGTGGCTCAGTGGTTAGCATTGCTGCCTCACAGCGCCAGGGACCTGGGTTCAATTCCCACCTTGGGCGACTGCCTGTGTGGAGTTTGCACATTCTCCCCGTGTCTGCATGGGTTTCCTCCCACAATCCAAAGATGTGCAGGGTAAGTGAATTGGTCATGCTAAATTGCCCATAGTGTTAGGTGTGTAGGGGTAGTCAGGGGTAAATGTAGGGGAATAGGTCTGGGTGGGTTGCTCTTTGGAGGGTTGGTGTGGACTTGTTGAGCCGAAAGGCCTGTTTCTATATTGTAGGAAATCTAATCTAATCTAATCCGAAGAGTATCTCCCAGACCCACTCCCTACCCTATCCCTGTAGCCCAGCATTTCCCATGGCTACACTACCTTGCCTACACATCACTAGACAATATGGGCAACTTAGCATTGCCAATTCACCTAACCTGCACATTATTAGATTATGGGAGGAAGAAAACTCATGCAGACACACGGAGAATGTGCAAACTTCACATAGACAGTCACCCGAGGTTGGATTGAAACCAGGGTCCCTGACGCTGAGGCAGCAGCGCTAACCACAGAGCCATCATGACCTATTAGTCATAAGAAGTCCCATAGTGAGGTCACATTTCGTCAGAGAGGAGAAACTAACTCTCAGGAAAACAGCTGACACACCCAGAGGTGCTGGGATTATAAACTAGCAACTAGAGCATGTTCATGCTAACACAGACAGTCCAGGCCCAAAGGGCTGAACAATCAGGGGAAACAGCAGGAAGTAATACAGTGGAGGGTATCCACAAAGTGAAGGTGAGGGGAATGCAGTATTCTGACTGTAAGAAGTGGAATTACTTTGCAAACAACTTTAGAGCTGGAAGGAGCATAAATAGCTGTTGGAGAGATAGACGCTGAAGATACTGATTAATCACTTTATACCATATCACTGGTTGGATAGATAAATTGTAAATTGTTTATGGCTGTTGGAATGATGACTACATCAACAGTGTCAGACACTGACACGACATACAATATCAGTACTTACACAAACTTGTGCAAAGCATATTAAATCCAAAAATGAAGCCCTTGAAATAAGGTTGAGGCTTTGTGATGGCACCATACATGTGCTGAGAGCACAGATTACAAGTCCCTTTCAATGGCATGAACAAAGCTCTGAAGTTCCAGATCCCAGTAATCAAGTAAATGCCACTCTCTCAGCCAAAATAAGTCAAAAGTTTGGATTGGTTATCTTCACTTGCCAAAACAAAGATGTAAAATTTCGCAGCACACTAAACTATTAACAGTGTAACAGATCCTGGAGGAATACAAAGATGTATTTACAGGGTCAGGATGTCTTCTGGAGAATATTATTCAAAGTAGATAAGAATGTAAGACCAATTCAGCTGCTCTCACTGCCAGTCTATATTAGATGATGTGGAGGTGCAGTAAATGGACTGAGGTGGACAAGGTCAGAAGTCACACGACACCAGATTATAGTCCAAAAGATTTATTTGAAATCACAAGCTATTGGAGTGCTGCTTCTTTATCATTGAAGTGAACAGAAACACACAGGCACAGAATTTATAGACAGAAATATCAAAAGATTGTGCAGATGGTGAGAGTGGGGTGTCAACTGGCTGAATAACAAGTGTTTGCAGGTGATCAAGAGTGTCAGACAGTGTGGGTAAAATGTCAACAGCTGAATAACAAGTGAAAGGATAATCCATAATCTGATTAATTGAGGCAGAGAGATAATTACAAAAAATTAAAAATAAGATGGTCGTGGAGACAAACCAAATAGTTGGAGTAACATGATAGATATAAGAGTCATATGGTGATGGTCTCACCAAAGCAATAAATAATCCAAAACAGTTCAAGCTAATTAAGGTAGAGAGATCATAATAAGTTATCAAGATGATGGGATCAAAACAGGTGAGGAAGATTTTACAAATACGGAACATATGGTGGCGTTACATGTGGAGCAACATGAACCCAAGAGAAACTTGGAGAAATTCAGCATCACTACCAGCAGTAACCAAGCCTCCTCCAGTGCCACGTTTGAAACCACATTGAAATCCATTGTCAACTTGTCTGACCACACCCTTCAACCAGGCGAAACAGAAGTTCTCAGCCTAGGGCTCAATTTCTGCCCCATGACAAAAATGAACCCCATTGGTGTCACAGCAGACACAGGAATTCATCAGGCGAATGAGGCTCTGGGAATTCTTCCACAAACCCCAAGATGTAGGCAGCGAGCCCAATTCATCCGCTCACCCTCAACCACAACAAACAGCTCTTCATCCAGACACATGGAACAGCCATGGGGTCCAAATTTGCACCCCGATACACCAAAATGTCCATGCACAAGTTCGAGCAATTCTTCTTTGCTGCACAGGACTTCCAACCAATGTGATACACTAGATACATGGACATTTTCTTCCTTTGGACACATGGCGAGGAATTACTGAAACGGCTGTATAATGATATCAACAAGTTTCATCCCACCATTAGACTTATCATGGACTACCCTTCAGAATCAGTCTCAATCTTGGACACCCACATCCCCATCATGGACGGACCCCTCAGTACCTCACTCTACCGCAAGCTCATGGATAACCTCATGGTGCTGCACTTCTCTAATTTCCTCCCTAAACTTGTTAAAGAAGCCATCCCCTATGGACAAGTCCTATATATACAAAGGATCTGCTCAGACAAGGAGGAATATGATGGCCACCTGAAAATGCTGAAAGTTGCCCCTCATAAGAACAGGATAGAATGCTCAACTCATTGATCACAATGCCAAAGTGGAAAAACTGCAACGACCTCCTCAGAAGACATACACAGGACATGATCGATAGAGTACCCTCCAACATCCCGGAGAGGAGAAAGTACACCACGTTCTTTGCAGCCTTCAACATGTCATCAATGACAACAAACATCTCACCAAGGTCATCCCGACATCTCCAATTCACGCCTTTAGACAACTGCCAAATTTTAAACAGACCGTTGATCATTGCCTTCAGGAAAACACAACCACACAACCCTGCCATGACAACCTCTGCAAGATAGGTTAGATCATCGACCACGTATATGGCACATACTCACGTGATTTGACCAATGTTGTCCACCTCGTATGCTGCAGACAAGAATGCCCCAAGACATGGTATATTGGCAAGACCATGCAGACGCAAAAACAACAGATGAATGGACACTGCGCAACAATTGCCAGATGGGAATATTCCCTCCCATACGGGGAACACTTCAGCAGCCAAGAACATTCAGCCTCCGATCTTTGGTTAAATGTCCTCCAAGGCAGCCTTCAAGATACACAACAACACAGAATCGCCGAGCAGAAACTGATAACCAAGTTCCATACTCATGAAGACGGCCTCAACCTTGATCTTGGGTTCATGTCACGCTACATGTAACCCCACCACACTGTTCTCTATTTGTAAAAGCATCCTCACTGTTCTGTTCTGATACCATCATCTTGATAACTTGTTATGATCTCTCTACCTTAATTAGCTTGTACTGTTTTGGATTACGTGTTACTTTGATTAGCCCCTAGTCATGCGACTCATACCTATCATGTAATTCCAACCATTTGGTTTGTCTCCATCACCATCTTCTTTTTAACTTTTTGTAATTATCTCTCTGCCTTATCATAGAACATTCCTTCACTTGTTATTCAAGCTGTTGACACTTTACTCATACTGTCTGACACTTCTGATCACCTGCAGAGACTTGTTATTGAGTGTGTTAACACATTTGTACGAATTTTTGATTCTCTGCCTGTAAATTCTGAGCCTGTGTGCTTCTCTTCATTTCATCTGACGAAGGAGCAGTGCTATGAAAGCTTGTGATTTCAAATAAACCTGCTGGACGATAACCTAGTGTGCCATAAGATAAGACAGAAGAGCTAGAAAAGAAGGGAATAATTAAGGAAGTCACAATTTCTGCAGAATGAATTATCATCATGGCAGCAGTGATATAACCTTGAAAGCTGAGAATATGCATTGACTTAAGGAAACTAAATAAAGATCTGAGAAGAACAATGTCCACTACCTATTGTTAGAGTTTGACTTTTTTTAAAAATTCCCAAGTCAACAATGCTTGGTCTTTCAGTGAACTTGCCAATTTCCAAATACTGGTAAGGTTTGCAGTGTTAACTCATGCTTACTTTGGATTGAGATCATTTAAAGTAATTTTACCTGGGATTCTTAAAGCCAGTATATGCAGGTTATTTCCATTTCACCAACTTTAGCCGAATTTAAAGCTCATGATTAAAAAACAAGAGGAGAAAAGTCAATGCTAACTCTCTTTTGTGGACATTATTGGCTAGACCCATATGGATTATATATTTTTAATTGCCCTTGGGAAGATTATTACCAGCTGCCTTTATGAACTGTTCCAGTCCATATAGTGTAGGTATACCCACAGCGTTATTAAAGAGAGAGATCCAAGATTATGACCCAGTATTAGTCTTGTTCCAAGTGAGAATAATAGATAACTTAAGGCGAACTTGCAAGTGGTGTTCTCATACATCTTCTACCCTTGTCCTTCGAGATCACAGATCGTGGATTTGGAAGAACTGACCAAAAGCACCTTGGTCAGTTCCTGCAGTGCTTTCTGTATACGATGTTCACTGCTATCATTACAGTGGAGGAGGGAGAAAATATTTAAGTTGACAGATGGGATGCCTATCCAGTGGGTTGCTTATTGCTAGGTAGTGTCAAGTTTCTTAAATGCTGTTGGAGCTGCATATATCTAGACAAGTGGATATTATACAACTATACTCAAAGAATGAGGGAGGATCTTATGGAAACATATAAAATTATAAAGGGATTAGATAAGATAGAAGCAGAGAGGTTGTTTCCACTGGTGGGTGAAACTAGAACTAGAGGGCATTGCCTCAAAATTAGAGACAGCAGATTCAGGACTGAACTGAGGAGGAACACATTCACCTAAAGGGTTGTGAATCTGTGGAATTTCCTGCCCAGTGAAGTAGTTGAGACTTCCTCATTGAATGTTTTTAAAGCTAAGATAGATAATGTTTGAACAATAAAGGAATTAAGGGTTATGGTGAGAGGGCGGGTAAGTGGAGCTGAGGTCACAAAAAAGATCAGCCATGATCTTATTGAATGGTAGTGCGGGCTTGAAGGGCCAGATGGCCTACTCCTACTCCTGTTTCTTATGTTTCATGTGTATGGTGCACAGGCCTTGGAAATCATGAACTGAATTACTCACATTGAATTTCCAGCCTCTGGTCTGCCTTTGTAGTGGTATTATTTATATGATGGGTGTCATTTCTGGTCAACTGTATAATCGCACCCAACCACCCCCACCAACTCTCCCCACTCCCCAACCCCTTCCCCGGCCTCCCAAGAAAGGATGTTGATAGAAAGTTATTTAGTAGTGGTTATGTCATTGAATGACAAGGGGAAATGATAACATGCTTTCATGTGGGAGATGGTCATTGCCTGGCACCACGTCGGGTAACTTACATACCCAGTTCCACATATTTAATGTGCTACTGCCAAGCAAGTGCAGCCCACCTTATCCAGAAAGCCACATTTAAATCCCTTCAACAAGATGTGATGGAATTTATTGGGAGGTCATGTTGTGGCTGTACAGGACATTGGTTAGACCACTTTTGGAATATTGCGTGCAATTCTGGTCTTCTTCCTACCAGAAAGATGTTTTGAAACTTGAAAGGGTTCAGAAAAGATTTAGGTCATGTTGTGGCTGTACAGGACATTGGTTAGACCACTTTTGGAATATTGCGTGCAATTCTGGTCTTCTTCCTACCAGAAAGATGTTGTGAAATTTGAAGGGGTTCAGAAAAGATTTACAAAGATGTTGCCAGGGTTGGAGGATTTGAGCTATAGGGAGAGGCTGAACAGGCTAGGGCTGTTTTCCCTGGAGCGTTGGAGGCTGAGGGGTGACCTTATAGAGAGGCATGGACAGGATAAATAGACATAGGATAAACAGATAAATATTTATTGGGTTGAAGCACAAGAAAGATTTAAGGGCACTAGGGTGACTCAGCAACTTAATGTACATGTGGAGTGGTTAGAAATGTTTTTCACAGCTGGAGGAGTGAGCTATGGAGGTATTCAAAAGCAAGGATTAAAATTTTAAAATCGAGGAACCACCATAAGTCAGCAACACAGCAACATGAGGGCCTGGGCGAGAATGTATTTAGTTCCAGGTTGGATTGCCTTCCAGTCACTTGTGCAGTGGATCTGAAGCTGCAATATAAAATGGTACATAGCAGAAAAATATTCCCTGCAGAGAACACTGAGGCCACCTGCAGTGGGAGGTGGAGCCATGTCTGGAAAAATAATAGGGACACAGGCCAAGGAATTCAAGTTAGGACAAAGCCAAGCTGAGGCCTGGAATCTGTCAGTCAACCACTAGTAAAATGACAATACCGTAAAAATAAATCAGATCCTAGTCAATACCTGATAACGCCCCAACTGTTAACATTTAATTATTCCTCGCCAAAGATACATTAATAGTCATGTAGTTGACAGGGAGCAACTGTAAATCAATATTAAGATATAGAAGAGCAGACACAAGTGTATGCATACCGCCTCTTGTTAAAATAAGCCTGTAGAAATGAATAGAACCATATCTAAATTGTACACAGATATTAATATGATGACTATGTGGCAATGTGCCATTCAGGTCTGGAGTGTGACAAACTCAATACATGGAATGCACTGAAATAAATGATGTCAGCTGAGTCTGCTGTAGGAAACTATATTTATCTGGTATTACATCTGTCTCAGTGACCTGAGGCAGGGATCATAAAAAGTCAGCTAAGATGCCCAGACCCACTAAACATGCTGCCAGAGACAGCATGCAAAACATCAGAATATTATTTGAACAGAAAATACAAGAACAACTTCTACTGTGTCAGAATCAAGGCTAATATTACATTAGTTAAAACAATAACAAAGGTAATTAATTCAGAAGATTACTGACTTTAAACTTGATAACTTATAGCAAACAGTTTCCTAGCAAAATGATCAGATGTGAAACCTATTTCCTTACCAGTTGATAAATTATGCCCTCCTTATTTGGAATTGGTTCTTGCATAATCCTTCAGAGATGATAATACTGACTGCAAACTTAATACTAGTTTGTTATCTCGTGTTTCACTGGGACAGCTTTCAGTCAATGTACAGGATGGTTTTCACAACTTGCATTTATATGAAATCTAAAGCATTTCACATAGATACACGAAAAACATGAACATCAAATAAGAGAATGCAGGATATTTATTGGGTGTGAAGCACAAGAAAGATTTAAGGGCACTCGGGTGACTCAGCAACTTAGTGTACATATGGCGTGGTTAGAAATGTTTTTCACAGCTGACAATATCCTCAAAGGTCCTGCTAATCCTATTAATCAGGCAACGGGAAAGCAAAGGGATGATATTTCTGACAGAAGTAGGCTCAGAAGTGTTTGAGGTGCTCATGAATTTGCTCATCCCTGCTAAGTGCAAAGACATGTTTATTTTTGGCATGATTTGGACTGGGGTGTACAAAGTTAAAAATCACACAACACCAGGTGATATGCCAACAGGTTTATTTGAAAGCACTAGCTTTCGGAGCGCTGCTTCTTCATCAGGTACTCCACAAACCACAGTCTGGTGTTGTGTGATTTTTAACTTTCTTTTTGGCGTTTTGTGTAAACTTGAACAGTGCAACAGTCCCAAACCATTGGAGATTGCAGAAAATTATCAGAATAAAAACAAGAAATTAGTTACCCAATGAGGATATTGAAGACTTTATTGTAACTTTGAAGATATTCATACATTGTTATTTTGGAGAATTTTGAGAGGCAACATTGCAGAACAGATCTGTGTGTGGTATAAAAAGTGAAAGCATTCACAGTGCATTGCTTTCATTGCCAACGTTAATTATTGACATGGCCTGTCAAACAGCCTTGTCACTGGACATAGCAGTACATGATTTGAGAGAAGTCAGAGTTGACCATTTACCTGTTTATATGTTGAAGTAAAGTAGCTGCAGCTCACTGTGCAAAAGGCCCCAATGTTGGGTGTTATTAGTAGCAGAGGTACAAAAAAGTTGTAATATCAATCTGTGGACTAATATTGGGCACAGAATTGCCTGTTTGTAAAGACAGAGTGCAACAGCTGCAACAAAAACGGTCATCCTGCCAAGGTATGCTGAACAAATGTAAACACAGAAAATGCTGGAAATGGAGGAAACAGCAATCACTGCACATGGTATTGAACAGTGTCAGGTCAATGAAGGATCAGATGAGATCCATGTGAACCAAAGTACAAAGATATCGAGTATAAATTCATAGGACACTGTAGTCCACGTAGTGTTTTTGGATAGAGATCTGATAAACATGAGGTCAACAATGATGCATGTGATTTCTGAATCACTGTACCACAAAAAAGCTGAGTCGACATCAACTGGAGAAATCGTGCACAGAATTCAGAGGTTATGGAAGAGAGAAGATTATGAAGCATGTTGGTTTCAGTCACAACATAAAAGGTAATATACAAAACTGCTCACCAGTGTGGCATTGGGGGATAAAAACAGCCTCATAAGGAAAAAGACTAACAGCATTTAGTTGAAAAAGGCGTTTTTGCACAGAAATTAAATTCACAATACAAGATGACATGATCACCAAGTGAATCGTTGCCGATGTTAGTGAACATCAAATCGATGAAGGATATGGGATATTGTACAAGTTCAAATGCATCAGTAATTATTGTGGAAAAGGATATGGAAGATATAGACTGCAGGAAAATAGATGGTGACATCTTGCAAAATGTCCAGATTACAGAGGAGGAAGTGCTGGATGTCTTGAAATGGTTAAAAGTGGATAATTCCCCAGGACCTGATCAGGTGTACCCTAGAACTCTGTGGGAAGCGAGAGAAGTGATTGCTGGTCCTCTTGCTGAGATATTTGTACTATCGATAGTCAAAGGTGAGGTGCCGGAAGACTGAAGGTTGGCTAACGTGGTGCCACTGTTTAAGAAGGGCGGTAAAGACAAGCCAGGGAACTACAGACAGGTGAGCCTGACCTCGGTGGTGGGCAAGTTATTGGAGGGAATCCTGAGGGACAGGATGTACATGTATTTGGAAAGGCAAGGACTGATTCGGGATAGTCAACATTGCTTTGTGCATGGGAAATCATGTCTCACAAACTTGATTGAGTATTTTGAAGAAGTAACAAAGAAGATTGACGAGGGCAGAGCGATAGATGTCATCTATATGGACTTCAGTAAAGCGTTCGACAAGGTTCCCCATGGGAGACTGATTAGCAAGGTTAGATCTCATGGAACACAGGGAGAACCAGCCATTTGGATACAGCACTGGCTCAAAGGTAGAAGACAGAGGGTGGTGGTGGAGGGTTGTTTTTCAGACTGGAGGCCTGTGACCAGAAGATGCCACAAGGATCGGTGCTGGGTCCTCTACCTTTGGTCATTTACATAAATGATTTGGATGCGAGCATAAGAGGTATAGTTAGTAAGTTTGCAGATGGGGTCGGGGAGTCCAGAACTTGAGGGCATAGGTTTAGGGTGAGAGGGGAAAGATATAAAAGAGGCCTAAGGGACAACTTTTTTCATGCAGAGGGTGGTACGTGTGTGGAATGATCTGCCAGAGGATATGGTGGAGGCTGGTACAATTGCAACATTTAAGAGGCATTTGGATGGGTATATGAATAGGAAGAGTTTGGAGGGATGTGGGTCAGGTGCTGGCAGGTGGGACTAGATTGGATTGGGATATCTGGTCAGCATGGACGGGTTGGACTGAAGGGTCTGTTTCCATGCTATACATCTCTATGACTCTAATTGTGAGACCAGATTATTGCAGGCCTTGTCCATTGCCTTATGCCCTGAGGGAGAACGTAGCACAAAAACTGAAAGACTTGACACTGAGAACACAATCACTTAAGTCAAACAGAGTAACTGGGATAACTGGCAGGTGGTGGTGCAAGATATGTGGGGATTATCAAGCAGCCATAAATCAGGCACTAGAACATAATTCACTTGATACTTTGTAAATGTCATGCAATGTCATCAGGAGACCAGATTTTTTTCAAAATTAGATTCAGCAAATACTTATCTGCAACTTAAGTTAAAAGTCCTATTTAACTATTAATATACACATTTGGTCTATTTCAGTTTCATAGACTACCATTTGGTGTTTTCTCTGTCCCTGGAATTTTCCAATGGATAATGAACTTAATTCTGCAAGGAATTCAGGGTGTGCTATGTTATTTAAATACCCTATTTATTTCAGCTCCAAACAGGCAGGCCCATAATGTCAGGTCAAATAACATGCTCCAAAGTCCAAAGCATGGAATCTGAGTGAAGGCACACAAATGTGAAATGTTTCAAAATCCTGCAATGTACTCGGAATACAGAATAGATATCCTACCAAGAGCAAGGTTAAAATAATAAGAATTGCACCACACTCACTGAGCTCAGATTTATTTCAGAGGAGCTAAGTGAATTACTATGGTAAATACATACCAAAGTTATTGTCTCCATTCAATTAACTCCAGAGGAAGGCTGTTCTGGGGAACTGGACAAGGCAGTGTGGCAAAGCATTTCAGCTGAGTATACGTTGCTCCAATGACTGACGGTAGTGAAGAAGGCATTTGGTAAACTTATCAGAGCTGAAAATGTGTTGCTGGAAAAGTGCAGCAGGTCAGGCAGCATCCAAAGAACAGGAGAATCGACGTTTCGGGCATAAGCCCTTCTTCAGGAATGAGGAAAGTGTGTCCAGCAGGCTAAGATAAAAGGTAGGGACTTGGGGGAGGGGCTTTGGAAATGCGATAGGTGGAGGGAGGTCAAGGTGAGGGTGATAGGCCGGAGTGGGGTGAGGGCGGAGAGGTCAGGAAGATGATTGCAGGTTAGGAAGGCGGTGCTGACCAATTCACCTGAGTTCGAAATTTGGTAAACTTGAATTTCTTGGTCAGTGCATTCGGTACAGGAATTGGGAGGTCATGTACAGGACATTGGTTGGGCCACTGTTGAAGTACTGCATTCAGTTCTGGTTTCCCTGCAACAGGAAGGATGTTGTAAAACTTGAAAGAATGAAGTAAAGATTTACAAGGATGTTGCAAGAGTTGGAGGGTCTGAGCTATAGGGAGAGGCTGAATAGGCTGGGGCTATTTTCCCTGGAGAGTTGGAGGCTGAGGGGTGACTTTTCAGAGCTTGTGGAACATAAGGGGCATGAATAGGATGAATAGTCAAGGTTTTTTTTCACAGGGTAGGTGGTGTCCAAAATTAGAGGGCGTAGGTTTAAGGTAAGAGGGGAAAGATTTAAAAGAGACCTAAGGGGCAACATTTTTCAAGCAGAGGGTGATGCGTGTATGGAATGAGCTGCCAGAGGAAGTGGTGGAGGCTGGTACAGTTACAACATTTAAATGGCATCTGGATTGGTACATGAATATGAAGGGTTTAGATTAGATTAGATTAGGTTCCCTACTGTATGGAAGCAGGCCATTTGGCTCAACAAGTCCACACCAACCCTCCGTACCCCATCCAAACCCTTCCCCTTACCCTATATTTACCCCTGACTAATGCACATAACACTATGGGCAATTTAACATGACCAATTCACCTGACCTGCACATATTCGGATTGTGGGAGGAAACCGGAGCACCCGGAGGAAATCCACGCAGACACTGGGAGAATGCGCAAACTCCACACAGACATTTGCCTGAGGCGGGAATCGAACGTGGGTCCCTGGCGCTGTGAGGCAGCAGTGCTAACCACTGAGCCACTGTACCGCCCAAGAGGGATTTGGGCCAAATGCTGGCAAATGAAACTAGATTAATTTAGGATACAGGTATCCCCCGCTTTTCAAACATTCGCTTTACATAATTTCCCTTTTACGAAAGAACTACATTGGTATTTGTTTTCGTGAATGCAAAGAGGATTTTCGCTTTGACAAGAAACGACGATTCTTTTTCTCATATAAATTTTGCACCTTTGCTTTATGCCATTTTCAGCTTATGAAAGGTTTCCTGGGAACACTGTACTTTCGGATAGCAGGGGCTACCTGTCCAATAAGCTGAGCAACTACTTGATGGCTCTGCACATGCCAACATGTTGACCTCAAGTTCCAGAAAATGCTCCTGTGCGTGCACTGTGGAAGTCAGCACAGTAGCCGGAAAATCACAGGGAACATAGTAAATAAAAAGTTACTGTGTCTTGGCTAAGGCAACAAGAATAGAAATATTGAATTCCTACTGTACAGATAGAGCCCATTCGACCTGTTGATTGTGCAACAATTGTCTGAAGAGATCCCATCCAGACCAAGCCCCATACCCTATCCCTGTAACCCAATATTTAGCATGGCTAATCCGCTTAGCCTGCACATCCCTGGACACTATGAGCAATTTAGCTTGCCAAATCCCCTACCTGCATATCTTTGGACTATGGGAGGAAATCTGAGCATCTGGAGGAGGCACAGTGATTCAGCGGTTAGCATTGCTGCCTCACACTGCCAGGGATTGTCTGTATGGAGTTTGCACATTCTCCCCATGTCTGCATGGGTTTCCTCAGGGTGCACTGGTTTCCTCCCACTGTCCAAAGATGTGCAGGTCAGGTGGATTGACAATGGGAAATGCAGGGTTACAGGAATAGGGATAGGGAGGTGGGACTGAGTGGAATTGTCTTCATGTGGTTGGATTTAATAACACCTTCCAGGGCTTCTGCCAAGCGCCCACTTGTTCTGGACATTTCCCAAAGCTTTCCTGACTGCTAAGCCTGCCCTTTAGTTGCACCTATCTATTCCCAGGGCTGTTCCTGAGCCTTAACTTCACAATGGGCCGAATGGCCGGCTTCTGCATTGTAAGGATTCTATAAAACCCATGCAGACACAGGGAGAATGTACAAACTCCAACTTACCCAAGGCTGGAATCGAACCCAGTCCCTGGCACTCTGAGGCAGCAATGCTAACCACTGAACCACCAATTAAGCCACAACATTCCACAACTTTGACCAAACAAGCTTTTCTATACAAAGTTAAAATAGTAAAAGAATATTCTATATACATACATACCTTCTGCTATACCTTCCTGAATGACTATGTTGTAAATATGGGCAACTGTGGTCAAACACCCCACAGAGTGCATTGAGTTGCAAATGCCGTCAAGACAGATCCCAAGGATTTCTTAGCAACTTTTCCTAGAGTGGGTCTGTGACACTATGGGTGATCAAATGTCTTTAAAACTTTGTCAACTTCATAAGGCATTACAAATGTCCATTTTTTAAGGATGTAATCTTGGAATGTCCTTGGAAGCAGATCTATTAAGGACTGCCTCAACAACTTCACAAGTCCTTACAGTTCAGTTTCTCCCCACTAAGGTGGTGTTCCATTGGATTCCCAAGACAGCCCTCAAGTATGTATCCAAGGACATAATTCCAACTGTTTTACAGACTGCCAGCACTTACTCTGGGTTTTGTCCAATCCCCAATCATTTTCAGTTGCAAGCAATTCTGCTTCTGTCTCCCCCCCCCCCCCCCAACCCCACCCAGTTCTCAGCTGCATGGATTTAATAACACCTTCCAGGGCTTCTGCCAAGCACCCACTTGTTCTGGACATTTCCCAAAGCTTTCCTGAGTGCTAACCCTGCCCTTTAGTTGCACCTATCCATTCCCAGGGCTGTTCCTGAGCCTTAACTTCACAAAGCCTGCTACAGTAGCATCTTTTCAGCATGGGGCATCTACCCCGCTCCTAAATCTAACTGACCACCAAAAGTAGCAACCTTCTGCTTTGACTGACTTTGATCAACTGACTAAACACCAATTGTTCAGTGATCGTCGAATGGTTTTGAGCGATCTCTCAATGACAAATCTATTAAAAACTAACCAACCTTGTTTCTGAGCAACATAGAATGTAACAATGAACTTTGAATGTCCTGTTCGCTGAATGTTAGAATATTCAGGAAGTTGCTGACCTACACAGCACATTGGATAAAAAATGGATTTACCAAAAGTATATTGGGAGATGGTAGAATGTTTATATTTTACAGAGTGTCTAAAGAAGGAATTGCTTGGAGGACGTAGGGGGACAAGGTTCCAGGTAAGGTAACAGATGGTGAGCACGTACATCCTGGTGGGGTAAGGTGGTTTAGGTCACAGATAAGTCGATAGGGCAGATCGTGGGGTTAGCTCCTGGAATTGGAGAGTTGAGGTCCAACGTTGGGGCAGCAGTGACAAAGAGATGTCAGAACTTGCAGTGGAGAGAGAGGGAGATCGACTGAGGGGTGTCTGAATTGCAAGGTGTCGTTGAAGGGATCAGTAGTGATTCAGGGATTCAGATTAATAGTTACCTAGAAGCTACAGCAGGTTTTTAAAATACTCTGACATTTCCTGACTGTTAAGTGGGTCACAACTCTCCAAATTCTTCACAAATAAGGGACATTTTCAGAGGATCAAGGCTCAGGGAAGTTGCCCATCAGAATGGTCAATTTCTCGGATAATTGCCTCAGAATCAGGTGTCCTGTGATCTCTGCATGGTCCTGACATCCACTGTCAATCTACGCTGCAGTTACTCTCTTACAAGTTGTGGCCAAACCTAGTACAGATCCAGTCAGAGTCAGGCTGACACATCTGACAAAATGGAAATTTCAAATGAAACTCAAGGCCAAGATCAACCCTTGTTGGAGAAATCTTTTTCTCAGATGTGGGCCATTTAGGTCAAGGTTCTAAAAGTTTTGGTCATGGGTGGAGGTGCCCTCTTTAAAACAAGAAATGAGTGGTTCGACTAGATTTGTAAATAAATGATAGAAGGAATGTTGTACAGAATTATGACCATAGCATAACTCTTTCATTAAGGATGGATGAGTGAAAAAGCATCTTCTTGATGCTATTTGTCTGTGTATGTATATGAGCCAAACTGAAGGATACTTGAATTCGATATGCATGCATCAATTTTTCTATGCTGCAATTAAAGTTTGACCTGGAAAAAGCTGAAATCAGCAGAGGCAATAAATGGGTGATTTCCCTGAGCAGGTGAAGATGAGAATGGAGATGGCATGAGAAAGGTTGGTAAAAAGAAGCAGAAGCCAGGGGTAACATACGCACCCTGGAGTAATGGGTAGTTTCAGCAGAGGTCAACCCAGTAGAACATGCTGTGTTCCAGCCTGATCTGACAATAGATGGGCAAACTCGATCATATTTTGTCAAAATGTCTAATAAAGCATCAGAGAAAAGGTTAAAATCTCATGTAGGTGTAGGATTAGCATATTGACATGGAAAGACAAGTGGCTGGACAAGAAGATAGCATGAATACATGGGTCTTCTTCAAGTGGGCAAAATGTAGTGCATGGTGTGTGACAGGCACCCAGTATCTGGATCTCAACTGTTTACAATTTATATAAATGATTTGTTTGAAGGAATATTTGGTGACCAAAGTTGCTGGTGACACAAAGGCAAAAAAGTAAATTTTAAAGAGGACCATAAGGCGATTACAAAAAGTCATAGATACGTTAAGTGGGTGTGCAAAGATGTGGCCAGTTGAGTATCACTTTGGAAATTATGAAACAGCCCATTTTGGCAGGAAAAATTAACAAATATATTATCTATTGGTCAGAGATTGCAGAACTCTGTAATACAGAGTGATTTGGATTAGATTAGATTGATCTATCATCACACATTTTACAATTACAGTGAAAGGTGTTGATTATTGTTGTCACTCTCCAGCACCATCTTCTAACTTGGAAAACAAAGCAAGACTCAGAATATAAAGCCATAAAGAGAGCAAAAGAGTTCATCATCACATTTCTTTCTTGTTATGGACTCCAGAGTCTTTGGATACAATCATCTCCTCTACTGCCGTTGCTGGTACTCTGCGGCTCCTCCACCTTGCCAATAGGCCTGGGACCAACTGTTGCCACTGCCATGAGTCCCATGCTGGGCCCATCATCATCACAGCCTGCCTACACCTCTGCTTTCCTTTGTCAACACAGACACCACAATGGCGCACTAGTGCCATTACCATTGCTGCCATGATTGCATACTGAGCCCACCTCACCAATGCCACTTGATGATGCCACAGAGCTCTTCAAGAATGTGGTAAAGGGTAAAAAAAAAAAAGCCAAAATAAAATGTTTGAGAGAAGGCAAAAAGAGGAAAAAAAAGAAATGTGGACAGAAGAAAGGAGCAGATGAGCCCCAGACTCAGGAGCCTGAAAGCTGCCTACATCACTGCCGCAATCTTAGTGCAAGAATTGCAAATAGTAAGCAGATACAGCAAGTAATTAGAGAAGTAATATGATATAATTTATTGTGAAGGAAATTGAATACAAAAATAGGCAGATTTATATGGAGAAAGTGAGGACTGCAGATGCTGGAGATCAGAGTCGAGAGTGTGGTGCTGGAAAAGCACAGCAAGTCAGGCAGCATCCGAGAAGCAGGAGAGTCGATGTTTGGGGCAAAAGCCCTTCATCAGGCAGATTTATATGTCATTTATACAGAGCACTGGTGAGAGCACATCTGGAGATTGGTGTTTTCTTTGGTGGGGGACACAGAGGAGCAAAGGTAAAGGCCACTATGTTTGACAGGCCTCCCTAATGACAGAACAGCATCAGCAAACAGTCCACACAACAACTGGTATTTTTCCAGAAGCATCCTGTAACACAGCCCCCAGCGATGAACTAGCAGACAAGAAATTATTGTCTAATGAAATCTGCTAATCACTTACTGGTCCAAGTCTTCCTTTGAGGTAGGAAATGTCAGCATCTGCATCTCTCAGAATTTTATCCACTGCTGTGCCCATATTCTGGAAATGAAGGCAAGAGAGATTTTTGTGTTCATATATTTTCTTGCCAGTGCGCTCCTCATAATGCAACAGTGCTTGATGGATATCGTTTAGCACAGCATCATAAATATGTATCTTTTTCCTCAGTTGCTCAATTTGAGTGTTTGCATCTCGAACAGTATCATCTTGCATTCGATTAACTGTTTCAAGGTCTTGCACTGTGTTGTGTAGCTTGCATATCAATTCTCCCTGGTCCTGACTTTCTTTAAACCTGAAATACAACACACATTCACAGATTTCAGCAGTTGATATTGGAAGTTTTTGTTCATTCTCATCTTGTATGTGCACTTTGTTACAATGTATTGAAAATGATTTTTGGCTTTCACAACTCCAGTTGAATATTTTTCAATCAATCTAGGAGAATCTAGTACAATTTTTGCATCAAAATAGAAATGCAACTGGGAACATAGAACAGGGAAGCAGAGTAAACAAGGGAAAATACCAGCCAACACGTTTCCCAGTGCCAACAATGCACAAAATCTGGTGGTTTGTCTCGGACATCACAGCAACATCATCTGACAGGTCAGCAGAGTTTCCGCTCTGGAACAGCATGTCAATGCAGGAAGCGTTCAGCAGCGATGGACGAAAGTGAATCATGAAGAATACGTGGACTACAATTTTTCTTCAAAACAATGTCTGTCTCTTTGGATAAAATACACAATCTAGTTTGCACACAGAAGGAATCCTCCAGCTGTAATCCCTGGTCTATTGAATGAATTGAGTTTTAGCTAGCTTGCTTCCGTATTCTACCACTGACCTCAGTAGATTTGAAAAAAAGAAGAAACTGAGGGGGCTAGGTAAAAAAATGAAAATCAGCCAAATTTCCCACACATAATGACTTCCTGTGTACAAAGGCAATATTCAATGGAAAATGCCACTCCATGTTGGCCCTGACTGATTGGACAATATAGTGGAGAGGCAGGTAAGACAGATGAAGGTACACCTTGACAGGTAATTATAGTCTTCATGAGAAATGGGTGGAAACAGATAGATTTCTTCAAAAATAGAAACAACAGTTTGTATAAGCCAGAAATCACTGTGTTACTTCAAATTCAACAATCCCGTCAAGATAGTGAGCTTATTCATTGCGTAAGTACAAGGCACCTCTTAAAAAAAAAGACAAACTGCTGATCTTTAGGAATGTAAGCTAGAATCTGCTCAAATTACTCACATTTAAGGCCATGATAATTGTATCATATGAAAATACTGGATTCACCACATTTCCTCACATACCTCAGATTCATCAGGTTATCTCTTTCTGCTTGTAATTCCTGTAATTTACATTGCAAATCTACCACAGATTGTCTAATATTACACCTTGGCTGTTCATGATATTGAAGACTCTGAAAAGAGAAAGAAAAATGGATAGGATATCGCCTACAAAATTATCTACAGTTTTCAAAGTTTAGCACAATTGAATTTCATTACATTTTATTGTCCATATGGAATTTCATTTTGGTACATTGTTTGTTTATTTTGTATACAATTATTACCTAAAATTGTCACAGTCCTACCAGACTATAGAGTTGCTCTCTCATAAGAGAGAGACAACTGGTGGTGAGTTAACCTGAGGGTCACCATGCCTCAGGCAAGGGGAAAGGTTGAGAAGGAGAGTCCTTCATAGTAACCTCAGCTGGTGTAGGAATTGAACCCATGCAGTTGGCATCACCCTGTATTGCAAACCAGCTGGCTAGTCGTATATGATAATCAACATCAAATATATACAAGTCATAATATCACAGAATTATTACAGTACAGAAGGAGGCCAGTCAGCCTGTCATGTCTGCATCATTTCTCCAAATAAGCAACTCAGCCAGTGCCATTCTCTTCTCTTCTCCCCACAACTCTGCAAATTTATTAATGACCATTTAACCTCCTTTTCAATGTTTTTATAGAACCATATCAAACGGTTAACAAGTACATTCCAGTTCCCACACAGAATGAGAAAAGCTGTTTCCCATGTCACTTTCTTTTCTTCTTTACGAATTACTTTAAATATGTGCCCTCTCCTTCTCGATCCTGTTATGAATGGGAAATGTTTCTCTCAAACTACTCATTGTCAATCTTTCACGATTTCGAATACTTCAGTCATATCTTCACTCAGCTTTCTCATCTCCAAGGATAACCAACCTTTCTAAATACATCTTCATAAATGAAACTCCTTGTAAACCTCTTCTGCACTTTCTCCAAAGTGTGACATTGGGGAATGGACATACAGTTGCTTCAGCCAACTGGTGTATTATATAACTTCAGCATTGCCTTGTTCTTGTACTCTATGTCTTTATTAATAAAGTCCAAGGTACTGTATGCTTCATTAACCACTGTCTCAAACTGCCCTGCCGACTATGGCTTATGCATACAGGGTCTGAAGAGTGACAAGTGACATATAAGGCTTTATTTCAGAGTGAAATACTTTTATTTCATTGAAGTTTTTGGTAAAAGAATAATTAAGAACAATAAATTTGATTGTGAGTGTTTGTAAGTCTCCACTAGGATCATTTGTATCCCTTCACTCAACCTATGACCCTTTAGAGCCCTAGTGACAATTCACACCCTGCACCCACCATCCTTTGCCCTTACGTCCTCCATGGAAATTCCCCTAGTATCCACCCATGGCAGATGTAAGACCCAGGCTGAGATGAAATGAGATCAACTTTTTAAGTGTCTATCGACAAGTTGCTATTTAAAAGTGGATAATCTCATTGATTAAATAAAATTAATACATTTAATTCCCTTCAAGAACATGACCCCTTATCAAGTCAAACATTAATACTCATAGGTTTGCTTCAAGTGATTGTATAAGCAGTTGAAGGAGGTGGAAGTAGGTACTGCAGATGCTGGAGATTAGAGTCAAGATTAGAGTGGTGCTGGAAAAGCACAGCAGGTGAGGCAGCATCCAAAGAGCAGGAAAATTGATGTTTCAGGATGGAGCCCTTCATCAGGAATGAGGCTGGGAGCCTCAGGGGTAGAGAGATAAATGGGAGGGGGGTGGAACTGGGGAGAAGGTAGCTGAGAGTGCAATAGGTGCATGGAAATGGGGGTAAAGGTGATAGGTCAGAGAAGAGGGTGGAGCAGATATGTGGGAAGGAAGATTGACAAGTGGAACAGGTCATGAGGACAGTGCTGAGCTTGGAAGATTGGAACTGGTGGGGGGAGGAGAAATGAGAAATCCGGTGAAGTCCACATTGATGCCATGGGGTTGAAGTGTTCTGAGGCAAAAGAAGAGGCATTCTTCCTCCAGGCGTCGGATGGTGAGGGAATGGCGATGGAGGAGACCCAGGACCTGCATATCCTCGGCAAAGTGGGAGGGGGAGTTGAAATGTTCGGCCACAGGGAGGATTGATTAATGCGGATGTCCTGGAGATGTTCTCCGAAGCAAGAAGGCATCCGGTCTCCCCAAAGTAGAGGAGACCACATCGGTAGCAACGGATACGATAAATGACATGTGTGGAAGTGGAAGTGAAATTTTGATAGATGTGGAAGGCTCCTCTGGGCCTTGGACTGAGGTGAGGGGGGAGGTGTAAGTGCCGGTTTTGCAATTCCAGCGGTGGCAGGGGAAGGTGCCAGGAGGGGAGAGTAGGTTGTTAGGGGGCGTGGAACTGATCAGGTAGTAACTGATGGAACGATCTTTGCGGAAAGCGGATAGGAGTGCGGAGGGAAATATATCCCTGGTGGTGGGGTCCATTTGTAGGTGACAGAAATGTCGGCGGATGATGCGATTTATGCAGAGGTTGGTAGGGTGGAAGGTGAGGACCGGGGGGGTCCTTGTTTCAGTTGGAAGGGTGGGGTTCAAGGGCGGTGGTACGGGACATGGATGAGATGTGTTGGAGGGCATCTTCAACTATGTGGGAGGGGAAATTGAGGCCTTCTGGTGTAGTTCTGTGTTGGAACTGGTCCTCCTGGGAGCAGATGTGGCGGAGTCGGAGGAATTGGGAATGCGGCATAGCATTTTTGCAGGAGGTAGGGTGGGAGGAGGTGTAATCCAGGTAGCTGTGGGAGTCGGTGGGTTAGTAGAAAATGTCAGTATTGAGTCGGTCATCATTGATGGAGATTGTTTAAGGTCGGGGTAGAATGTGTTGGTAAAGTTGATGAATTTTTCAACCTCCTTGTGGGAGCACGAGGTGGTGCCGATGCAGTCATCAATGTAGGGGAGGAAAAGGTGGAGAACGGTGCCGGTGTAACTCTGGAAGATGGACTGCTCTACGTTGCCGAAAAAGAGACAGGCATAGCTGGGGCCCATGCGGGTGCCAATGGCCACCCCTTTCGTCTGGAGGAAGTGGGAGGATTCGAAGAAGAAATTGTTGAGGATGAGGACCAGTTCAGCCAAACAAATCAGAGTGTCAGTGGAACAGTACTGGTGGAGACGGCAGGAGAGGAAGAAACAGAGGGCTTGGAGGCCCTAGTCATAGTGGATGGAGTTGTAGAGGGACTGGATGTCCATGGTGAAGATGAGGCATTGGGGGCCGGGGAAACGGAAGTCTTGGAGGAGGTGGAGGGCATGGGTGGTGTTCCGAACATACATGGGGAGTTCCTGGACCAGGGGGGAATAGGACAGTATCAAGGTAGGTAGGTAGGAAGGTGGAGATGAATTCGGTGGGGCAGGAGCAGGCTGAGACGATGGGTCGGCCGAGGTAGTCAGGCTTGTGGATCTTAGAAGCAGTTGAAGTAGTCAACCTGTGAATTGACAGGCACCTCAGAGATTTTAATGGTAGATTGTGAAATCAATCATGTAGCATAATTCCTTTAATGATAGCCCTCAGGTTAATATCAACAGACAGAGTGAAACAACAAGCACTGATTGATTTTATTAAACTACATGCAGTCTTCTCAAAAATTTGAAGTCCATGAGACTGAAGCCACCTGACACTTTGCTCAACAGTTCCCTTAACAGTTCAATTGAATTTAATAACTTTTTACAAATACTGGTGTCTACTTCTAACCAGGTAAGAAAAGTACCTCGACACTCCCAAGTTGTTGCTGGACCCACACAAAAAGGTGGTCCACTCTCTGAAAGGATACCCTATTTCTCCAAAGTACTCCAGGAGCTTTAGACTTTGGCTTGAAAAGTAAAATTCCACACAATGTATTTTGGAAATTCCACATATAGAAACTGGATCCGATTTTAATTTAGACATTGCCTCTGTGACCCACCGATGTGCAAAGTACAAGCTGACCCTGTTCCCAACTCCAAGCCCAAGCCCACTAATCACCCCCACCCTCCCAATCCAGCAAAAATGAAAGGAGCTGGTTCTGGGGCATGACATTCAGAGTCATAGTTCCAACACAATTTTTGTAAAGTCTGAATTTCTCTCTATTTTAAAGAATATGAGGGCCTCTGGCTATCGGAGCAGGTCAGAGATTTGAATTCTGTGGCAACGAACTCACCCCCGGACTTTTCATAAGCCTTTCACCATCTACAAGAGAGCTCGGGATTAAATGGAATACTGCCTACTTGCCTGGATGACTGCAGCCCTGAAAATATTCAAGAAGTAAAACTAACAAGGTTAAAATGGCCCAGTTGATTGACACCAAATACCAACTGAAGTGTGATTGCCTCCATGTTAATGGAGCATACTATTTAAAACTATTTTGCAGCAACTCTCCAAGGCTCCTTCAATGACACCTTCGAAACCATTAGATCCACCAACCTGGCTAGAACAGGAACAGCAGCCATGTGCCGTTTCTTTCCAAGTTATAGACCATACTGACTTGGAAATTTATTATAATTTCTTAACTGTCAGAGGTTTAAAATTCTGGAATATCATACTTAATGAACTATCTTCATCACAGGGACTGAAACATTTCAAGAAAGTGACTCATTACCACAGTTTCAAGGATAATTAGAGTTGGGTCACAGAAGCAAATGTGCTGGTGATACCCACATCCTATGAGTGAATAAAAATAACTGGTTCCTGAACATGGGTGATGTTGCTAAGGTTACATTTAACTTCACATTTGTAGTTTGTGATTCCTAAGATCATGGTGAAAGGCATTCTCAATATACTGAAATATTTGATTTAATGCTGCTTCCACAATGCACAGAATATGTAATTCCAGGATACTGATATTGGAGAAATGAAGCAGTACTGAAATATGCTGTAGTACTGAACTACCAATGACACAATTGAGTTACTGACTTAGTTTGATTGCTGTAACCAATTGCTGAGGTAATAATTATAAATAAAGGTTGAAACAATTATCTAAATGTCACAGAAGGAAGATGATTTAGGTTCCATAATTGCAATTTTTCTTGTATGGAGTTCATTATTTTGACTGTAAAGGAATATACATCTTTTATAAATCTACAAGATGCCTTCTAGTGGCCAGCTCAAGAGTATTACTTTCTAACATGAAATGGAAAGGAAATTGAAATGAGATATATATTTTAAATACAAGGTATCCCCAGCTTACTAATGTCCAAAGTATGAACATTCATACCCACTCGTCCTGTAATATTTATTGTAAAGATCCAATGCACGATCATTTCCATATTCTTATGAATGGTTATTTTATATAGTACTGCATTGTGTTCCGACTTATGTACAAATCAACTTGCGAATGATCTTAAGAACAGAACCCATTCACAACCCAGGGACTGCTTTTCAGTAAGCATTTTATTTCACTTGATCACTTATACAAATTGTTTACCTCGTGTGCACAGTCATCCATTGACCTCTCCACACATGGCGGTCCAGAGAACAGGGGGTTCTTTCTGGATACAACCAAATCCAGGTCATATTTAGTAGTCTGTGGTGATTTGTTACGATGGGCTTTTGAGATAGAAGCCTGAAGCATTGAACTACGCAAAGGAGATTTCACATTTGTGAAGCTTGTTGTAAAAGAACCTGAAACAAAAATTTAAAATGCTTGAATAAAATTAATAGAGGTCATATTACTTATTATTGAAGAATATAATTCTTTAGAAATGATAACAACAGCAAAGCACAGTCTTATGCTTCGATCGCAAGAAGAATCATAGAATGTAAAGTGAAGTTAGAGAACTGCCAAGTCCACACTCCTGTCGAATCTGTCCATACCACTGAAAGACCTGTGTCTTCCACAAAGAAAACTTTAATTTTTTGTTGGCACGCTGGTTCCTTTAAGAAATTGGAGTCGAGTTTGGGTCAAGGACTTGGCTTCTAGTTAATGATGATCGAACAAATTGCATGAACATAAACAAACTGATAGGATTAAGAATGAGTTCATTATAGGGGTGAATACATTGAGAGTGTTTTAGCTTCTAGCAAAGTTAATTTGAAATTCGGTATATTGACTAAACAAGGTTAAACCTCTTGTTAACTGAAGGTTCCTAGCAGAGAGTTAGGCTTCTGGTATAGCTATGCTGAGAAGCAGGAGAGGGAGAGAGAGTGTGAGAGCATGAGAGAGCATGAGCAAGCACGAACAAACAGAAATAAGAGAACAAACAAGAATGAGAGAAAGGTAGTGAGAAGAACAAGAGGAACAGAGAGATAGCAAATAGAGACAGTGAGAGACAGCAGAAGAGAAAGTAAGATAGAAATGAGAATCTATGTAGAGATATTGGGGTAACTGGGCTTGTATTCTCTTGAGTTTTGAAGAATGAAAACTGATCTCACTGAAACCGACAAAACACTTAGAGGTATAGCCAGTGTAGATGCAGGTAAGATTTGACTGGATGGGGAGTCTGCAACTAGAACCATAATTACAAAATAAGGAGAAAGCCACTTAGAACCAATGTGAAATCATTTTACTCAGCCTTTCGTGAATCTTGAAATTCTCCTCACTAGAGGGCTTAGGATGCTCGGTCATTGTGTGCATTAAAAATAGACTTTGACAGATTTCTAAATGTCAATGACATATAGGAATAAAGAGGAGCAGTGGATCATCAGCCATGACTTGTTGCTTGCGGCCCAAAAATTTCAAACTTTGGGAAGGCCTACTCTGCATCCCCCAACAGTATATATAGTGGATTGCTCAAAGCCATAAACGTGTTGCCCTCAATAAATCGACGGGAAGAGAAACTGCAAAAACAAGTCTTGAGGCTCTAGCAGGACAAAGAATATACAGAATTATCCTCCAACCCATGAGCTCATTCCACTCAAGACACTGGCAGCATAATGATAATAGCAGAATATTGATCCCAAAAAATTCTTATTTCGACCATATAATGCTCCAACCAGATTGTAACTTGGATAGAATGTCAAGTTCTACTGGCCAAGAAACAAGGACTGAGATGTAAAGGTGGACAGAAGTCACTAATGGTACTTGAAGGTACTTGAAGCCTTTGTTTTGCTCAATGGTCAAGTCACAGGGCTTGAAACTGTTGTTAGAAACTAACAGTTGCTGCATGTATTTTATAAATTGCATGAACTAGAACTACAGTATTTCAATGATGAGATGAGTAGATCACTAAGTCCTGTGGCAGGACATTAATCAAACATATTCCACTGTCCTGAACCATGATGAACATTGCCCTCATCCACACAAGTGACAAGTTTTTAACTGTGCATTGCAGATATTGAAAAAGCTTTATTAATATGGCTGCCAGTTAATCATCTGTTCGATATGAAGTTATTAAGCAGACATCAGAGCAAATCAACTAATTTGTGTGTGAAGCTTGCAGGGTTAAAGCAGATTAACTGCCAGACAGGGTCACGAGATTGTACACACACAGCACTTGGAATTCTAAAAAATGAACTGTCTTAACAGCAAGGTGTACAAACAATACCTATTTGCATTCCAAAAAAAAATTGTTATTGTAAATAGGTGGACTGAGTCTATGAATCGGAGTCTCTATGATGTTTAGGTTATTTGCTGAAACATCCAAATCCCAATGGTGACTTTGCTTGGAGGTATCGTTGATTAACTGTCACTAGTCATTGTGATGATACTGTTTGTCATTCCTATTTGCATTTGGGATCTGGTACATGATGTAAAAGGATTGGAAGGCCATGGGAAATTGAAACTGACTTGATTTGTTCTAGGTTTTGTTTCACCAGTTACACCACCATGCGTGTGGACTCAAAAGGACCTCAGCTCTGAACACATTCTTATCACCTTGGTTGGTTGCCGTGCACATTCTGTGGAACTCTCAACAGACTTTGTTGATCCACATAATTTCAGTGATTCTATACTCCCCTATTTATCATGCTGGTCATCTGCTCTTGCAGGTTTACAAGATGTTCTTGAGTTTCAAAAAGTGAAATTCAGACATGGGTCGACAAATTGGTGCGCACTGGTCTGCCAAACATGAGCAAATGGAAAAATTACATTGAGTGTTGCTTTCAAATATAACATTGGAACGTCCAGTCCTTTCTTAGCCTATCTACATTTGAGGACTAGATTTTTAATTCTGTGAATCATGCATTCAGCTCGACCATTGAGAACCTGGAATAATCTAAAGTAGTAGTAGTAGTACAACTGATAATCCATTTCTCTCACATCTCCTAGAATGTCCTCAATGCAGGTGTCAAATAAATTTAAAAAAGGGCTTAGAGTGTACATGATAGTTAGGCTTGACATATTGTGCAATTAACAAATGACAGTGTACTTGGTAAAATATTCAATGTTGATAAAGTAGTAATTTAGATATACATGTAATACATTGAAAACAATGTTAGACCAAGGACAGGCAAAGACTTTGTGGTATCAATACCTCTGTGTATTGACTTGGCATAAGCTCTTCATATGGCTCAGAGTTCTTAACAAAATGACAACGTTACTGCTGATACTTAGCAAATATACTGCCTCTTTTAGGAGTCTTCTCATTCAATCTATGCCCATATGTACATGATGTAGTTGTTGAAGAATATCAAGTTGCTAAGGAGCTGGTATGCTGACCTATCTTTCTTTAAAGAATACTCCATAGAAAAGCTTAACTCATACCAAAAGCTGAACTCAATCCATGCACATGAGTGCAAAGATGTGCTGAATTGAATCAGACCACCTACAACAATGTTTTTTCATAGCTTCTGTCGTGTGGAATCTTTTTCTATTTCACCTTGGAGCTGATGTTTGTATCAGATCAATTTGGACAACACCTTTGATGTTATAAACTAAGGGTATAGCTTCTGTTCTGACCAAGTTAGGTAACCTCATTGCGTTTGATGTGAGCATCAGATTACTAGCTTGGATTTAATTTCACAAACATAACCTTCGATCTTTATCTGGAAATGACTGCAATCTTGGCAGTGAATTTGGTCGTCAAGGGTTTTTGGCAAATCATCTTTTTATTCATATGTAGGATGTGGATGTGGTTGGCTGGGGCAGCATTTATTGTCGATTCTGAAACGCCAAGGAGATGATGCTAATAAACTGTCATGATGCACTGCTGTAGTCCTTTGGGTGTGGGGACACTGTTAGGAAGGGAGTTCGAGGATTTTGATACAACAACACTGAAGGAATGATGATATAGTTCCAAGTCAGGGTAGTGAGAGACTTGGAACCTGCAGATGGTGATCTGTTGCCTTTGTTCTTTAAGGTGGTACAGTTACAGTTACAGGTTTGGAAGATACTATCAAAAGGACCTTAATGAATTATGCAGTGTATCTTGTAGATAGTTCACATTACTGCCACTGTTTGTCTCAATGGTGGAGAGAATGAATTTTGAAGGTGGCTTACTGAGTGCCAATCTAACAGTCTGCTTTCTTGTGGATGGTGTTAGCTTCTAGAATGTTGTTGGAGCTGCACTCACCCAGACAAGTAGAGAGGTTTCCATCACAATGCTGACTAGTGCCTTGCAGATGGTGGACAGGCTTTGGGGAGACAGGAGCTGAGTTAGTTGCAGCAAAGTTCCTAGCTTCTAACCTACTCTCATGGCCCCAGCATTTATATGGCTGGTCTAGTCTAATGAATATCACAAACAATAATGGGCATGGCCCTGATCTCTGTGGTATGCTAATAGACACCAGTCTCTAGTCACATGAACAGGTTTCTATCATCACCCTGTCTCCTACCACAAAGCCAATTTTTGATCCATTTTGCCAAGTTATCCTGGATCCCATATGGCTTCACCTTCACTGACAGTCTCCCCTGTAGGACCTTAACAAAGGCTTGGCTGAAATCCATATAAACTACATTAATTAAACTATTCTCATCTACACATCTAATTATCTCCTCAAAAAAAAACACAATCAAATTTATTAGGCATGGCCTCCCACTGACAAAGTTATGCTAACTATCCAATCAAACGTTGCCTTGTCAAGTAGAGATTAATTCTCTCCTTCAGAATTTTCTCCAAAAGTTTCCCCAACTCTGATGTCCCCAACTCAGACTCACTGGTCTGTAATTCCCTGGTTTATCTCTACTATTCTTCTTGAAAAGTGAAACCATGTTAGCTGTCCTCCAGTCCCCTGGTATTTATGTGACCAGAGACAAAATAAAAGGTTGGGTCAGAACGCTGTAATTTCTTCCCTCATCTCCCACAGCAGTTTGGGATAGAACTTATCTGGACCTGGAGATCTGTCCACTTTTAAGCATGCTATAACATCCTCACTCCCTATGGCAAACCGCTCAAGAACCTCAAGGACCCCCTCCCAAGATTCTATTCCTCCTAAGTGAAGACAGAAGTCGAGCACTTGTATAACATAGTACCATTGTTCTCCACACAGACTACTTTGTGCTCGTCACCCTCAGTACTCCCTCCAAGTGTGCTTAACATGGAGCAACATTGATTCATCAGCATGAGGTTTCCTTGACCTGATGCCATGGAACTTCATGGGGTCCATGTCAATGTTGATGACTCTCAGGGCAACCCCATTCCAACCTCTCTGGTGAGTCTGTCCTGCTGATGGGACAGGACATTACCAAAGATGATAATGATGACATCTGGGAATCTGTATCTAAGGTATGATTTCGTGGATATCATGATGTTAGCCTGTTGCTCGAGTACTCTCTGGGACAGCTCTCCCAACGTTCGCACAAAGCCCGAGATGTTGGTAGGGAAGTGGTGTCATAAGAGCTGTCCTTGCAGTCAGGCATGGTTTACAGTGCCTGGGTTGATGCTGGGTCATCCATCTGGTTTCATGTCTTTGTTTAGGTTTTGAAGGAGTTTGGTACAACTGAGTGACATGCTCAGACCGCAGTTCAGAGTCAACAAAATTGTTGGGGACCTAGGGTCATACTTAGGCAATATTAGGCAAAGACATACGTGAACCAGAAAGGGTTTTTATATTAATTGAGAGTCGTTACATGGTCGCCAATAGGTCAGCCTTTTATTCCATATTCTGAAAAGTTTCTCCATCGACCACAATGAGATTCATATCCAAGTCACCAGAAATTAACCTGAGCTCAGGGTTACTCATCCAGTGACTTTTTAATCATGATGCCACTTGTGGTCAGTCTCTATCATAAATCTTTTGCATGAAAATACACAATTCCAAAAACTAAAGCAGACTTTTTCTGATCAATATTTGAGTCATTGGGCTGTACTATTGACAGCACATTTGCAACAAATGTAATTTTGGTTTGTCTTTGAGTAGAGTGCATAATCTGAGGCCTTTCTGTCAGGCATCTACCTGCAATGACTGTAAAATTGCAGAACTGATACTTCTAATAGTGACTGTTTCAATGCTTTGATGACATTCTGGTACTTCACGAGCTATTGGAATGGCACATCTCTACAATAGCTCCCTGACAACAATTTTCAGAAAAATTGGAAACGGATGGTGAAATTAAACAGGCCTAGACATCTTTGAACAGTGGCTTCATCTTTAGGTGTTTGCTTGGCTTTTGTACACACTGACCACGTTGGAATAAAAAGTACAAAAAAAGTTGATCTATGACAATTCTGGCTGGTGAACACCAATCCTCTAGAGTGTGCTGCATACTTCAATAAAAGCAAATTATGATAAAGCTCTTGATTTGTTTTTCCTATCACAGCAACATCATCGGCTAGCCAGATAAATCCTGATTACAGTAGATGTATTGCAATATATGTGAGCAAGCATGACATCCTGGCCAACATATAGTTTGAAGGTAAAACATTGAAAACAGTATTGCCCAAATCAGGTTCAGAAAGTAGTGAGGCCTCATGACTGCTCAACAAGACGTTTCGACGAGTAACCATACTTGGTAGCAATCGTCAAGAAGAGTTTTGCATCGTGGATCTAGCTGTTCTAAGCTAGGCATTTAGGCATCACGGACCACAACTTAGTCTCAAAAGGTGCATATTTTCATAACAGATGTTGTTGTGTTCCTGTACACTCTTAATATATCCATCTCACCTAGCTGAATCTTCAAAGTCTTTTTAGTGATCACTGCAATTGCATGAGGGGCCAATGGACGAGCTTGCATTCTCCAAGTACAACACTATAGCTTTCTTCCAACTGGCAATTTTATCAAGTCATTCGGAATATTTCAAAGTTAAGCCACGAATTGACTTTATAGGTAACTTTATGAACTTGATTTGTAGTCTGATGTCTGACTGATGCCATAAATTGTTACTAGCATTAGTTCATGGTATGCTATTAGATTTGCACTTGTTGGTACAGCAGTATCTACAATGTGGACCATCTGCTATATCTAGTAGGATTATAGTAGTTGTACACCAGCTTTGTTGATCCTGTGTGTGGAATTGGTGAATCATGGCATGCAAAACGAATTACACTGTAGCTTCTATTATGACTTGACACTGTTTTATATGTGGTTTATGTTTTGGTGAAACTCAATAGTATTTCAGCACTTGTCCCTTGCCAATCTTAGCCAATAACAAATAATCACCCAATTTTTTAAGATTAGATCATTTAAGATTTTGCAAACATTTCACATGATCTGATCACTTTAAAATTTTCCAGGCAACTGACAGTGTGAAACGGCTTTGCTACTCTTCACACCCAAAGGCACAATCAGATTCTGATCTATCGATAATTTCATGTCTGGCAGAATACCCAATGTATATGCTCCATTTAGGTCAGTATATGGCTCTTTGTAGCTGTATCAGCCTTTGCTGCTGTGCACTCTCACTGCTAATGACCTCTTCCTGTAATATAGCTTTCAGAATTGATTGAAAGATGGGTACTTCCTTGATGCAGGCAGAAGGCCACACGTTTGATGCGTCTTGCTAGGTTTGAGTGTTCTTGTGATTGTGTCAATAGTCACATTTATACTTAGGACTTGTAAAGATTGCTTTGTACTTTCAACTATTCTTCAGTAGCTCTTTGTCACTATAAGTCTTAGATTTGCTAGACAAACAGTTCGAGAAAGCTGTATGGATGGATGAGATCACCAACTCAGCAATTGTTTGCTCGCTCCCCATCTGAACTCTTTTCCTTGCATCTGTTCAGAGTGACCTACTCATTCTGTAAACTTTTGTTGAAATGCAATAGATTTTAATCAATAGATAAGAAACTTTAATCGGATTCTGAATTGATCTTCTCATGTCTCCACTCTTTTTTGGGATCTTTTAGCTTTCCACCTGTTAATCCTGATGTTTTAAATTGGGATTGATCTTCATTCCCATTCTTAAGCAAATCTCCATTTTTGTTTTTCTGTATCGGACATACACAAACTTAGAAACCATGGAACTGATGGCTGTTTAAATATTGCAAGTACTGTCAGACCTGCCGTGCCCCAGTTTAAACAAGGGAATTTTACGGTCACTCTGGAAATATAACTTTGAGTTTCCCTTGCTCGCTACCGATTTGGTGCACACCTTGTAATCACCACCAAGCAACACTATTCCTGACATCATAATGAATTAAATAGCATCAGTGGAGTGATTTACAGTACCACGCAAGGAACCCAGAGAGCAACAATTACAACACTTTAGTAAGTTTGCAGATTACTCCAAAATTTGAGGTGTAAATGACAGTGAAGAAGGTTACCTCAGATTACAACAGGATCTTGACCAGATGGGCCAATGGGCTGAGAAGTGGCAGATGAAGTTTAATTCCGATAAATGCGAGATGCTGCATTTTGGGAAAGCAAATCTTAGCAGGACTTATACACTTAATGGTAAGGTCCTAGGGAGTGTTGCTGAACAAAGAGATCTTGGCCCCGGCCAGCTCATGACTTTGAACATCTTTAACAAACCCTGGAGGCTGAGGGGTGACCTTATAGAGGTTTACAAAATTATGAGTGGCATGGGTAGGGTAAATAGACAAAGTCTTTTCCCTGGGGTCGGGGAGTCCAGAACTAGAGGGCATAGGTTTAGGGTAAGAGGGGAAATATAATAGAGACCCTAGAGACAACGTTTTCATGCAGAGGGTGGTGCGTGTATGGAATGAGCTGCCAGAGGATGTGGTAGAGGCTGGTACAATTGCAACATTTAAGAGGCATTTGGATGGGTATATGAATAGGAAGGGTTTGGAGAGATATGGGCCTGGTGCTGGCAGGTGGGACTAGATTGATTTGGGATATCTGGTAGGCATGGACAGGTTGGACCGAAGGGTCTGTTTCCATGCTGTACATCTCTGTGACTCTGACTTTCTCCCAGGTATGTGACAGCTCCATTATAAAAACATTTTTTTTTTCCTTTTTCTGGGACAATAAACTGAAACGGAAGCTGAACTGCTCTATAATTTAAATATCAGATTATATTTACAACTTGACGATCAAGTGCAAGATATTTTTGAGCTGTGCAATACAATGTCACTCTTTGAAGCAGTGAGGCAGAGAAATGAAAACTGAGTTACGACAAGTCATACGAATTAAGGAAATGCTATCTGAAGACAGCCCTCTGGTCGAACGATAGGGTATTAAAAGCTTTAAAGGGCAGCGGAGAGAAAAAGCATACATGTCTTGCAAACTGAAGCTTACAGCCCTTGTCAACATCCCCATCACCTTTTATCCCCTCTTCTTTTGTTCAAGTTGTTTATTATAAATCGATTGAGCTATTTTTGTTTAATGAACTTGTTTGAACTACTTCTGTCTTGAATAGCAGTAGATCAGGCAAATTAGTCGTTTTGGGGGTGTAATTGGGATTTTATACATTTAATGAAGACTTGTGGAACAGTGATGAATGATGATTGGCACATGATTCCCAGTTAAGTGGTGCAGAATTTCCAACTCGGTACCCTTCTCCAGAGAATGGTGTGGTAGAGAGTGGGATGAAGTTGTTCCTTTAACAAGGTTAGGTTGTAAACAATGCAGGTTTCAAAAAGTGTGAGGTTGGATGGGCTTTAGGGCCAATTTGTTTACAGCTAACAGATACTGCTTAAGGCAGAACACTTTCAAGTTAAATAAAAACACTTGTATAATGAAAGGGGAGTGGCCAGTTCTGGCAACTCAACTGTGTGTGTGTGTGTGTGTGTGTGTGTGTGTGTATATAAAATACACATCACACCATAGTTTTCTTTCACTAGAGAGAAATTACTAGTGGTGACTTTAAACAGAGGGTCACTATGCATTTGGTGTCTCAGGTGAGATTTAGAAGGCAGGACATTCACATTAACCTCACTCAGTGCATAAATTGAACTCTCACTGTTGAGATCACTTCGCATTGCAAATCAGCTGTTCAGCCAACTGAGCTAACCAACTACCAATAATATGGTGATAAAGTCAGGAGGCAAACATTAGGAGATAATGACTAGGTGACCATATTGCCTCACGACAATTAATATTTTCTTAAATAACTTTGCTGTTGATTGGGAAACATTGTATTTTTTTTTCCTTTACGTAGCCAGGACATAAGATTATATTATAGGAGCAAAATCAGGCCATTCAGCCCATCAAGTCAGCTCCGCTATTTGATCATGGCTGACACGTTTTTAAAGCCCATTCTCCTACCTTCTCCATGTAACCTTTGTCCCTGATTGGAAAGGTGATCATCTCTCTCCCGCTCGCTCTCAAATACACTCAACAACATGGCCTCCACAGTCCTCTGCAGCAATGAGTTCCACAGAGTCACCACCCTTTGGCTGAAGAAATTCCTCATGTCAGTTCCAAATGGGTTGTTCCTTCACTGGAGGCTATGCCCTCAAGTTCTAGGTTCTCCTACTGGACTCTCAAAATTACATTGGTTTCAATAAGATCTCCCCCCACCCCTCCTCACCCTTCTGAACTCAGAATATAGACCTAGAGTCCTCAAACACCCCTCACATAACAAACTCTTCATCTCCAGAATCATTATTGCAAACTCCTATGGCTCCCTTCCAACATCAGCACATTCTTCCATAGATACAGGACCCAAAACTACTTATAAATTCCAAATGCAGTCTGACCAGAGCATTATACAGTCTCAGCAGCACATCTTGGCTCTTATATTCTAGCTCTCTTGAAATGAATACTAACATTGCATTTGCCTTCCTAACTGCCAAGTCAACCTGCATGTTAACCTTAAGAGGATTCTGAACTAGGACTCCTCAGTCCCTTTGTGCTTCAGATATTCAGAGCCTTTCACTGTTTAGAAATTAGTTTATGCCTCTGTTCGCCCTAGCAAAGTGCATAATCTCTCTCTCACAGGTATTCCATCAGCCACTTCTTTACCCATTCTGCTCGCCTCCCCAGCCTCTTCTGCAGCTCCCTGCTTTCCCAACACTACCTGTCCCCATATCTAACTTTGTGTTATCTACAAACTTAGCAACATTGCTCTCAATTCCTTTGTCCAGATCGTTAATGTATAGCATGAACAATTCTGGCCCCAACACAAATGCCCTGTGGAATTCAGCTAGTCACCAGCTGCCATCCTGAAAAACATCATCTTTGTCCCCACTCTCTGCCTTCTGCCAATCAGCCAATTCTTTATCCATGCCACTACCATACCCCTGACAACATGGTCTTGTGTTATTTATAGGCCACCTGCGCAGCACCTTGTTAGACTCCTTCTGCAAATCCAAATAGCTCACATCCATTGGCTTTCCTTTGTCTAGCATGCTCGTTATCTCCTCAAAGAATTTTTAACAGATTTGTCAAGCATGGCCTCCCTTTGACAAAGCTGTGCTGACTCAGCCCTATTTTACCATGCTCTTCCAATACTCTGCAATCTCACCCTTAATGGATTCTAAAATCTAATCAATGACCAAGGTCAGGCAAACCTGGGTATTGTTTCCTGCCTTCTGCCTTCCTCCCTTCTTGAACAGGGGTATTACATTAGCCATTTATCAGTCATCTGGGACCCTCCCCAATTCCAGTGATCAGTGAAAGATCACCACTAATGCCTCAGCTATTTATTTCAGAACATTGAGGTGTAATCCATCTGGTTTGGGTGATTTATCCACAGCTTCTCCAATACCTTCTCCTTAGTGATGGCCTCGACACTCACATCTGCTCCCAACTCTCTGGTGTACTACTGGTGTCTTCTACTATGAAAACTGATACAAAGTATCTCTGCCATTTCTTTGCTCCCCATTAGTACTCATTAGCCTAATTTTCCAGCATTTCAATGTCCACTCTAGCCTCACTTCTCTCTCATCTTTTAAATATCTATAAAAACTCTTGCAACCTTCTTTTCTATTACTAGTTAGCTTACTATTCTGTTTCATTCCTCCCCGATTTACTTTTTAGTTGTCCTCTGCTGGATTTTAAAGTCTCCCTAAACTTCTGGTTTCCCAATAATCTTCACCACAGTGCACGTTACATCATTTGTTTTTATGCTGGCCCTGACTTCTCTCGTTAACTATAGTTGCCACATTCTCCCCTTAGTGTGTTTCCTCTTCCTTCTGCCTTCCAATTACTCCCAGAAATCCCTGCCATAGCTGCTCCAACACCTTTCCCTGCTAGGGTACCCTTCCAATTCTGGCAGCTCCACCCTTATGTCTTAGTAGTTACCTTTACTCAACTGCAATAGCATTACATCTGATTACAGCTTCTCCCCCTCATTTGATCTTCAGTAAATTTCCATCTCATTCTGTTTTACCGTGGCAAGTGGGTAATTCAACTACTTTGGTCCTACTCCATAACTCTAAATCATTCCATCAATTTGTCTGTTGTAAGAAAGCAGCTGAGAACTCTTTGTCTGATCAAGGTTTCAGTCACGTCTCATAAATGGACATCTACAGAGTTACAGTATGCTTAAAGTAAGGAAGGAGTAATATTCTTGAAGATAGGTTAGAGTTTAATCCGGTCACCTATAGAGAGGTACTTCAAACATTTTGTTTTTATTAAAAATGTGCTATACAAGAGCAGAACTGAGTGATTTTTGTTAAGCTGTATTATCAAGGGATGTAGAGTCCTAAGGAAGGATTATACAAGATTTAGATGTGTGGAAAAAGAAAAAAAAAAGTTGGCTAAGGACAAACGTGGAACCCATAACAGGTGGGAACAGAATTTATTTTATAGTACAGGGAAATAGCGGCGAAACTGAAGTTACATTTTCTCTATCTTAACAGAACACGATACAGAAAATCTCCCAGAAATATTAAATGAACCTAAAAACCTATAAAACTGAGGAACGAAATGAAATTAGTACTAATAAAGAGGAAGCAAATTCTATTTTTAAAATTGCAGATCCACTGGACCAGCTTTACTTCTTTTCCAAGTGTTGAAGGTGGTGGCGAGAGAGTGGATGCATTGGTGGCTACCTTGCATAATTCTATAGATTCTGGAAAGGTTCCTGTAAACTGCAAAGTGGAAAGTGGAACCGCACTATTTGAGGGAGGGAGGGAGGGAGAGAACACAGAACATTCAGACATGTAAGTGTTGCAAACAATTAGGCAAGCAATTGGTATTGCCCCTGTACCAGTTGGTAGTAATACTGGGCAAGTCTGATCGGTTCAGAAGGAAACCTGCTTTATAAATCATACACATTTTTTTTTTTCAGTTGGTTACCATAGTGATTGGTCACTTAAAACATACTCTCGCAAGGCTACAAATGCTTTTATTAAAACAACAGAATGCAAGTTTATTACTCAAAAAGGTAAAGCAAAAGCTAAAAATAGGTATCTATGAGTGACAGTTACAAAAAGTCTTCATACAGCATTAAAACACATGTTCACTTGTTTCCTAACACTATCCTTTTATAGACACTCAATTCCAGACTCATTTCATAGAGTCAAGAGTTGTACAACACAGGAAAAGACCCCCTTGGTTCAACTTGTTCATGCTGAACAGATATCCTAAATAAAGATAGTCCTGTTTGCCAGCATTTGGCCCATCTCCCCTTAAACCTTTCCTATTCATCCAGATGCCTTTTAAATGTTGTAACTGTACCAGCCTCTACTACTTCATCTGGCAGCTCATTCCATACATGCACCACCCTCTACATGAAAATGTTGCGTCTTGGGTCCCTTTTAAAATAATTCCTCTCTCACCTTTAACCTATGCCCTCTAGTTCTGGACTCCTCTACCCTGGGAAAAAGGCCTTGGCTATTCACCTTATCCATACTCATGATTTTATAAACTTCTATAAAGGTCACCCCCTCAGCCTCCGATACTCCACAGACCCAGCCTATTCAACCTCTCTCTATAGCTCAAACCATCCAATGCCGGTAATATCCTTGTAAATTTCTTCTGCACCCTTTCAAGTTTCACATCTTTCCTATAGCAGGGATTCCAGAATTGAATGCATTACTTCACTCCCATCCCAACTCTAATTTTTAACTCCTCTCCGTATCTTCTCCTTCAACTGTGAAGACAGTTTTACCATTTCGTTGTCAGTGTGCTCACGTAACCTCAATTCTGATGGCCTAAACATTTTCGGTTCAACAACTTGAAGACTTCAAGACAAATTCTCCTGATTTGGAAGACTCTTAAACTAAGAGAACACTTTGGTTAGGATTCAGTGTTCCCTTTAAGCTGGGCAACCACTCTGACATTCCCCGCATGGCAACTGGAATGCTGATGTTGATCAGTGCTGGAAGTCACAATTCAAGAAGTCGCTGCCACGAATGGACCTTGGGAGTACCACACAGATGTAGCCAAGATATTTCTCCTGCCTGCTGAGTGGGGTCATAATCTCAAAATTATGGCTAGGTTATTTCAGACCGCCTAAAAAGGAATTCCTTCAATGAGGGGATAGGGAATATTATGAAAGACTTGACCACATAGGATTGTGGAAGTTCAATCACTGAGCATGTTCTAGGCAGAAATCATTATATGGAGACTAGGAAGGTGAAATGGAGGTAAGTAGTCAGTCAGGATTGCAGTGAATGGCAATGAAGGCTCAACACGCTATACAGCTACTATTGTTTTTATGTTCCACAAGCTAAGGTGGACAAATGAAGCTTAGGTCATGACATAATTTAATGGTGTAGCAGGATGAAGGGACGGATATGCTTGTTACGGTCTCTAAACTTCGTAAATAAACAAATGAAAAATATCACCCCATGATGAAGAGACAAACACTACCCATATAGAGACTGGTTTCGCAGTCTCTTAAGCAGAGTGTTTGCCAGTAGGCTGTCAAAATAAACTGTGATCATCACATAAAAAAGGTCTCTATATCCTAACTAGAAAGGCTCGAAATGAATAAATTAGTTCCTCAATGCTTTTGTCAATACAAAAATATTTTGGTTTTACATGACTCACGAGCAAAAAATTAACAAGGCATTTAGAACTGAACTTATTTTCAATGTGGAGAGAATCTGAGAGAAAAAAAACTGTCAGTCATTTTAGGTTAGGACAGGAACTGGTACAGTCATGGGTCATTGGAGAAAATAACAATACGAATTTTGAATAAATCCTTGATGGTACCAAAGTGGACACTATGGTATAAACTCTATTTTTCAATGGAGAAATCAACATTTTCTATACATTCACAATGAATTCCTAGCATTCTTTCATTTGGCTCTATCTTTAGGATCTATCTTGTCCATCAGAAAACAATGAGTTAAGGTACCACACAGATAAGAATATGTATGAAATTTATGACAATCGTACAATGCATCAGGAATTCATCTCCAGAGAGTGTAGTAGATAAGCTAATACTTACTGCCTGGTTCTGCCTTGTCATTAGGGCTAGTTGAGAACTCATTGTGATCGGAACATCCATCCTCACTGAAATTCCAGTTGAATTTGTCCATTGTTAATTTGGTAGCAAGCTCTACTTCTTCCTGAAGTATCTTGGTTTCTTTTGTCTGTCTTTCTAGTTCTTTCCTGTAGGCAGGAGCAGAAATAAATAGTAGAAAAAAAAAGTTGTTCTTGATACTAGAAAATATTCTATATGCCAATATTGTCATTGGCTACAATCAACAACCTCAAAACAATAGTCAATGATAAATTGCAGCACCGAAAGAGGAAATCAGGAATATTTTACTGAAGATTATCTTGTGCCTAACTGATGAGAATTGATAATCAGATCTTTGCTAAATTTGAATTTCTCCATACATCATTAACAGCAGGCAGAAATCAAAAATCCACTATTTATCCAAAATAATTTTTCCTCATATTAGTAACACAGAATATTTTTGAGATTTTGTGCATACTTCCAGAAAGTATTCAAAAATTGGAACAGTATAACGTAGTGCACGGTCGTTAAAGCTTAAAATTGACTAGCAAGGAAGAAATATCCTATGAACTGCAACTCCACACAATTGGAGATCAATTTGTGCAAAGGTTTGTAATTAGCTGTGGGACAGAATTCTCATGGTTAACCTTCCTGCGAGTGTCATGAAATAGCTGCATTTGCTACTTCAATGTATATCAAATAATGAGAGTAAAACTGCATTTGGTATACGAACAATGACCTCAACAATGCCTTGTACAATCAAAACAATGTCCCCTTGATTGAGGGTCATAAACCAGGGGGATAGCTTTAAATTATGGTTTAGAGAGGATTTGAATATCTCCCACCACTCCCCTTCCCTCCTCCACTAAGAAGATTGCAGGATCTGGAACCCATTACCTAAAAAGGGTGACAGAGACAGGAACCCTCAAGAACTATTTGGAATACTCAAAATCCCATGGAATACAAAGTTATGGGAAAGTGATAGATGCTCAATGAACCGAACGGCTTCTTTTTGTGTTGTAGAATCTGACTATATGTTGAATTCCCCTCAAACTATATCATTGCATTAGCCTTCTTAATTACACACTATGGCTACATACTAAGTTTGTGACTCATGCTTTGGAACACCTAGAATCTTCTGTCACCTCTATTCTGCAGTTGTTCCTCATTCAACTAATACTTAATTTTAATATGATTCTGAGGGGGAAAAATGAATTTAATGAATAGATGCATCACAGTGAGATAGCCTCAGAGAAACTAAATGTTTGTAAATTACCGTTTATAGACAAAGCACTGACTGATGGAAACGACCTCAATTTGACTCATGATAAAAGGTGTTGAGGAACAGAAGGATTACAATGGTAAAAAAGTCAACAAAATCCATTAAAAAAACTTTTAATTTTGACTCTTAACTCTATCATTATACTCAATGTTTCTGACCCTCTTAATTAACCCACCTCATCATTATCCTTCTGACCAGTGGGCAGGGAGAGGGATAAAACTACAATATGCAGTATCTTTGAAATCAGTGTTAAATGCATCAGAAAATCCCTTCCTTAGAGTCCAAAAGGAAACTTACATAAAGGCTTGGGGAAATTTTGCATTTGGTGTTCCAGTTGAAGAGTGCATCTTCGAAAATCAGAGGTGACCTTTCACAATTTATGTTCATGTATTTTAACAGATTAAAGTTCACAGATGACCCACCCACAATATCCAAGTTCACAATGTGTGCAGTGGATCATAGAATAATGTCTTATATTCTAGTTTATGATGGGGTTGTTAAATATGAGAACAACTGCTTATAACTTTTTCACTTCAGTCTAATTGTAAGTGATGTACTGTCCGAAGAACATTTAGTTCAGTGTCACATTATGAAATAAGAACCAGCCATATATACACTTTATTAACTCAACCTGAAACTAACCTCAATTTCTCTAAGTTTTTGCTTGGTCTTCTGCTATCAGAAATATCTGAAAAAGAAAACCATATTATTCTCAAAATTAAGATGATGAAACTCAATTGCATTTAATGAAATATTTCAAAACTTCAGCATTTCCTTAAATTCTCGAATGAAGTTTGAAGAAATTCTTTGTGCCGCTTCAATAGACAGTCCACTTCAATGCAGAGAACAAACAACACAGATTGACACAGATATAAATTAAACTCAGCGGACCAAAATCCTCTGGTAAAGGGACAAGCTTACTGATTGACTGTCTCCAGCTACTGAGCAAATTTGTAAAGTAAATTACAATGATACATTATTAATTGGGCACTATCATATACATTGATCAAATCTACATCACCAGAACAATCCTTTTAACCCATCTACTCTATGCTGGAATTTATGATTGACTGCCCCTAAATTTCATCTAATCCCATCTGCCTTTGACATATCCTTGATCTTTTAGTATATAAAAAAAGGGTTAATGCTTACAACAAAATTCAGCTCCACTCAGTCTGTTGATATCATAAGGATTTGGTTGGTTTGAAGACAGAACACCTTAGGATATCAAAATGTCTTTTTTACTAAAATAATTTGCACATGATTGCTGACAAGCAATAAACTACATCTTGTTTGAGGCTCTTCTTTTCCAACTACCACTCTTTACCAATTCAGCCCAGTGAAAACAATGTGGATGGAGGCAACTATTTACCCAGCTACATGTTGGCTACAGTCAACAACAAAAATTCATGAAGAGAATGAATGGTGAAGATATTGGATGGGGTGCTCATCAAGCAGGCTATTTCATCCTGAATGGTGTCAATTTTTCATTGTTGTTGCATCTGCATTCTTTCAGGGCATAGGAGAGAATTCTAGCAGCATAGAAACAGACTCTTCAAAATGGACCATAATCCCAATCTTAACTACTCCCATCTGCGTGCGCTTGGCCCATATCCCTCCAAACATTCCTTATGCATGGAATTATCTAAATGTCTTTTTGAAATTGTAACTGTACCCATATACACCACTTCCTCTGGAAGTTCATTCCACATACAAACCATTGTCTTTTTTTTGTTAAGATCTTTCTCCTCTCACCTTGGAAATATGCTCACTAGTCTTGAAAACCCCAACCCTAGGGAAAGAAAACACCAGCCATTCATCTTATCTTTTTCCCTCATGATTTTATAAACCTCTGAGGTCACCCTTTAACCTAATATGCTGCAGTGAAAAACGTCCCAGCATACCTAGTCTCTCCTTATAGCCCAAATCCCCCATTCCTGGCAACATTCTGGTAAATATCTTCTGAACCCTCTCCAAAGTATTAATATCCTTCCCATAACAGGGCAACCAGAAGAGGTCACAGTACTCCAAAAGAGGCCTTACCAGTATCCAGTACAACCACAACATGATGATCCAAACTCCTTCTCAAAGATCAGAGCAATAAAAGGCAAGCATGCTAAATGTCTTCTTCAACACCCTGTCTACATGTGACGCAAACTTCAAAGAAATTATGGACTGTACCCAGTTCTCTCGGTTCTATAACACTACCTAATGCCCTACTTTTGATTGTAGAAGTCCTGCTCTTGTTTATTTTACCAAAATGCAATACCTCGCATTTATCCAAATTAAACTCCACCTGCCACTCTTCGGTCCATTGATCCAATTGAACACGATCCTTTTGTCATGTTAGATAATCTTCTACACTGTCCACTAAACCACCAAATGTGGTGACTTACAGATGGCAAATAGGCTTTGAATAGATAAAAGGGGAGTTGTGTAGAATTCCTAACATCTGACTACTCATTGAGGATCTGAAACCTGAATACAGGCTGAGGTAACTGGATTTTGTCAGGAACAACCACTTAACAGATTTCTTAATAACTTAGGCGGAATAAAATGGTTTCTCGATTCAAATAACATGACAAAATGGCTTCTAGGCTGAAAATGGACAATTCTGCTAAAGCTGCATAAAATGGCTTTTAAGTTACTAACTGCTAATTCTACTATGGCTGCATAATTGACTAACCACAGTCTGCTTCAATAGAGATCAGAAAACAATGCTCCCTTTACAGTTAGGATGGTCTTATCTAGTCTAGAAATAACTCTACTAGACACGACATTACTAGCCATTCTAACTGACCTATGCAGGTGCAATGGCTCGGATAGTGAGATAAAGGTGGCCTGAGTGTTAGAAAACAAAGTTGGTTCCCAGGAAATATCATTGGACCACGTAACTGTCAAATAAAGCAATATCATGTATTAATTGGTAATTGTTTGAATGTACTGTGAGATCATGGCCTGTACCCTTCTTTAAGAAAAGTATAAAAATGTCTTTGTTTTAAGCCATGAGCGCAGCTCCTCCAAGGAATACAGAAGTACACAACCTCTATTTCCGGATGCTCTATACCCAACCGTATGAAGAAATAAAGAATGAAGTCTTAAAGAACCAGACTGATTAGTCAATAAACACTCAAATCACAGAACAGAAAAACCCCCTCTCCCACCACCACCACTGGGGTCCAGATCTTCAGTATAGCCATAGTATTCATACAGTCAGGAATTAAACTACCGTGAGGCCAATGAATATCAAGTCGAATAGTTAGATTCTCGCCTTTCGGAGATGGGATTTTCCTGGCACTTGAGTAGCACCAACGTTGCTTGCTATTATCAGCTCAAGCCTGGATGCTGTCCAGCTCTTGCAATGTTTCGACACAGGCTGCTTTAGTGTCTGATGAGTCACAAATTGGTCATTCTGCAAGCATCCTCATTTCTGACCCAACAATGGAGGGAAAGTCATTGATGAAGCAGCTGAAGAATTCGTGCAGATGTCCTGTGACTTAGACGATTGACCCCCAACAACTACAACTATCTGCTCATTCCAAACTGAAAGGAAATCAGCAATGTTCCTAACAATTCCCAATGGCTCCAGTTTTCCCCCAATTACTCCTTGACGCATCCAGAAAGCATTTAAAGCAACAGGAGTGAAGCAGCACTGAAATACTTTAAATCTTTTCATTTTTGCAGTAAGAAAAATGAATAATCATATTCAGAAGAAACAACAGGAGAAACAATATAGCAAGGAAGATTTAATTTCAGACATGGGCCAAGTAAAATACTGAAATGGATACCTTGGAGGAAATAATTGTTAAGATGCAGAATTGCTTCCAAACCCAGTACTAAAAAGCTGAACAAGTAAACAGAATTTGCATGTTCTCACTCACCTCTGCGTGGGTTTCCCTCCACGTGCTCAGGTTTCCTCTCTCTGTCCAAAGACAAGCAGTTTAGGTGAATTGGCAATGCTTAATTGCCCATAGTGTCCAGGGATGTGCAGGCGAGGTGGATTACCCATGGGAAAAGGAGGTGTTGCAGGGAGAGGGTGGGATACTGCTCGGGGAGTCGGTGTGGACTCTATGGCCTGCTGCCACACTATGAGGATCCTTTGTGAGGAATCCATAGATCGTTTCCTTACCAGTATCTACAGATTAGTGAAAAAAATGTGTATATGGAGCTTTGAAATTAGAGTTCACAAGAGACACAATTGTTGTTGAAATTGCTCATAAACGTTTGGACTGACATCTGTATTTGGGCTTTCAGAAAGTGTTTGACAAAACCCACATAAGAGATTATTGGGTAAGATTAAAGTGCATGGGATTGGGGGAAGTCTGTTGAGATAGAAAACTGGTTGGTTGAGAGAAAACAAAGAGTAGGAAGTGATGGGTCCTTTTCAAATTGTCAGGCAGTAACTAGTGGGGTGCCACTGGGTTTGGTGCTAGGACCCCAGCTATTCACAATATATGGGATTGGGGGAAGTATATTGAGATGGATAGAAAACTGGTTGGCAGAGAGGAAACAAAGAGTAGGATTGGGTCTTTTCAAATTGTCAGGCAGTAACTAGTGGGGTGCCACTGGGTTCGGTGCTAGGACCCCAGCTATTCACAATATATATTAATGATTTGGATGAGGGAACAAAATGTAACATCTCAAAATTTGAAGATGATACCAAGTTGGGTGGGAGAGTGAACTGACGGGGATGCAGAGATCCTTCAGAATGATCTGGACAGGTTGGGTGAGTGGGCAAATCAATAGCAGATGCAGTATAATTTGGATAAAAGCAAGGTTACTCACTTTGGAAGCAAAAACCCACAAAACAGATTACTACCTGAATGGATGGAAATTGGGAGAGGGGAGTGTGTTGCAGGACCTGGGCATCCCTGTGCACCAGTCACTGAAGGTAAGCATGCAGGTGCAACAGGCGGTAAAGGCAGCAAATGATATGTTGGCCTTCACTGAGAGGTTGCAAGGTCAGGAGCTGGAATGGGTTATTGCAGTTATACATGGCCTTGAGGAGGTCACATCTAGAATATTGTGCGCAGTTTTGGTCTCCTTTTCTGAGGAAGGATGCTCTTGTTCTTGAGGGAGCGCAGCTAAGGTTTACTGGACTCATTCCGCGGATAGCGGGGCTGACGTGTGAGGAGAGATTGACGAGGTTACGATTGTTTTTGATGGAGTTCAGATAAGTGAGGGGGGAATCTCAAGAGACTTATAGAATTCTAAAAAGGACTAGACAGAGTAGATGCATGGAGGATATCCTGTTCCTGATGGAGGAGTGTGTCCAGAACCAGGGGACACAGTTGGAGGATTTGGAGTAGACCATTTAGGATGGAGATGTGGAGACATTTCTTCACCCAAAGAAATCAAATAACTACTACATACAAATTAATGAGGCAGAACAAGGTGCAATAAAGAGACAGCCAATGCATGCCCCAGGGGAAATTGGTCATCTAAACAATTCACTTTGAGAAAAGCCATTTAATGTCTTGCCATGAATTGCAAGCTTGATACTCCCTCCAAGTTTGAACAGACCAATGTTTGACAGTTGCGCTTACGTTTTTGCTATCAACTGTGGAAAAACAGTGGACAAAGGTGCAAGTGTTACATACCAAGACCAATGATGGAGTTCTCAAGGTCTTACTTAAAACATTCACTACATATGGGATCCTTGATGTGGTTGTGTCAGATAGTGGATCATAGTTTGGTAACAAATCTTTCATCCAATTTGCAGCTCATTCTGGAATTGAAAATTATTCAAATGTGCTGAAATGCCCACAGTTGAATGGAGAAACCAAGTGTGAGATCCAGATAGACAAGTCATCTTTGAAGAAAAATGTTGAGTTTTATACAGAGTAGTTACATTACTGGTCCACCTCATTCCAGTGTAGCTTAACGCTATCAGAATTGCTGAAAAGGTAGAAAACTGAAGACACATCTCCTTATCTTCCCAAAAGCGTTGACTTTGCAATGAAGTCCACAGGGCTATAACCATGTATACAAGAATGAACTATCGTGCTGGAAATAATAAGCTGCCCACGATCATAGACATCACTGTGCATGATAGATAACACACAAGAACAACTGGACCATAACAGGGAAGGGACAGCTGTTAAAGAGGAAGTGCACCAGCAGCAAACATGCATTGATCATATAGCTGAGGAAGCTGAACAAAAGAGTTACAGTAATCTTGTGGACCAATCATTCATCAATAGTTGATCAGGGTGAATGTAACATGACAAAGTCTTAAGATTCTGTTAATGACTATGAACAGTTCAAGGTCAAATGTCCTCAAGCTAAAGACTTAATCTTCCAGTTTTGAAGGGAATGTATCCTGAAAGAACTGTGAAACCTCCAGATAACAATGGAGACTTGTGGGGAGATGAGGTAGTAGTAAATGTACTTGTATACATGAATTTGTAAAGGTTAATTATTGGAGAAAAGCTTGGGGGAAGGTGGTGTACGAGGTATTAGTTCTTAAAAGGTGAATGCTAAAGGCCTCATTAAGCTCTGCCAAATCTGATGACTAGAACGAGTCGAGTAGAGAAAGGCAGATCCTGTTTGAATTACAAAAGGGACAGACCAATTTAGTAACTATGTCTGACTTACCTATGTTACTTGTATCACCATCATTTCATTTTATTCATTCACAGGATGAGGGCATTGCAAACTAGGCCAGTTTTATTGTCCATCCCAGACGGCAGTTAAGAGCCAACCACATTGCTATGGGTGTAGTCACATATAGTCCAGACCAGGTAAGTATGACATGTAATAAAGTACACCTTATTTAAGGTATCTATCCTCAGTAGATTATCTAGTGGTTTTCCTCTAACCCTTTAAACCAAATAGGTGCTGTAGACTCAGTCAGAAAAGGGGGATGGTGACAGCTATCTAACCAACCACATGTTGGTATATGCTCATACAACATTCTTAAATGAAAATATTTCCACACGTATGATTGTGATTCCAGACACACACAACAGTGTCAACAACTGGGCTAAGTTACAACAATTTAACTTGTGTAATAATAGACTAGATTTATATAAAGAAGTAGTTCTTTATGCTTTTGTTCATGTAGTTAATTGACAATAAAGTTGTCACATGCTGAATGTAAATTGTTCTGTTGTATTGCCACAGAGGAAAACTCCAGAGAAGAAGCCAAAGAAAGTAGATACCGGAGGGAAGTGGCTTTGTTTTCACTCTTGCATGTTGTGATAGTTCATATTTTATTTGTTCATGAGACACAGATGCAAGTGGCAAGGCCAACATTATTGCCCAACCTGAGTTGCTCTTGACAAAGTCCTGATAAGCTGCTTTCTGGGATCACTGCTGTTGGGAGGAAGTTCTAGGATTTTGGTCCAGCAACAGTTTAGGAATTATGATATAGTTCAAGTCAGGATAGTGTTTTACTTGCAAGGGAACATATAGGCAGTGATATTCATCTGCAGTTGCTGTCTGTCCCCTCCCAGCTGGCATAGATCAGGCTTTGAAAAGTGCTGTCATAGAAGCCTTGTGAGTTGCAGTTGTACATTTTGTAATGGTATTCATCACCAACATTCTGCCTCCACGGTGGAAGGGCCTGAATGCTGACGTGGTGCCAATCAATTAGGCTGCTTTGTCCTGGATGATTTCAAGCATAGAGTGTTGGTGAAGCTGCACTCAATCATGCAATGAAGAGCATTCTATCACAATCCTGATTTGTGCCACATTGATGGGAGAGGCACTTTGGAAAAGCAGGACTTAGTTATGGCAGAATATCTATGAAAGCAGGGATTCAGTGATGAAAATGTCACTGAACATCAGCTAGATTCTCTTGTAACCTCAAGTGGCATGTATATTAAGTCTCATTTATCAGTCCCAGCTTATATGTGCAATGAGACCGAGGCAGCACGGTGGGCGGCACGGTGGCACAGTGGTTAGCACTGCTGCCTCACAGCGCCTGAGACCCGGGTTCAATTCCCGCCTCAGGCGACTGACTGTGTGGAGTTTGCATGTTCTCCCCTTGTCTGCATGGGTTTCCTCCGGGTGCTCCGGTTTCCTCCCACATTCCAAAAAAGATGTGCAGGCCAGGTGAATTGGCCATGCTAAATGAGGTAAGGGGTAAATGTAGGGATATGGGTGGGTTGCGCTTCGGCGGGTCGGTGTGGACTTGTTGGGCCGAAGGGCCTGTTTTCACGCTGCAATCTAATCTAATCAGCAGAGACGTGAACTGTTTCACGGTCCAAGGAGTTGTGAGTGGTATTGAATTCTGTGCAGTGAACATTCCCACCTATTGCATGAAGAGGGAGAGAAGTTATTAAACGTAACTGCTGAAGATGGTTTGAACTTGGACATTAGCTTCTGACATCTATGAACATGTTCCAACATGCCAAGTATGATTCCAGCCAGTGGAAAGTTATTGCCAGCTGCCTCATTCTGATTTTCACTGACTTGGAGTTTTATTGAGTCTGGCATCAAGAATCTCCAATCAAGAATAGAGATCAAGAATAGACTTTCGTTTCATGCCTGGAATTCTGTTTTACTACTGAAGACACTAGTTTTGACCAAAACTATAATGAGATCTGGAGTCAAGTGACCCCTAATTTGTGCATCAGTCAGCAAGCTCTTGTTGTATTTAAGTGCCACTTGAGAACACTCCTTTTGACACCTGCCACAAATGTGCCAGTGATTGAGTGTAAACTGATCAGGTGATAAGTGGGCAGATTGGATTAATTCTAGAACAAAAACAGAAATTGCTGGAAAAGCTCAGCAGATCTGGCAGTACCTGTGCAGAAAAATCAGAGTTAACGTTTTGGGTCCGGTGACTTTTCCTCAGCCAAGGCACCAGGCCTGGTTCAATGATAAGCAGAGATGCATGTCAGGAGCAGCACCAAACATACCTAAAGATGAGTTGCCAACTTGCCAATAACGCAACACAGAAGGATATGCACAGGAGGAGATTAACACCTGATCAGTTTACTTCCTGCGAAAGGGTCACTGGGTGAAACTAACCCTAATTTCTCTTCACAGATGCTGCCAGACCTTTTCCAGCAACTTCTGTTTTTGTTCCTGATTTACAGCATCTGTAGCTCTTTCAATCTTTATTTGAAATAATTCTAATTTTGGTGAACAGAACAGTCCTGAGTAACTTTCCACATTGTTGGTAGTTGCCAGTTTTGTAGCTGTATCAGAGAAGCTTGGTTAGAAACATACGTCATATTGGAACACAAGTCTTCAGTAATACCGCCGGAAAACTGTTGAGAGACCAGAGTTTCTCTCAAAACCAGTGTCTTCAGCAGTTTCTTGATTACATGCAGTGAACTGAATTGGTTATAACATTGGGAATGTCAGGAGACAGCCAAGATGGATCATCCACTCTGTACCTCTGCATGAAAATGGTTGCAAATGCCTGATCTTTTCCACTCACTTGCTGTGGTCCAAAATTACTAAATATTAAAAACCTTCTCCTCATTAGATATTTTGTTGTCTGCCACCATTCATGACTAAATATGAGGGGAGTGTAGAGTTTTGACATAATTCATTGGTTGTGAAACTGCTTAACTGTCTGTAGAACGCTGCTGTGCTGTTTAGCATGTATATCATCCTGTGTTGCACTTTCATCAAGTTAGCTACTCACTTTTAGGTATGTCTGGTGCACGTCAGGAGCAGCACTTGCACTTATCATTGAACCAGGGTGGTGCCATGGCTACATGGTAATGATAGAGTGTGGGATATGCCACGGCATGAAATCAAAATTGCAGCTGCATACAATTTCAATACATTATTGGATGCCTAGTTTTGAGTCACTTGCTCTCTTCTGAACCTCTTCCTTCAGTAGTAGTGCTGCACAATATGACAGAAGGTGTCAAGCTGGGACTTCATTGCATCACTACTTCTGCAGTGGTCAATTCTATCAGAATGGTCATTAATAAATGAATCTGTGTCAAGTTGCTTGGTAAGGACAAGATTATGCATATTTTCCACTCGTGTTGGTTCCCTTACCACCTGTCAGGGATCATGTCTGGCAAACATACCCTTCAGGACTTACGCAGCTGTCAGTAGTGGCACCACTAGACAAGTCTTGGTGATCGCCATTGAGGATGCTTATTGCTGAGAATCTGAAATCACATGTAGCCCTGAAGAGGTATGGACAGCAAATTTCCCTCCTTTGGAAAAACATCAGTGAACCAGGTAGTTCTGATGACAGTTACATTATCACATGTTTTTATTCTAGATTTAGTTAATGAAATGAATTTAAATTTAGATTGTACTTTCTTCATCCACATAAAAATGAACTTTACTATAAAATGGCATACCATATATTTGTATACATTATCAATTGCAGATAAGAATGCCACCATTATAATAAAAACCAACAGATCAAACCCTATAATCCCTTTTCTTCACATTCTGTCCACTATAAAGATTGACAAGAACACAGCAGACCGTACCAACTCTGCAATTCAATATGATCATAATTGATTAAATGCTTCAACTCCACTTTCCTAGTCACTCTTCATAACCCTTTCTTTCCTCCAGCCCAAAGATTTGCATATCTAAGCCTTAAATACATTTATTGATGAAGAAACGACAACCTTCTGGGGCAAAGAATTCTGGATTCAATGTTTTGAGTGAAGAAATTTCTCCTCATCTCAGTTCTAAATTAATGACCCCATATCCTGAACGTATCCCAAAAAGAGCCCAGCTTCCTAAGCCAGGAGAAGCAACCTCTAAAATTCAGCTAGTGTTGCATTAATTTATTCAATCAAGAAATAAGAGCATTACAAATAATCCAACCACTTACAGTTACACAATGTAAATTGTGTTTTTCCAGCTTCTGAGGCATGCAGACTTGACTGACAAGACCGATGGTCAGTAGATGAAAAATGTCCACGAGCCCCTAGTGACAAAAATAACAAGTCAGTACGGAACCAAATTCAGTTATATTCACATTTTCTTGTTATCCTTTAGTATACGAGTATGCTTTTGCTCTTTTTAAATTCAGTTCAGTCACCAGCTTTTGTTTTACTCTCGCAATAGCAAACTACGTTAATTCACTCATTCTAAAGACAACTTTACATGAAACACAATTGAAACATTTCAACTGTAAAACAATGGCAGAAAAATGTTCCTTTCATCTATGTGATTTAAAATTCACAACTGACAACAACAGTACCACAATAGATTTTGGTGATATATTCACTGTTATACTAAATCAATTGCAAGTTCACAAAAACACAAGTTAACAGCGATATTGATGAATAAATTGCCCCACAATTTTACAGATTGAATACTAAAGAATCTGACCTAAAAAGAATAGTTTAAAAGTTGAGTAGAAGGTTGTGGAAGCCAAGTTATTGAGTATATTTAAGAGAGATATAGATAGTTTTTTTGATTAGTAAGGGGACCAAAAGTTACAGTGAGAAAGCAGAAGAGTTGAGAAACATATCAGCTGTGATCAAATAGTGAAGTGAATTTGATGGGCTAAATTACCTAATTCTGCTCCTATATCTTAAGGCCCTATGAAAATAAGCAAAAGCTACCATGTTTATCCTTGAATTCTGCCTAGAGACTCTAGTTAGTGACAACAGTTAATAGCAGGCTTTCTCCTCTTGAAGAAAACCAAGAACTACAACCTATGAAAGAATCTTAGAGATGAAATAAACATTTTGATTAAATCATGTTCTAAGGCAGTAAAAACCTTAAAGATGATTTTGCTCCACCAAATCTAAAAAGTTATCCACTTTTTCGCTGGACTTCAATTCAGGCTGTTGCTGGGTACATCAAAATAAACCATTTGTTGACATAGGTGCAACAGTACAGATATGCTCACCCAATAAACATTTTATAAAAATCAATGTCAATATTTAAAATTATGCTAAGTAAACTAATTTTAAAATTAAGTGAAAGGTATTTAGATAATAAAACACATCCAAACCTATGTGTCTCTGCAGAATGAGCAGCAACAGGATAACTTTAAAAATCAAGAGCTTCGAGTGATACAGATTAGTAAAAGTAAAGCCGAAGTCTATTGGTTTCATTACTTAAAATATATATTGAATATGTATATGGAAACCGAATTAAAAATTCAAGAGAGATATTATTACCACCACAGCTGGACAACAGGGGAAAAACCTTCAGGAAATGCTGCAGTGACAGTGTTGTGATGGGGTATTATGACATAGTTAACAAAGAATAATCAGTTTGTGATTCACAGCAACATATAACAAGAAAATTATTATGCCCCCAGAAATTGATGATTTATCACATTTATGGAAATCAAAATAAATAAAGTTGATCAATTTTATTTAAGTTAGTTGTTTCCTTCATACATTTCTGGCACACACATTTTCTCCAATGTGGCAAGTAGTGGTGCTAAGAGGTTATTATTTGGCCACCCTAAGTGAGGTGTTAAAAGCCTAATGATATTACAACTGGGGAGTGGTACGGTGGCTCAGTGATTATCTCTGCAGCCACTCAAAGCCAGGGACCTAGGTTCCATTCCACCCTCAGTAGACTGTCTATGCAAACTCCACGTATTCTTACCATGTCCGCGTGGGTTTCTATCAGGGGCTCTGGTATCCTCCCACAGTCCAAAGATGCGTAAGTTAGGTGGATTGGACATGCTCAATTGCCCATAGTATCCAGGGATGCAGAGGTTAGATGTGTTAGTCATGGGAAATGCAGGGATAGGGTAGGGGGATGGGTGGGATGCTCTTCAGAGGGTTGGTGTGGGCACACTGGGCTGAATGGCCTGTTTCCCCACTGTGGAGATTCTATTCTATAATTCTAATTGGGCTGTTAATCCAGAGACCCAAGTAAAAATTTGGGGACCTGTGTTTGAATTTCACCACAACAGATGGTAGAATTTGAATGCAATAAAAATCTGGAATTAAGAATCTGTCGATTGTCAGAACACCCATCTTGTTCACTAATGTCCTTGGGGGAAAGCGAAACTGCCATTGTTACCTGGTCTGACCTACATGTGACTCCAGATCCACAGCAATGTGGTTATCTCTCAAATGCCCTCTGATCAATTAGGGATGGGCAATATATACTTTCCTGGCCAGCAATGCTCTTATGCTATGAATAAATACATGAAAAATAAACAAGTTTAGGGGTCTTAATTGGTGTTAAATTGAGAATGTCACCAACTGCTGAAGCGGGACAAAAGTAGTATGCATCTCTCCAGGGTCAAGTTGGCCAATTATCTGACTGTCCCATTACCTCCGGGGAGAGAAAACTGAACGTTTCCATCAAGGAACTGTACTAGAATTACCTAAAATAAGGTAATGTATTGAGCAATCTGGATTGTATGCAGTCATGGCAGATGAAGGGAATTTATTTTTATTTTATAATGATGATTGTGAAATGAGATTGGGGCAAGGGTGGGGAGAGGAAGCATCGACAAAGCGTGGAACAGAGGATCGAGAGAGTGGGTTTGGCAGCAGTGTGAAGGATAGTGGCTGTAGTCCCCCTCTCCCCCCCCATGAGACCCCCTTAACCTCCCTTCACATTGAGGATGCCCTGCATTGTGCTCTCTGCCACGACCACTATGCTGTGACAGATTTTAAAACAGATCACAATGAGCATCAGTCCTAGGTATCAGTGCTTCATTTGACCAATGATGGTTGCAAGGAGCACAAGCAAAACTGGAGTTATTGGAAATTGGGGTAAACCTTCCACTGGTTGGAGTCATACCTAGTGCAAAGGAAGAAGACTGCAGTGGTTGGAAGCCAATCCTAGTCACTAGATATCAGTGCAGGCATTCCTCAGGGTAGTGTCCTAGGCTCAATCATCTTCAGATGTTTCATCAATTGTGACAAATGTTAAGAATGCATTATTATTTCTTTAAAACTTAGATTCTAAAGTAGAGGTAAATGGGTTTGGGTTTTCAGTTCTGTGAAGGTGACTTTTTTTCTTTTAAAAAGGTCAAAAACATTTTTTTTTCAAGCAGTGGGTCAAAAACACCATTCCCAAGACATTACATGGTTTAAATAAAACAATGAAAATACTTGTAACCTCATCAAGTTGAGTAAGAAAGTAGAGAAATAAAATGGGAACAATACTTTATAGGGATTGAGTCTGAAAAGCATCTTTCTGGGGAAAAGGGTGCAGTTCATGGTGAGACCTTAAACTTCATCTTTTTTCCTTGTAACGTAATAAGCTTGTGTTCTTTTAATAAAAAGGTACATTCGCAGTCTTGTGAATATTTCAGTGACTGATCACAGTAAATAAATTGCAAAAACAAAACATAGGGTCTATCAAGCTAGGATTCACACTAGAATCGGACTTCGAACGTGGTGCTGGAAAATCACAGCAGGTCAGGCAGTATCCGAGGAGTAGGAGAATCGATATTTCTGACACAAGCCCTTCATCAGGAAAGAGCTTTGATGAAGGGCTTATGCCCGAAACGTTGATTCTCCTGCTCCTTGGATGCTGCCTGACCTGCTGTGATTTTCCAGCACTACACTCTCGACTCTGCTCTCCAGCATCTGCAGTCCTCACTTTCTCCTAGAATCTGACTTATCTAGTATTACCAAAGTAAGGGCTCTGGGATAGAAATCCATTGGAGATCTGGAAAGAATCGAGTACATGAATATACTGCACATCAAAGCAAGATTTCTTAGGAAGTATATTGCAAAAAAGACTTGACTGTTGGTAGAAAATTAAACAGTGAAGTAATTGAAATCTTTGACTAAAGCTAAACTGAGAGAAATAATGGATAAAAAAATGTCAGCATCTATGAATGAGATAAGAAGTTATGTCAGTGCTCGTAGCAGCTAGGATTCAATTAGAAACTAATCAAATTCCAGTGGAATTGATTATTTATCAGGGTGTTACAGGCTAAAATACTAAATCATCAACTGGCTAGGATTATATTAAAATAGTCAAATTTTACCAGACATATTCAGAACCATAGAATGCCTACAGTGTGGAAACGTGCCATTTAGCCCATCAAGTCCACACTGACTCGATAAAGAACATACCACTCAGGCCTACCCCATCCTTGCAAACCTGCATTTTCTATGGCTAAACCATCTAGCCTGCACATCCCTGGACCCGATGGGAAGTGTAGCATGGCCAATCCACCTGACTTGCACATCTTTGGACTGTGGGAAGAAACCAGAGCACCCAAAGGAAACCCATGCAGACATGAAGAGAATGTGCAAACTCCACACAGACAGTCGACCGAGGATAGAATTGAAATCCAGTCCCTGGCGCTGTGAAGCAGCAGTGTTAGCCACTGAGCCCCATTTGCCATGTCATTGGGAAATCCTAGCCGGTTAAACCAATGCTTTTAATTCTAATGTAATCTTTTGAAGACCTATTTAGCAGTATCTTACTGGATTATCTAAAAACAGGAATGGGCATTAGTATCTTTTAATACTTAGACAGTGAGGCAGTAGCTTTCAAAAAAGGAGAGGCAAAATGGTATAGAAAACCTCTTTTTTTTAAAGCATGCTATTTGAATTACTCAAAATTAACAACAGTAACAAGGATTAAACATAACGTCACAAGTAATCAGGGAAATCGCATTTTGGGGTTAAACCAGTTTATATCTTCAGTTTATCATTCACGATCTCAAGGAACGTACAAATCCAGCATCAACCATTAAAGCCCATGATTGGAGATCATAGCTGGGATAATGGAACTTCCTTGTTACTGTTTGCCATTAGGGATTCAGGATCCAATCCTTTTGAACAAATATATGGAAGAAGTGAGGTCACCTTTAAATTAATGTTTTTTTTAAATTAACCAACAGCAGTTTTTAACAATCTGTTTTTCTCTCTCTTACTAGTGTATTTTCATATCCCATTTGCACTTTATCAATCTCGATTATCCTTTGCTGCTCTAAGTTTAAAAAAAACTGAATCCAAGGCTTACTAGCCTTCTTTGCAACATTATCAACCTTTGGTAAACCTACTTTAACTTTTCATTAGCCATTGGTTATCATTCCACACCCAACACCAATGAGGTTTTAAATTCTTCAAGCAATCTATATTTGCTGCCACTACTAATTTTATTTACATTTTTACCATTGGTCATCTATCTTTTAATCACATTTCTCAATCTGATTTAGCCTAATAGCATAGTTTGCTTTGCTCAGATTGAAGAATGGAGTTTCAATCAAAACTAAATCACAAACTCAACATTGAACTCTCATGTTGCAATCACTCTTACTCAAATTAGTTTACTGCAAGTTTTGGTTTTTGTTGCATAATACCAGAAGTAAAATACTCTCTGCTCTAACTGGCTGCTCAACAAAATGATCTCAAAAACTACCTTACAGGCATTCCATTAACTTGTCCTCTATACTATAATTTAAAATTTGATTTGTCCATTCTAAATGAAGTTTAAAATTCATGATTCACATTTCACCCTTGTTGCGATCCTTGAATACTTTTCAGAACAAAACATGAATTAATGGCACAACTACAGGCTAATGGTTATGATCTTATAACCATTAGAGACAAGGAAATCTAAATCGAGAACTGAACATTCAAGGGTATGTGATCTTTCGAAAAGACAGGCAGGAAGCTAAGGGTGTGGGTGGGGTGGATTTAATAGATGATGAAATTACTACATTGGTAAGAAATTATCTTGAATCAGAAGATGTTGAATCCATATGGGTGGAAAGGGGAATAAGACATTGATAGAAGTTGTCTATAAGCCTCCAAACTAACTGATTATTAGGTCAGAATAAATCATAAAATAAAATGACAGCATGCTAATCGTGGGACACCTTAATCTACGCATAGACTTGGGAAAATCAAACTGGCAGAGTAGCTGAGAGGAAGAATTCAAAAATGCATTTGGGATTGTTTTCTACAATAACAATTTTAAAAAAAGAACAGTACCGTACTGAAAGAGACCCTTTGGCCCAACAAGATACCTTTCGAAACCAAAAACCTTTTGCCTCTAAAGGGGTCCACATCTCTCTATTTCCTGCCTATTCATCTCTCTGCCAACTTGACCCTTAAATGTTGTATCTGCTTCCACTATCTCCTCTGGCAATAATCCCAGATACATATCATCATCATCACCATCATCTGTACAAAAACATGCCTCTCACGTCTCCTCTAAACTTATTCCCTTTTACCTTAAACCCAAATCCCCAGCAATTAATATTTCTAGCCTGGGAGAAAAAAAGGCTCTGACTATCCATTCCAACCTTGCCTCTTTCAAGTTTGCAAGCTTCTATCAGTTCACCCTCATCTTGTAACATTTAAGTCAAAACAAACCAAGTTTGTTCAATCTCCTCATAGCTAATGTCCTCCAAATTAGGCAACATCTTGGTAAACTATTTCTGTATCCCCTCTGCAAAACCGCCACATCCTTCTGGTAACGTGAGGATTAGAACTGCACACAATATTCCAAATGTGACCTAACTAATGTTCTGTGTGTTGGGACTCCAACCAGGGATCTGATAATGTGTAAAGAGGCTGCTTTAACAAATCATCTCAGAATAAAAGAGCCCTGGGAATAGTGACCATAACATGGTGGAATGTAGTGTTTAGTTTGAGAATGAGAAACTTGGGCCAGAAACAACTGTGTTAAACTTCAAAAAAAATAGTAATTCCATGGGAATGAGGCCAGAGTTGGTGGTGTGGATTGGAAAAGGAATTTAACAGAAAAAGGCAGTTGACGAACAACAGCAAATGTTTATTAAAAGTAAAGTCATGACTCACAGCAAATATAATCCTGGTGAGGAAAATGAATTCTAGGAAGGGAAGACACTGATCACAATTAGCCAAGGAAATTAAAGACAATTAAAAGAAAAGGCAATCAGTGTGCCAAAAGATTAGCGGTAAATCAGAGGATTGGCAACATTTTAAATACCAACAGAAGATACTCAACAAAAAAAAGAGAGAAAATAACCTGAGGGAAATTAACAAGCAACAAAAATATAGCCAAAGGAAGAGAGGGCTGAAAAACGTGTTGCTGGAAAAGCGCAGCAGGTCAGGCAGCATCCAAGGAGCAGGAGAATCGACATTTCGGCCATATGCCCTTCTTCAGGAATGAGGAGGGTGTGCCAAGCAGGCTAAGATAAAAGGTAGGGAGGAGGGACTTGGAGGCGGAAGATGAGGCGCTCTTCCTCCAGGCGTCGTGTTGCCTTGGTCTGGCGATGCATGTCCTTGGCAGAGTGGGAGGGGGAGTTAAAGTGTTCAGCCACGGGGCGGTTGGGTTGGTTGGTGCAGGTGTCCCAGAGGTGTTCTTGAAACGTTCCGCAAGTAGGCGGCCTGTCTCCCCAATGTAGAGGATGCTGCCTGACCTGCTGCGCTTTTCCAGCAACACATTTTTCAGCTCTGATCTCCAGCATCTGCAGTCCTCACTTTTTCCTAAAGGAAGAGAGGGGCTCAGTCAACATAGGCCCCTTACAGAATGGGTCTGGGGAAATAATGATGGCAAGGTGGGAAATGGCAGAGGAGTTGTACAAATACATTGCATCCATCTTAAATGTGGAGGATACTAATAGCATAACAAAAAAATAGTGGGGAGCAAAGGTTTTGGGAAGATGAACACAATAAATATCAGTAGAGAAAACGGACCAGGGAGATTAAAGACTAATATGTTCTTGAAGCTGCTGGGTTGTATCCTAGGATTTTAAAGAACAAAACTACAGAGACAACGGAGGCACTTACAATAATCTGTCAAGAATCCTTAGATTCGGAGAGTCCAGAGGATTAGAAAACTGCTAGTACAACACCCCTATTCAAAAAGGGAAGGAGCCAAAAAAAACACACAGGTAACTATAAGCCAGTTAGCGTAACATTTATCATTAGGAAAATGTTAGAAATGGGGCAGCACAGTGGCTAGCACTGCTGCCTCACAGCACCAGGCTCCCAGGTTCGATTCCAGCCTCGGGGCGACTGTCTGTGTGGAGTTTGCACATTCTCCCAGTGTCTGCATGGGTTTCCTCCAGTTTCCTCCCGCAGGCCAGGTGAATTGGCAATGCTAAATTGTGAGGTGCATGAGTCAGAGGGAAATGGATCTGGATGGGTTACTCTTCGGAGGGTCGGTGTGGACTGGTTAGGCCAAAGGGCCTGTTTCCACATCTGTAGCGAATCTAATCTTATTATAAAGGATGTAAGAGCAGAGCACTTAGCAACACCATATAATCAAGGAGAGTCAGCATGGCATCATGCAGCAGAAAATATGTCTGAAAAAGTTATTACAGTTCTTTGAGGAGGTTAACAAGCAGGGTCAATAAAGAGAAACCAGTAAATGTACTTCCTGATTTCCAAAAAGGCATTTGATAAAGTGCACACAAGGCTATTGAATAAGTTAAGATTTCATGGCATTGGGCATAGCATATGAGCATGAATATGTGATTGGCTAACTAACAGAAAATACAATTGGGATAAAGAGACCATTTTCAAGATGGCAATCTTTAACTAGTGAACTACCACAGGATCAAGGCTGGGGCCACAATTATTTACGATATATTTCAAAATGACTTGGATGACTGAAGCAAATATACTATCGTTAAGTTAACAAATCACACAAAACTATATGGGGATGCAAGTCGTGAGGCTGACAGAAGGAGTCTACAGAAGGATACAGATGATATAAAAGGATATAAATAAGTGGGCAATAAAATAGCAGATAAAGAAAGCAATGTGGGAAAATGTCAGGTTAGGAACATTGACAGAAGAATAAAAGAGAAGAAAGTGAGGACTGCAGATGCTGGAGATCAGAGCTGAAAACGTGTTGCTGGAAAAGTGCAGCAGGTCAGGCAACATCCAAGGAGCAGGAGAATCGACATTTCGGGCATGAGCCCTTCTTCGGTAGAGAGGATGTTGGGGTCCAAGTGCATGAATCACAAAAGTTGGCATCCAGGTTCAGTGGCCAATTGGAAAGGCAAATGGAATGGAGCATAAAATAAAGGGGTTTTGCTAAAACTACACAATGAATCAGAGATTATTATTGCAACTATGCTAAGGAAATATGTGCTGACATTGGACATTGCTTAGAGAATGTTCACTACATTGATCCCGAATATAGAGAAGAGATTGAGTAGGTTGGACATGTACTCATTGGAACTGGAGAGAATTAAGGGAGGCTTCAACAAATCATATACGAAGCTTTGGGAGCTTGACAAGGTATGGATACAGAGAGGGTGTTTCACCTTTGAGTAAGGCTAACAGAGTAAAGGTGGGGGGTGTGTGTAAAGCTGAGTAAATCAGCAAGAGAATCGAGGATTTGGGGCAAGATAGGAAAGTGGAATTGATGATTATCTGATTGGCCAAGATCTCATTTGAATGGCAGAGTGTACTCAATGGGCTGGACCGACTACTTCTGATCCTATATGTTCATTCATCTTTAATGGTCTGAGTTATGCACTGCCTGACATACTATTGTACAGAGGATCTATAAACTGTTCCCACTAACATTTTCTGCTCAGTTATTTCTTAACTGCATTCAAAATGATTCTGAATGTTGATTTTTTTTGAACCACTATTCTCTCAAAGGTTTTAACTCATCTTTCATTATTTGTGCTATCCATTCTGCTAATCATTCTTCCTCTGCCATTTTCCTACACCTCCAAAAAAAATCCCATCCCCTCCACTGTCAGCAATCCTCAGGAACTGTTTCCTCCAATGACAGCCTGGCCCATGCCTCAATTCAACACTTCATTACTCCCTTCTTCCTGTAATACTTGCCAATTCATGTCCTCCTTTCTCATTGTTGGAGGCCCCGAACACAGATTCTAGGTGAGACAGCATTTTACTTTTCCATCTTGTCTACTGCATTTGCTGATCACAATACAGATTGGAGAAGCCAAATGCAGGCGAGGTGTATTGCAGATGCCTCTGCTGTTTGTAGCAATGATGCTGACCTCCCAGTTCCTTGCCATTTCAATAAAACAACTTGCTCTCATGCTAACATTTCTATCTTGGACCTACTACAACGTTCCACAAAGCAAACTCAAAAAACAATACCTCATTTTCTGGTTAAGTACTTTACAGCCTCAAGGTCTCAATATTGAATACCAGGGGCAGCACAGTGGTTAGCACTGCTGCCTCACAGCGCCAGGGACCCAGGTTCAATTCCAGCTTCGGGCAACTGTCTGTGTGGAGTTTGCACGCTCTTCCAGTGTCTGTGCAGGTTTGCTCCAGCTTTCTCCCACAGACCAAAGATGTACGGATTAGGTGAATTGGCCATGCTAAACTGCCCTTAGTGTTCAGGGATGTGGAGGTTAGGTGCATTGTTCAGGGGTAATAATGTAGGGGAATGGGTCTGGGTGGGCTACTCTTCAGAGGGTCGGTGTGGACTTTTGGGCCGAAGGGCCTGTTTTCACACTGTAGGGACTCTAAAATAACTTCAGAAATTGACTGCATTATGTATGTTCTCCATTTTTCTTATATTTTCCCCACTGCCACCACAACTCATTTGTCTTTAGCACTGGACCTCTACATTATCTGCCCCCTTGTTTCTCCTCTGCTTCTGTCAAAAGCATTTTATAAATTTCCAACACCTTTCAACTTTGAATAAGAGTCAGACTGAACTTGAAGCATTTAATTCTATTTCTCTCTCCATAAATGTTTCCAGCCTGCTGAGTTTCTCCAGCAGAATCAGGTGTTTGTTATCCATTTTGCATATTGCTTCTAAAAGTGAAGCATCCTAAAATGTTTAGTTTCCAAACGTGGCTAAGCACCAAGTCCTAGTTATTTAAAAATAACAGGAAAAAAAAATGGTCTGAATTTTGACCTCCAGGAGACAGTTCTGTGTACTTCTCCAATTAGAAAAAAAAACATCCATTCAGTATTTTCTCTAACTTCACTGAACCATAGTGTACACTATTTCTCTCTCCATACCATGGTCTTTTGTTTTAAATAAGGCCATTATATGCTACATTTTCACAATGTTTTTCAAAATAGCCAAATTAACAAGCACATTTACTACAATGTCTTCATCAACCCTTTCTGTTACTTTCAAGAATATAATCAAAATCAGTCAGTCAGTCAGTCACGATTTGCTTTAAATCTGCACTGGTTGTCCTTTATTAAACCTGTGTCAGAGGTTCAGGTGGATTAGTGACTCATTCAAAAGACAGGCCAGGCCTCTTGGTGAAAGGAAAAGCTTGTTTTCCTTTTTTTAATATATAAAAGTGAGGAGTGGTAAAAAACAAAAGCCTGGAGTTAACTCACTAGAAATTGAAAACCTGGGGAGATTCATGCCCATAGTCTTCCAGCACCAGCGCTTTGTTTACAGCCTTCCATGGGATCTCAAGAGTTTTTTTTTAAACCATTCAAGGGTTGGCCAGCATTTACTACCTAACCCTAACTGACTTTGAGAGGATTTGTAGAATTGCAGCCAGGTTTCAGACAGAAAATGCTACTCTGTTCTGCCTCCGACCCAAATAGTGTTCAAACAGCCAGCATTCACTCACAAGAACATCTATAGTAGCGCCCTCTCGCATTACACAGCCAACAGCTCACCCTCATCTGCAAGGCGCCGCGTGAATTAAAACATGTCAAGGAACATTTACTAACCATGGCATACTCACTTCCTAGAGATCTGGAAACTCCTGGCGAGTCGAGGGACGGTCTGCTGCTCAGTGCCGCAGGATCGCCACAGGCCGCTGGCTTCTTCTCGGCTTCAGTTTCGAAAACGTTGGGCATTTCTTTTTCAAAAATAAACTTTAGGCGATTTTTAAAAAAAAAATAACCTTTGGGCCTTAACGTTGGCTGACTTAGAAAAATACACGTTTACAGTAGATAAATAGATGGACCTATGTCAAAATTTATATTTTTAAAAAAAAGCAATTTCAGCTAAAAAAAATATAGATTGCGAATAAGACTATGACTCTGCGACATAATAAAAAAATATAAGCTATTGACTAATTGTGCGCGCGCGCGGAGGTCTCGGAGCTCTTCGGTGAAACACCACCTGTCGCCCTGATGACAGGAGAAGCCTTTCTTGCCTCTAGCTCTGTCCGAGCGGCCACTGGAGACCCACCTGCCCGCTCCCCCTCCTCCTCCTCCTCCTCCTCCTCCAGTCCCCGGCCGGGGTTATCACTCCGGAGTCCGCGGGAGAAGACGCGGCAGAACGCTAACGGGATTCCAACGCTCCGTATCTTAGCAACCGCCTTTGCAACACCCAGCGGCTTTGTGAGGTCACAATGGATTCCCCCCCGCTGTGACGTCGCACAGAAAGGACAGTCGCTGCTGAGATTCCCAGGTCAAGCAGGTGGCGGCATCACTTCAGCTGTCCCTCCGGAAGTCGTGCGGTGTGCATCCACAGGACGCTGCACTGTTGCCCCCAACTAAACATTTTCAAGCACCAACATTGGAGGTAGGAATTGCCTTGAGGAAGTACTTGGAGTATTAACAATTTCAATAAGAATTGAAACTTGTGCCTCTTATGCTGGTGAATCACTGGCACTATTGATGACCTTAAGTTTCAGAAAGCAAAATGTATAGGAAAGAGGGAATGTTGCCACTGACTGGGACCATTTTTCATTTGCACCATGTTATTTGTTTGCCGAATTATTATTTTTGGTCTATATTTAACAAAGTTAAAAATCACATAACACCAGGTTATAGTCCAACAGGTTTATTTGGAAGCACTAGCTTTCGGAGCACTGCTCCTTCATGACAACTACCTGATGAAGGAGCATCGCTCGGGAAGCTAGTGCTTCTAAATAAACCTGTTGGACTATAACCTGGTGTTGAAAATGTGTTGCTGGAAAAGCGCAGCAGGTCAGGCAGCATCCAGGGAACAGGAGAATCGACGTTTCGGGCATAAGCCCTTCTTCAGGAATCCTGAAGAAGGGCTTATGCCCGAAACGTCGATTCTCCTGTTCCCTGGATGCTGCCTGACCTGCTGCGCTTTTCCAGCAACACATTTTCAGCTCTGATCTCCAGCATCTGCAGACCTCACTTTCTCCTATAACTTGGTGTTGTGTGATTTTACCTTTGTACATCCCAGTGCAACAACAGCACCTCCAAATTATAATTCGCAAAGTTGATAAAGCGTGCTGCTGGGAAAAGCACAGCAGGTCAAGCAGTATCTGACGAGCAAGAGAGTTGATGTTTTGGTCAGAACCCTTCAGAACTGGGGAGGGGGAGCACCTGCAGTCCTCACTTTCTTCTAGTCGCTGCAAAAGATACTGCGAAGCCTCTTCCAAAGATGCCCACCTTGAAGAAATTTTCGTCCTCCCTCCACAAAGATACCCGCTCCTCCTCCCCAGTTCTGAAGAAGGTTGCTGCCCAAGACATCGACTCTTGCTCCTCGGATGCTGCCTTCCTGCTGTGCTTTTTCCACACTTTATCAACACTGACTCTCAAACATCTGCAGTCCTCGCTTTCCCCATAATTAGCAAAACAATGGGAAAGATTAATGCATGTGCCATTACTAGCCTGTAAATTGTGCAGCAGTTTTTGTCGTAGAGCAGAAATGGTGTGAATTGTGAATCATCTGAAATTGTTGGAAGATATGTGCTCTTGCACTACCAACTGTGCAGAAATGATAACAGGATGACAAACTTCTTGTCAATTTCAAGTTATGACTATATTTAAATATTGATTGCAAATTAAATTTGTTGCAGAAAGTCAGGGTTGGTACTTAACAGTGTAATTCCACGATTTATGTTCTTACAATATCTATCAAATTCTCTAGTTTAGAAAAAGAAAATATGAAATGTTTAAGTCTCCTGATGGGAAATAGTAACTTGTTTCTTAAATTTTTCAAATCAATTTTCAAATCACTTTGTTTTACCTTTCTGGTGTTGTATTCTCTATTCTCTAATCTTTCCTTCCTGTTGTTTGTTTCTGTTTCTGTTTTTGACTTGATTGTAAGTCACAAAGTTTCTTTCTGTGTCATCTCTCTGATTCCTTAACCATCTGTATATCTGATCAGAGCTGAAAATGTGTTGCTGGAACAGTGCAGCAGGTCATGCAGCATCAGGAAGGCTTATGCCCGAAACGTCGATTCTGCCTGACCTGCTGCGCTTTTCCAGCAACACATTTTCAGCTCTGATCTCCAGCATCTGCAGACCTCACTTTCTCCCTGTATATCTGATCAGTACTCAATACAGCTGTTTATCAAGGTCCTAAGTGCTGCATTTTCAACACAGTAATGTGCAGTGCAGCAACATTTTGAGCTGAAGATTGTGGTAAGAGCACAATAAATGGAGCAAATTCCATACCTGCAGAACACCTAATTGTCATGATTCAATCACCAGTTAAATCAAAGGCAATTTGAATTTGTTGTTTAAGTCTCTGAAAATGCCACTACCACTTACATCATTTCAGATTGGTACATGTGAGTAGAGGAATCAGATTGATCAAAGCAGATGCCACACCTTTGAAGGATTAATGTAAGGCAAATGTAAATGTTATTTGTACTTGTTTCTTGTACTTAATTATGTAATTGAAGAAAATAGAATAATCAGAAAACTTTGTTTTCTCCGGAATAATTGTTTTCTGCATTGACATCAGAAAACGTTTCATAAGCATCAGATATTGCACAACATTTTTCCCAAAATTCACCCATGCCAGCCATAGCCTTGTGATACAGTGTGAGTCACAGGAAAACAGTCCTCTAGGAAATATTGTCCCTGTTTATCATCTTTTGATCGTTTTCTGCTGAATATAAATAAATGTTCGCCAAAGGCGACCATCTAATGACTTGATACTGCTGTGTTATGAATTGCATTGCACAGAAAGAAGTTATTATGGCTGTACTGGCTCTTTGAAAGAGCTATTGAATTAGCCTCACTCCCCACCTCTTTTCCATGGTGCTGCTGTGTTTTCTTTTCATTTGTGTGCATATATTTCTTTTCGAAAATTACTGTTGGATGTGCAACCACCTCCCTCATTTCTTAATGTAATTGAAGAAAGTAGAATAGTGGATAAAACTTTATCCATTGATTCTGGGATAACTGTTTTCTGCACTGGCATCAGAAACAATTTCATAAGCAGTCAGATAATGTACAGCATTTTTCCCAAAATTCACTCATACCAGCCTGAGCCTTGTGATACAATGTGAGTCCCAGAAAAACTGACTTCGAGAAAATGTTGTCCTTGTTTATAATCTTCCAATAGTTTTCTGCTGAATATAAATAGGTGTTCGCCAAAGGGAACCATCTAATGATTAGATACTGCTGTGTTTTTATGAATTTACAGAATTGTGTGGCAGAGAAAGAAGCTATTCAGCCTGTTATGGCTATACTGGCCCTCTTGAAAGAGCTATTGTATTAGCCCCATTCCTTTACTCCTTTCCACAGTGCTGCAATAATATATATTTCTTTTTGAAAATTACTGTTAAATCTGCAAGCACCTCCCAAGCAGCAATCTATTCCAGATCATTAAAAAATATTCTCCTCACCTCTTTTTTTTGGTTCTTTAGCAATTCATGTAAATAATAATAAACTGTGTTAATGATAATGAGCTGTCTTCTCCTGCACTGCTATGAGCAGATCCTGGGCAAAATTCCCCTAAGTTCATTACAGTTTCAGATGGAATACCCAATATTGTCGAGCTCCTCAGTATGGACAGATGAACTGGCACTCCTTAATTGGTCACAGTAAGGTTAATTTACAAAGGATTCCCTCTCTTGTGAATACTTTTCTCTGAGATCAAATGAAAGCTGTGTGAGGTGATGCACTTGGGCAGTTATACTTCGTGAATGGTAGGACCCTGGGAAGCACCAAGAATCAGAGGTATGTTGATGTGCATGTCCACCAGTCCTTTAAGGCAATGAGACATGTAGATAAAGTGATCAAAAAAGCATAGGGGATACCTGCTTATATTGCTCAAGGCTTAGAGTTTATGCCTCAGCTAAAAATGTAATCGTACAGACCTGTAAATAGGAATGATTACTCTGTTTTCGGTATGCAAACAAATGGAATGTTTACATATGTATGGCATGTCCAGTTGTACAGATCATCAAAGTATTTTATGAATAAAGTATATTTTTGAAATTAAATAAAAATGGAGGTTATACTGGAACTGTATGATACACAGGTTAGGCCACAGCCAGAGTTTTGTGTGCAGATTAGGTAAGCATAGGTTAGAATAGTCAGGTGTAGAGGTAGCAAAGAAATGAATGAGGATTTCAACAGCAGAAGAGAAGAGAGAGTTGAGAGGGCAACATTGCTGTTGTGAAAATAGTTAAAACTCACACAACACCTGGTTATAGTCCAACAGGTTTTTTTTGGAAGCACTAGCTTTCAGAGCACTGCTCCTTCATCAGGTACTTGTGGAACAGGACCATAATGTTACAGTGTCATGCAGCTGAATAGATATACACTCTGACACGTTTTGCAGTGATTGTCATGACAGGGTTGTATGGTGTTCTGGTCGATGTTGTCCTGAAGGCTGGGCCATTTGCTGCGAACAGTGGTCTATTTACAGGTTGGCAGTTGTTTAAAGGCCAGAAGTGAAGGCATAGGGAAGGTCTTGGTGAGATGTTCATCTCTGAAAATGTGTTGCAGGCTGCGAAGAACATGGCGTAGTTTTTCAGCTCCTGGGAAGTACTGGACAATGAGGGGTACACTATCGGTTGCAACCAGTGTCTGTCTCCCGAGGAGGTCATTATGGTTTCTCGCTGTGGCACGTAGGAACTGGCAATCAATGAGTTGATCGATGAGTCACATTTTCTGAGCAGAGGCTGTGTGTGTGTGTCTCCCCCTCCATCTTTGTCTCTATCTGTCTGTCTCTTTCCCCTCCCCATTTCTCCTCCTCTCTCTCTCTCTCTCTCTCTCTCTCATTCTGTCTGCCTCTGGCTCTCTGACTCTCTCTGTCTCTGTCACTCTGTCTGTGTCTCTCTCTCTCTGACTCTCTGTCTCTCTCTGTCTGTGTGGGTGAGTCCTTGTCTCTCTCTGTCTGCCTTTCTCTGTCTGCCTCTCTGTGTGTGTCTCTCTCTCTGTCTCTCCGTCTCTGTCTGTCTGTGTGTGTTTGGGACACACAAACACACACCCTTCACAGACTTATACCCCATCACGCTTTCACTCACACAAATACGCACACTCTCACATGCACTCACATTTACCCGCACACATTCTTTATCTCATGCGCGCGTGCACACACACACATATATTATATATGTATATATATATTTATTTATTTATAAAAGCATATCGGGTGAATTTGTATTTGCATTCTATTTTGCTCAAAAGATGCACAATCTGCAGGCAGTCAATCCATGTAATATTTTGTAAATTCCACTTTGGAAATAGAACCAGTCTGACTCAGATGTCACCTTTTTATTATAAAACTTCTAAGTTATCTCAAGAATGTGACTTAAAAGAAGTTCTGGGATTTACATAATAATGAATCAAAACCTGCAACCCATTCTGAAAGATGAAAGACTTAACAACACTCTAGGTTTGTTCGATATATCATTTCAGTTGCATGACACTGTGATCTTTTGCTATAAATTCTGTGTCTTGTGATCCTGCTCCATAACCACCTGATGAAGGACCAGCATTCCAAAAGCTAGTACTTACAAATAAACCTGTTGGACTATACCCTGGAGTTATGTGATTTTTAACTTTGTCCACCCCAGTCCAACGCCGGCACCTCCACATTGTGGTATAAATAGGCATTTATAGTGATGCAGAGGTTCATGGCTGTAAGCTAATCTCGGATTCAACTACGAAAACAAGATTGAAAACTGTTTTATTCGGCCTCATGAAGTTGTCAGAAAGAAAGGTGAAAATGGTAGCAAATGAATAGGGTTTGTAACAAGGATCAAAGTTAATAGTTTTAACCACCCCAGTTTTTAACTGGAAGAAATGTGGATTCATCCAGTACAGCCTTCTGATTACTGACCCTTGCACCCCTGAAATTAGCTTTCTTTTTTACTGGAACAAGATGATTCATAATTTTGAATGTGGTTTGTCAGTCTTGGCAGTAATGGAGCACTCTTGCCTGAGTCACAAGATTCCCGGTTCAGGTCCCACTCCAGAGAATTGAGCTTTCAAATCTCTCCTGATGTTCCAATGCAGAGTAAGTGTCTCAGAAGGGCTGACTTTGAATGAAACACCAAGGTCCCATTTGTCTTGAGTTTTCCATGCAAGATCCTGGGAAACTATTTTGAAAGGAACGTTACACATGTTCCTCTGGCCAGTGTTTACCCTTTGATCAACATTCCACAAACATAGTATCTGATCATTGTTACATTACTGTTTCTAGGAGCTTGCTGTGTGAAAATTGTCAGACATATTTCTTATATAATGTTGTGTTTGCATTCAATATTAATTCATTGGCTGTTCTTAGAGACCCCAGAGGTCATGAAGTGCGATGTAAATCTTCATGAAATTTCTTTGCAGTTGAGATTATTATTCCAATAATCTCAACCTCTCCATACATCAAAAGTCCCTCATCATTGCACACTCCCTTCAGCCTCAATATCTCTATCTTGTGGTTACTAAATTAATGATTGGGAGATATAACACAAATTTTATAACTATTTGTCACAAACAATCTACTGGAATTCAAGATTAATCACACTTTTAAAAATATAATTGACATTATACTCTCATAGTATTTAATTTCACAATCTAAAGATTAAAATTCCTACAGAAATTTACAACTGAAACTGCATATGCTCTAGAAGTATGATTAAACCATTAAGCCACTTCTGCTATACAGTTATATCAGGGTGGATCTGATTCTAATTACTTCATCATTATCTATCATTCTGCCTGTAACACTGCTTTGTTCATTGACACACATTCTCATTATTTACCTCGTGAATTTTATCAGAAATATCACACTGGATGATGTGAGTATCAGCATTGTGATGAGTTTGTCATTGGAGCAATATCCTTTTGTGCCTATTTGGGGGATTACAAAACATATGTAAAACACATTCAGAGACCTGGTGGATCTTCCTCTGACCTTTATTTGGGCCTTGGAAGAGAATTATTGTCACTCATTTCTGTTTGTTAGACCATGTTGTACAGAAAACAATTGCAGTATTTCCCAACATAACCAGAATAACTAAGCTTCAAATGTAATTAGTTTTGAAGTTCTTAGGGGCAAGCTGACAATGTGCAGTAGATAAATGGAAGTTTGTCCTTGATAAAATAGGTAAGAGAAATGTTCTTGTTGGTCTTCCAAAGCAAGGAGTTGCCCTTGACTGAATGTCACATTCGAAGTGCATCCCTCAGCAAGTCATCCTGCACCTAAGACTTGGAGCAGTTGCCACCAAGGCACAGTGAAGAAAGACCACTGAAGTTAAATGGTGGTCTGTACAATTATTGGATCCTGCCAGTACCTCAAATATATATAAATGTTGTCTTGTACAAGTAAGAAATGTGTTGGTTTTGTTTGCTGGATAGAGTCAAACTCCAATGTTTGTGTGTTTTAGTTCTTTACTGACTATCTATATCTATATAAAGATATTTTTATGAATAGAGTAAAAACTTTGTGATAGTATTATGTCTTGTGTCTTAAAATATCTGTGACAAATGATAACTTCTGTTCAAGTCCAGTCAATCACTGTCAACTTCAAGCAGAAGCAAAAAGCCATTACTTTGTCCGATAAAACAAAGATAAACTACAAAAATTAAGTCAACAAATGCTTTTCATCCTAATAACACAAACCAAGGTAACTTCTGGCTCTTTCCAGGTTTTGCTCAGATTTTCATTATCCATTAGACTCCCTTTTAAACTGCCGACATCAATTTGTCAGATGGTAATTTCACCTTGCTGCCAGTGATGATGACAATAGACAATAGACCATTCTGCCCTTCGAGCCTGCACCACCATTCAATATGATCATGGCTGATCATCCTTAATCAGTATCCTGTTCCTGCCTTATCTCCATAACCCTTGATTCCACTATCTCAGAGATCTATCCAACTCTTACTTAAATAAATCCAGAGACTGGGCCTCCATTGCCCTCTGGGGCAGAGCATTCCATACAGCCACCACTCTCTGGGTGAAGAGGTTTCTCCTCATCTCTGTCCTAAATGGTCTACCCCGTATTTTTAAGCTGTGTCCTCTGATTCGGCACTCACCCATCAGCGGAAACATGTTTCCTGCCTCCAGAGTGTCCAATCCTTTAATAATCTTATACGTCTCAATCAGATCCCCTCTCAGTCTTCTAAACTCAAGGGTATACAGGCCCAGTCGCTCCAGCCTTTCAGCGTAAGGTAGTCCTGCCATTCCAGGAATTGATCTCATGAACCTACGCTGCACTCCCTCAATAGCCAGATTGTCTTTCCTCAAATGTGGAGACCAGAACTGCATACAATACTCCAGGTGTGGTCTCACCAGGGCCCTGTACAGCTGCAGAAGAATCTCTTTGCTTCTATACTCAATCCCTCTTGTAATGAAGGCCAGCATGCTATTAGCCGCCTTCACTACCTCTGTACCTGCATGCTTACCTTCATTGACTGGTGTACAAGATCTCTTTGTACTGTCCCTTTACCTAAATTGATTCCATTTAGGTAGTAATCTGCCTTCCTGTTCTTGCCACCAAAGTGGATAACCATACATTTATCCACATTAAACTGCATCTGCTATGCATCTGTCCACTCACCTAACCTGTCCAGGTCACCCTGTAATCTCCTAACATCCTCCTCACATTTCACCCTGCCACCCAGCTTTGTATCATCAGCAAATTTGCTAATGTTATTGCTGATACCATCTTCTATATCATTAATATATATTGTAAAAAGCTGCGGTCCCAGCACTGATCCCTGCGGTACCGCACTGGTCACTGCCTGCCATTCTGAAATGGAGCCGTTTATCACTACTTTGTTTCCTGTCAGCCAACCAATTTTCAATCCAAGTTAGTACTTTGCCCCCAATACCATGTGCCATAACTTTGCTCACTAATCTCCTATGTGGGACTTTATCAAAAGCTTTCTGAAAGTCCAGGTCTACTGGATCTCCCTCGTCCATTTTCAGAGTTACATCCTCAAAAAATTCCAGAAGATTAGTCAAGCATGATTTCCCCTTCATAAATCCATGCTAACTCTGACCTATCCAGATGTGTCGTAATTTCATCCTTTATAATAGACTCCAGCATCTTTCCCACCACTGAGGTCAGACTAACTGGTCTATAATTTCCTGCTTTCTCTCTCCCACCTCTCTTAAAAAGTGGTACAACATTAGCCACCCTCCAATCTGCAGGAACTGATCCCGAATCTATCGAACTCTGGAAAATAATCACCAACGCATCCACAAATTCTCGAGCCACCTCCTTCAGTACCCTGGGATGCAAACTATCAGGCCCCGGGGACTTATCAACCTTCAGACCTAACAGTCTCTCCAACCACCAATTCCTGGCAAATATAAATTCCCTTCAGTTCAGGTCCTTCAGACACTGTTACCTCAGGGAGATTGCTTGTGTCTTCCCCAGTGAACACTGTTCTTACGTACCAATTCAATTCTTCTGCCATTTCTTTGTTCCCCTGTTTCTGTCTTCAAGGGCCCAATTTTTGTCCTAACCATTTTTTTTGTCTGTCACATACCTAAAAAAGCCTTTACTATCCTCCTTTATATTTTTAGCCAGTTTACCTTCGTACCTCATTTTTTCTCTGCATATTTCCTTCTTAGTAATCCTCTGTTGCTCTTTAAAAGCTTCCCAGTCCTCCGTTTTCCCACTTATCTTTGCTATGTTATACTTTTTCTCTTTTAACTTTATATGTTTCTTAACTTCCCTCGTCAGCCACGGCCTCCTCCTAGGATCTTTCTTCCTTTTTGGAATGAACTGATCCTGCATCTTCTGCATTATACACAGAAATATCTAATTGTTCCTCCACTATCATCCCTACTAAGGTATTGCACCATTGAACTTTGGCCAGCTCCTCCCTCATTGCTCCATAATTCCCTTTATTCAACTGAAATGATGCTGTGGTTCCTCAGGTTTAAAGCTGCCAGTCAGCTCCTGTCCTCCTCAAACTACTGCATTTTTTTCTGATTAATTATTTACAATGTAAACTAACAACTGAGTGTATGACTTTAAAATGGCAACTGACAGATCAATGTTTACTGGTCCACTTGTGGTCTGTCCTCTTACCTTCATTTGGTGAAAAGGCTGCTCTTGTCTTGACATTCCTTGTGCTGTACCAAGGGAAACAGAACCATATAAACATAATAAAAAGACTTTGCGTGAAAATATTATTTTAGTTTTAAAAAAGAGATGCTTATCATTAATAACCTGACAATTAGTATTCGCATTTACAAATGCTGTATTTGTCACAGTCAGTTTTGATTACAGATAAAATCAGCATAATAAATTAAAAACCTGATAACACAACTATAGGGATTTGAGAAATATTCACCTTGAAAGTGTAAATTAGTTTTCAAGTCATTAATTACAGAAAACAATAAATATTCTTTTTTCTATTGGAAAGCCTTCTCCAGCAGCACTGATTTCACTGCATCACTTCCAGCCCTTTTCAGTTCTCAATATCCCTTCCTGCTGTTTGCCTTTGTAGATTTTGTTTCTATTTGGCTTCAGCAAACCTGTGTTTTCTAATCTTTTCAATATTAGTTTGAATAATATTCATGACTTGTCTTTGTTGTTTGTTTTATGTTAAGGATGGAAGACCTGAGAGTTATGGTTATTTGTTATTTATCAGATTTCAAAATAGTTGACTGTGATATTCCTTGAGGATGATTACAATGACTTTTTTGAAATACCTTCCTTTTATACCATGAGAAAATTTCCTGAAACCTGTTCCAGTATCTCCAGGACAGTGAAGAATGAAAGTGTATGTGACTGGGACAATCATTGCCATATGTTTACCTGTTGAAACATGGACAGATAAGTCCATAACTGGAAATAATTTGCATGTCACAAACATATTTTTAAAAACAATGCTATCAAGCCATGATGCATCAATAATAATTACATTCTCGAATAAATTCTGTACGGATAGTTTAAGAGAACTTACAATTGAACATATTAAAAGAGGTTATTTACATTTAAAATACATTTAACTGTTATTTTCAGAATAGAATTGTATTTAATTATGGTTTCATGTTTGGATTCACTCTTTAAGGGAAGTAGAATAAAGAAAAAAAGGAATTTGTTTTGATTACAAATTCATTTACATCTGATTGCCTTGGGAGAAAATTATTTTTCTATAATAGTTTTGCCATTGTGGCAGTAGTTGTAATGATACTGTAGCACTACAATAATACAGCACTTTGTGATGTTTCTGAAATAACTTTGTTAGTCACAAGACAATATTAATTCTGATTGTAAAAGTGCCTGCCAGACAGAACAATGGATGTTACATCAAAAGACTTCCTTGACCGGAAATGGAAATTGTATTTTCTGATGTGTCTTTCAGTGCAACACAAACAAAATGGGTGACAACTGGCAAAATAGTCGGTAGAAGTTAACGTTTGTCAGTTACAATTGCTCAAGTCAATTTTTTTATGAATACATTGAATAATTACATCATAAATTGAGTATAGATGGCTCAACTCTAGTATTAAACAATTGGACATTTTCAACACCCGTAAACTATCCATGGTGCTATTTTAGTTGAAAATCTGTTGAAATTCTGTACTCGAGACTTTTCATATTGTCTTTGGCAGACTTAGAATTGGGCAACTCAACAGTGCTTCATTGTGTGATGAGGAAATACCTGGAAAGGATAGATAGCTTCTTTACTGACAACAGGAAATAATAGCAATTGTTTCACTCCCACTGCTGCCCCTTTTAACAATGTACTTTTATGAGATCAATCACCCAGATATCTAAATGGCAATTACTTCACATTAATATATTTATCTAATATTAATATATTCATCTCTCATTTTCATCTTCATACCTAACATTTACTCTTGCTTACTTTAAATCTCTCTATCTGCATTTTAGCTAATTACTTCATCAATTTTACTGAAATAACTTACAGTAATACTTATGTAAGAAATTAACCTTTTATCTTGATTAATGGATAAACCATGCTGCTGATTTGTCTATAATTTGAAAAAAGTTATAAAGAAGTAGTGACATTTAAGGTTACATAGTGTACAGAACCATTCATGAGAGAATCTAACTTCTCCTTGACATTCAAAGGTACCGCTATTACTAAATCATCCATAACATTTTGTGGGTTACTATTGACCAGCTTTCTAAATACTCTGGCTAGAAGAGCAGATCAGAAGTGAGAATTCTGTGATGGGTACCTCGCCTCCTGATTCTTCAAAGTCAATATTTTCTATAAATCTGAAGCATGAAGAAATACTCATCACTTGACATGATTTGCATCCCAACCAATACCTTAAACATCTTGAAGAAGAAACGACATTCTCTCTTGTTAGAGAGGATCATTGCCCAACGTTTGTATGGCATGATTGCTACTAGTTACTAATCAGCCTGAGCCTAAATTTTGAACAGGTTTTGCTGCATGTCGACACGGATCTAAAGAATCATGAATGGTTCTGTACACTGTGTAATCTTTAATGTCATTACTCCTCTAAGTGTGGTGCATGAACTAAGAATGTATATACTTTATAACTGTATGTTAATTTTCACATTTTTCACAGCAACTGTGTATACTTTGTACAAGATGCACTGTCGCACTTCGTCAAACTTGCTATGACAGCATTTTCCAAATCTATGAACTCTCTCCCAACTAGAAGGACAAAGACAAAAAGCACATGGAAATATTACCCACTGCAACTCCCCCTGCCAGCCACACACCATCCTGACTTGGAAGTATATCACTGTTCCTTCATAGACACTGGGTCAAAAAACCTGGAACTTTCTATTATACTGTAGTGAATGTTTATCTTTATTAGACGGACTGCAATGGCTCAGGAAGGCCACTCAGTCATCACTATCTTCTCAAAGACAATAAGAGATTGGCAACAAATGCTGGCCTTACCAGAAATGCTCATGTTTTATGGATTTTTTTAAAACTAAATTTAACACAGAATTGTGAAGTGATTAATTTTCATAGGAAGAATGAGGAGAGGCAATGTAAATTAAACATTACAATTATAACTGGAGAGGAACAACAGGAAAACCTGGGGGATGTATGGATGGGAGGGATAGTTGATACTTGCTCCAACATATTTGAAGGTCATGCACAAGTTAAGGCAGTTAAAAATAGAAGCATGGAACATAGAAGAATAGCAGCAATGCTAAATATTTAAAGAGGATGCATATACTAGAATGGCACCAAGGGTGAAACTCTTCAGTTATATGGAGAAACTGAGATTGACCAGCATCGAGTAAGGCAAGATTTGGCAAAGTTATAAACAGTTTTTGTTTCAAGCGAAGTGAGCCTGTTAGCAATGGGGGAAGGGTTGGTAATCAGAGGATGCTGATTTAAAGTTCACCAAGAACCAAACAAAAGGAAACATAATGAAAATATGTTCATCCAGAACATGTCATGATGTGGAAAGTACTGCTGATGATGTAAGAATTTCAGTAAAACTTTCAGGGGAATTGGATGTGTATTTGAAAGGGAGAAAATGTCTAGGCTATGGTAAAAGAACAGAAAGTAGGTCTATTTGGATGATTTTTTTTAAAAATAGCTAGAATAGGCATAATGGGCTGAATGGCCTCTTCCTGTAACTTTATGTCAGCTACATATGCATTGTTGATTACTAACTTTGATTTTGTGAGTACCACAATCAGCCCTCAGCTTCCTTTACCCTCTCCTGTCCCCTTGCTTTCCCCTTAAATATACCTCGCTCCTTCATTAGATCGGGAGAAAGTGAGGACTGCAGATGCTGGGGATCAGAGCTTAAAAATGTGTTGCTGGAAAAGCGCAGCAGGTCAGCCAGCATCAAAGGAGAAGGAGAATCGACGTTTCGGGCATAAACCTGAAGAAGGGCTTATGCCCAAAATGTCGATTCTCCTTCTCCTTTGATGCTGCCTGACCTGCTGCGCTTTTCCAGCAACACATTTTTAAGCTCCTTCATTAGATCTCCTCACACCCTTGCTTAGATTTATCAGAAAACAAAGTAAGGATTACTCTCGCCTCACCTCTTTCTCCATAACTGACACAATTCTGCTTCCACATTATACCTTACTAACTGCAATGTCCTTTAGGGAAGGAATTCTGCCATTCTTCTCTGGTTAAGCCTATATTTGAGCCAGATCCAAAGCAACATGGTTGACACTTGACTCCTTCAATTGGAGATGGATAATAAATGTTGGCATAACCAGTAATATTCACATCCCATGTACAAATAAAAAAACAATTGGTTTAAAAAAATCTTGAACATTTTTAATTAACATATTTTCTTCTGTGTATATGCTCAAAATGGCTTCATTCCATGTTAACCTTTTATTCCTCAAACCTCCACACTCCTCCTTGTTCTCTCTCCCAGCTTTTCTCCTTCCATTCTTCATCTCTCCCATTTTACCCCTTCCTTCTTCTCCATTCCATCCTTCTCCTTTCCTAATGTTCCCTTTCCTCAATTCAATCCTCATCCAATTTCCCTCTATTTCTCTGACCCTATTTCTCGTTTGAGCAGTTTGAGGGCATCTTACAAATTTCAAGTCTGCTTGGACGTCTTCTTGGGTTCATTGTTATTGGAGACTTAATTAATTGAATTTACCTTTATTGGCCTACATGTGCAGTAATTATTGTGACAATCCTGTCATTTTAAGAGGTTATTTTGTCTTTTTTTTTGAAGAGAGATTATAAGGCAGAGGTGTTGAACTGGTTACTGAAGACCTCTGGGTTTTTTAAACAGCCTGAAGGTGTGTGGCCAACTCTCTCAGATGTAAATTTCTGGGTTTTAGTTTCTTTTCAGTGACATAAGAAGCCGTTGGTGCCCCAAAAGAGTTGGAAGCTCCAGTGAACGTCTCCTGGCTGTTAGGTTCTCTGCATTTTCTCTTGATGTTTTTTTCCTCCTGAATTGGAGAACTATATGTGGATACATGTGTGAATTTGCCTTTTTGCCAAGGGGTGTGTTTATGGGTTGTTATTATATTGGAACAGTTAATTATTAATAGTCGCTGTATCTATTATTCAGTTAAGTTTTCCAATGATTAAGTTATTCTAAATTCCTCTCTTATTTGTTTGTTTGTATTTTAAATATGGTGTTTAAATAAATATTAGTAGTTTGAGCAAAGGCATCGAATCCTGAACATGACACTTCATATTTACCTTTAAAATGAGAACAAGTTCGGGTCTAGGCTACCTTTTTAAAATATTTTAACGGGATCTGATCTGGTCCATAACACTGTCTGACAGCATAATCCAGAGGTAAAAACAATGACTGCAGATGCTGGAAACCAGATTCTGGATTAGTGGTGCTGGAAGAGGCTATTAGGGTGAGGTGCTTTCCAGAATCAGCAATGTTTCACATTATTCAACGTGTGTTTCCCTTATCTTCCAGCAGGTGGACTAATAATATTGTGCAAAGAAGAAACCTGTACTTTTTTTTTCTACAGATGATACAGGATTTAACAGAATGCAGCTATTAATACATTTGGCTGCATTTCATATAATTCCTCATAATTCAAAAATAACAAAGTACACATTTTATCTCAGTTAATAGCTAACATTAACATTACGGGTAGGTAATCCTTGAAACTAGGTGCTACTGTAGAAAAGAAAGAGTTCTATTAACTCTTTGCCCTTCTTTCCATTTTTTCTAATATACCCATTCAAACAGTAGCCTCTTCGAGATGAAACTGAATACTGTATAGTGAAACCCTTGCTTCAAAGTAACGTTTGTACACAATAAAACTACTATTTATCAATATCATTAATAAAGGGATTTTTCCCCACTGTGGATTTCAAAAGATGATTATGTCATTTGCCATGACTTGCATTTGGCTGGCTGACTGATCAAATTGCCTGCAAACATTTTTTTATCCCATGCATAACATGGGAGGTTAGCACTGCTGCCTCACACCGCCAGAGACCCGGGTTCAATTCCCGCCTCAGGCGACTGACTGTGTGGAGTTTGCACGTTCTCCCCGTGTCTGCGTGGGTTTCCTCCGGGTGCTCCGGTTTCCTCCCACAGTCCAAAGATGTGCAGGTCAGGTGAATTGGCCATGCTAAATTGCCCGTAGTGTTAGGTAAGGGGTAAATGTAGGGGTATGAGTGGGTTACGCTTCGGCGGGTCGGTGTGGAGTGGTTGGGCCGAAGGGCCTGTTTCCACACTGTAATGTAATGTAATCTAATCTAATCAGTCTCCTGAGAACACAACTGAACAACTCATTCTAAGAAACATATAAAATTGAGAGTTTGTATTTATGGCATTGAATCATAGAATCCCTACAGTTTGGAAACAGGCCATTCAGTCCAACAGGTCCACACCGACCCTGCAAAGAGTAACCCACCCAGACCCATTCCACCAACTCTATATGTACCCCTGACTAATGCACTTAACCTACACATCCCTGAACATTCTAGACAATTTAGCATAGCCAATTCACCTAATCTGCACATCTTTGGACAGTGTGAGGAAACCAGAGCACCTGGAGGAAACCCACGCAGGCATGGGAGAATATGCAAACTTCTACTATTCCCTTTTCCCAGAACACAGCAACATTTTCATTTTCAAATCTATGCCCAATTCCCTTTTGAAAATTACCGCTGAACCTCAAGTTATTTTAGGAGTTCTTAATATTAAAAATATAATGATCAGTGATTGGCGATATAATTCAGATTACCATAGAAACAGTAATGTTGCATAAACTGGACTGGAATGTATTTTCTTTCCAAAGAAGTGGCCTATAGCCATAAATTAAATGTGAAAATACATCTTTCAGGCACCATTTGTTAGACATTCATCTGAAAGTTTTGGATTAACAGACAATCATGCAACAGGAACCATCTCGCAGTCAACGGTAGTATAAGGCTTTCAAATTATAGTTCGATCGTGGGGATATTTCAGAAATACTCAGTTAAACAGAGAAAGACTGGGATCCATTATTACACACTAACCTATGTTACTAAGATGCTAATTTTAGCATTTTCTAATTATTGCGTATCAGAAAAATAAGAAATGCTCATAGAATTTTTGTTCAAACGACAAGCTGAAAATTCTGAGGAACATAGGAGATCCTCAAGAGAAACAATCCTGTGACTTCTTTACCTGATCAACTGGAACTCAACTAATTGCTGACATGCTTAATAATAGCAAGAGAATTAATTTACTCACTTTTTCAGAGTTTGGCATCAGCCAACATTAATTTGCAGATCAGGCAAGGTTGATCAGACTCAGGTTACCTCACAGAAAACCTGATGTAATCCAGCGGGGTTACTGACAGTTGGAAGGTACAGAAGAGTTAAACCATTTTATTCTTGATATTTGGATAAGTCGTCATCTTTTTAATATAAATTTTCTCTCTGATCCACATAGCACAAATAAGCCTAAGATAACCAAACACAGAGAATCCTCACAAGTCTGGCAGCATCCGAGGAGAGGGAAACAGAATTGGTGTTTTTGAGTCCAATATAACTGTTCTGAAAAAAAAAGTCATGTTGGACACAAAATGTTAGCTTTGTTTCTGTCTCTGCCAGATGCCAGACCTGCTGAGTTCCTCACAGTTTACCTTTGACTATTTACCTTATAATTTTTTCGTAAATATTTTGATTTCATGATCAATTGATATTGATTTTGAAACATTTGTTATGCTCCTCACTACCATGTGAAAATAAATGCCGGAGCTGGCTGGTGAAGAGGCAACCATTCGTATGGGGGAGACTGGGACCTCCATGTCCAGCTAAATGAGTGAGTTTCATTAGGCTATGCTGCTAGGGTTTTATCCCTTTTTTCACAATTAATTTCCTCTCTCCTCTTAAGCATGTACTAATGGGACCCAAGAAACCACTGCAAGAAAGAAACCAGCACCAGAAATCCTTAGCTCCACCTCCCTTTTTGAGGGGGAAGCCACTGAACCCTCAGGATGCACCAACAAGGCTTCCACCTGCACCCTCCCCTACCTCCGAGGTGGGTTCTCTTTCTAGATTAAACCTGGGGAGCACATCACTGATACATGTCGCAGTTGGCCAAGGAAGAAATATCTCTGGTCTCTGATGCTCACAACGCTGGCTGAGACCAGGCACTTGCTCAGCCCCAGGAAGACAAATCGCATGGCCTTGGCTTCATCCAAAAGCACAAACAGGCGTGGAGAAATCAGTAATGTCAGAGGCAGTTGGCATTGAAGGATGGAGGAATCCATCACCATTATTTGTACCATGCTGACTCCTGTAGGTGCTCATCTGGCTTCTGCCATCTTCACCACCCTGTCCACCTGTGATTCCACTTTCAAGGAAATATGCACCTTCACCCCTAGGTCCCTTTGTTTAGCAACAGTCCCGAGGGCAAGGGTGAAAGAAGATACCTTATATTTGTTACCGTAAAGAAACATTTATTTAACCACAAAAATGTTCCTGGACTGTAGAAATAACCAGGTTCACATGAACGGACTGGGAGCCTGTTTGCCATATTCAATAGAAGTGACACAATGAAACTTCCATGGAGAGTCAGGCCTAGTACATTCAATGCTTGCTAAGTATCCACACAGATCTGTACTCTATCTCAGTAGCCATTGGTGCTCAACAAGAAGGGGAGGGGGAACCTCACTTCAGGTGTCCCTTCCTTTCATGGAGATGAGGTGGTACCAGCAGGTACCCGTAGGAGATGGGTCTACACACAGGAGAGCCTTCTCTCCAGGTGAATCTACTGAGAACACTCCAGAATGGCCAGCCCTTTCACCTCCTCCTGCCTCTGTTGAAATGTGCGGAGGGGGAGCCTGTATCTGGGCAGGCCTATGCACTCTCGGCCCAAACCTATTGTGCCACATCAGTTCACAGGGGACACAAATAAATGTTCACTTGCACTATTACATTTCAGCTGTAGTCTCTTTTTAGCTATGAGACCTGATGAAGTTGCATCCATTTGAGATGATGTGCAGCTCCTTTAGACATGAAAGACGTTATAATGGCCAAGCATTACTCATCTATCACTAGTAGCCAACTCCTTGAAGATATCAGTCTTCAGGGATTGGAAACTGTATGTTTGATGATTGCATTCAAGGCATTGTGCAATAAGATAGACAACACCTGAGGTTAAAAGTGATGTGAAGGGATGTGGTAGAGCTTGCTCTGCATCAATCATCTGCTTACACCCACCCTGTGAGTGAGAAGATAGAATGAGTGACGATTCCAGACATTTTTTTCAACCTTTCAGCCCTTCAAGGCAGCTTATTGCTAATCAGGACTGGATGGTGTACAAAGGGCAATTTACATTCTCACTCTCACTCTCTCGCTCTCGCACTGGCTCGCGCTCTCACTCGCTCTCTCACTCTCACTCTCGACGCTGCTCAGGCATTTCATCACAATATAATAATCTGTACAAACTTTGAAATGTTGAAGGGTGAAAGAAGGTGCCTTATATTTGTTACCAAAAGGAAATGCATTTATCAACTGACACGTTCCAGGACTGCAGGAGTGACCAGGTCCACATTAACTGACTGGTGCCTTGTTTGCCATGTTCAACAGAATTGACACAATGAAATAAGTCATTCCTCCTGGAAATGGGTCCTAGTTAGATTCTGTCTGACTGCTTGCACTTGCTGTTGCAAAGCTCTATCATGGTCTCTTGGATATCCCTCCCAGTCAATGCCCTGATCCTCATCCTTTGAGAATCGATTTTGATCCCTTATTTTTTTCTGGACTAATGACATGGACCCCTTGGTCAGCTCCAGTTGTGCAGGCTTTCTAGAATATACAGTTAGTTCTGCATTTCTTCAACACGATTTGGCTATAACACGATTGAAAAATTTAGACCATTATTTGTGGAACACAAACTTTCCTTACTTGTATTAGCTATAAAGCAATTCTGGTCCCATTGGTTTAAATGGTGCTGCTATTATGCAATTTTCTTACATCAAGGGATCACAACTGAACGGAACTATCGCATTATACCAGAACAGACTGTGCTGCAAGGTCATGCCAGAGCAATGAAACCTTGTCTTAAGGAGATCTATGGTCGGTTTCACTATGACACTGGTGACAGTGTGAGCAGCATTGTATCTCCCTTCTGTGTCAGTCTGAGACTTTGTAAAGGTGTCATCAATCATGTTTGCAAGGGGTAACCCTTACCTCCCAGGAGCCATCCTGTTTAGGCCAAGGACTTTGGGATTCCCCATTGCTCCTTGAAAGGAACTGGTATAAAAATTGGGATACAATGTAGTACTGTATTAATATTTTGGATACATACAACTGGATGAGGTTACATCACTCAAAACTCCATATCAAGACATGACATTAGCCTCCTTGCAAAGCCTGCTAGCCACACTGTCTACACAAACACTTGCTTCATTGTGATTGTTGTGGGGGATTAGGACGACTGCTACTTATTCACTATTCTCCACTGATTATCAGCTCACTCATCTGAGGTACAATCAGTGTTTGGAGGATCCCTTGAGGCCTTATTGAACACACGACAACAGCATCAAAGAAGATATCAATCAAAGTGTCACAAGCAAACCAGATCAAACAAACAATCACCAGCAGCTGCAGCCCAGTGTCCAGAGGGAGATGCAGCAGGTGAAGAGCCCCCAAGGAGGTAGGGAAGAATGACTAGGTGCTGAGCTTACCAGCCTCATTGTCATTAGTCTGAGCCAACAGCTCTGGATAAAGTTGGCCCAGGCCAATATCACTGAATTGTGCCATCTGCTGAAACAGGACTGGCACTTGGAAAGAATACGTGCCATCCCATCCCAGTGGCTCTCAAGGCCATAGCTTGGACCACACAGGGATGGCTGCTGGGAGGCAAGGGCTACCACTTCACAAAATCTCAGACCGACACAGGAGATTCAATGCTGCTCACACTTTCACCAGTGTCACGGCGAAACCGACCATAGGCCTCCTTAAGACAAGGTTTCATTGCTTTGGAAATTCAATGTAGTGGTAATGGCACCACTTCCCAAAACATCACAGATCATGTCTTTGCATACTTCAAGTTAGGTGCGGGATGTAGCAGTTCCAAAGCATTGTCTTTTAATTTCACATATTAAAAATTTATGAATTGACAAAGGCAGGTGAGATTTTTAAGTTTGTCTTTGCATCGCTTTGCAGATGTGACATGGTGGAGGCTAGTTGATGCATGATGGTCAAGATTCCTAGATGCCATTATTCTCAATGTTGATGGTCCCTCACTTCACAGTTAACCAGATTCCACTTGTGACTGAGCAGCTGATCTAACAAGCTGGTCTATATTCTCCTGTAATGCAAGGCTATCCTCCTCACCATTTACAACTCCAAATTTTGCAACAACAACAGCAATAAAATAGAAATTGCTAGAAAAGCTCAGCAGGTCTGGCAGTGTCTGTGGAGGGAGATCAGAGTTAATGCTTTGGCCAATTTTTAAATCATCCACAAACTTGAAGATCTACCCTCCTACATTCAAATCTAAATCATTTATATACACCGCAAACAGCCAGAACCCCAACACTGACCCCCTGTGGAACCCCCTCAGACACAGACTTCCAATCACTACAACACTTCTCAACCATCACCCTCTGCTTCCAGCCAGTCAACCAATTCTGGATCCAATTAGTCAAATTTCCTTCATACTCTTTGGATCTTGCCTTTTTTTCTTTACTTAGATCCCTTGGATTCTTATGGTCACTATGAGTGTCCCATCTGGGATCTTATCAAAAGCCTTGCTGAAGTCCAAGGAGACTATGTCAAATGCACTGTCCTCATCTACACACTTGGTCACCTCTTCAAAGAATTCAACCAGGTTGGTTAGACATGATTTCCCCTTAACAAGACCATGTTGTCTGTTCTTGATTAATCCCTCCTTCTCCAAGTGCAGATTAATTCTATACCTCAGTACTTTCAGTACTTTCCCCACCATTGAGATTAGACTGATTTGGTTTGTAAATTCCTGGTTTATCCCTTCCTCCCTTTTTGAATAGTGGAAGGCCATAGGCTGTCCTCCAGCCCTTTAATATCTCTGCTGTGGCTAGAGAGGAATTGAAAATTATTGTCAGCACTCCTATTTCCTCCCTTGCCTCACTCAACTGTATGGAAAACATTTAATCTGACTCTGGAAATTTATCTCCTTTTAAACCTGCTATTTTACTCTGAACCCCTCTCTTCTTTGTCTCTACTAATTTCTCCTTTACATTATCCCTCTCATGAGTGAACACCAAAACAAAGCATTCATCTCAAACCCTACCTACGTACTCTGGCTCCAAGCATGCATTACCTACTGTGGTCCTTAATGGGCCTTACTCTTTCCCTAGTAATCCTTTTACCCTTAATGTACTGGTAAAATAATTTAGGGTTTTTCTTTACCTGCCTTTATCCTTTCATGTCCCCTTTTGCTCTCCTGATTTCCCTTGTAAGTTTCCCCTTGCACATTCTGAACTCCTGTAGGGTTTGTGCTGTTTTGAGCCCCCAGCTCATGTCTAAAAGCCTCCATTTTCTCTTTATTCAATCTTGTATATCCCTCAATATACAGTTTGCTGGATTTGTTGGTCCCACCCTTTATTTTTATTGGAACGTGTTAGCCCTGGACACTCCTTATTTCCTTCTCATTACTCTGACACAGATTTGCCTAAAATTATCTGCTCCTAATCCACTCTGGCCAAATCATACCTGATCTCTTTAAAATCAGTTTTCTCTAGTTTAGAACTTTGATTTTAGGATCATCCTTTGCCTTTTCCATAACAACCTTGAATGTAAAGGAGTTATGATCATTGTCTGCAAAATACTTCTCCAGTGAAACTTCCACCGGTTGCCCAACTTCATAATTTAAAATTAAATCCACAACCACTGGCTTAAAAAGCTCTCCTGGAAGCATTTTAAAAGTACTGTTCCCTTTACAACTTTCACACTATGATTATTCGAGGTAATGTTGGAGAAATTGTACATCCCCATTATCTATTACTTCTTATAAGTCTCAAACTTGCCTACAAATATACACTTCTATTTCTTTCTGACTGGAGGATCTACATTATACTTCCAGTGATGTGATTGCACCTTTTTGGTTTTTAAGTTCTATCTGTATGACTTAATTTGACAATCTTGTAAGATGTCATCTGTCTATACTGCTAATCAATATTGCCTCCTCCCTCCTCTTTTATCTCCTACCCTCTCTCACCTGAAGACCCTATATCCTGGAATACTGAGTTGCCAGTTCTGCCCCTCTCTCAATCATATTTCACTGATAGCAATATTATCATGCTGAAAGTTTGGGAGAAGATTTGTAGCTCGGGTACTCGTTGTTGTGGTTCTGTTCGCCGAGCTGGGAATTTGTGTTGCAGACGTTTCGTCCCCTGTCTAGGTGATATCCTCAGTTCTTGGGAGCCTCCTGTGAAGAGCTTCTGTGATCTTTCCTCCGGCATTTGTAGTGGTTTGAATCTGCCGCTTCCGGTTGTCAGTTCCAGCTGTTCGCTGCAGTGGTCGGTATATTGGTTCCAGGTCGATGTGCTTATTGATTGAATCTGTGGATGAGTGCCATGCCTCTAGGAATTCCCTGGCTGTTCTCTGTTTGGCTTGTCCTATAATAGTAGCGTTGCCCCAGTCGAGCTCATATTGCTTGTCATCTGAGTGTGTGGCTACTAAGGATAGCCGGTCGTGTCGTTTCGTGGCTAGTTGGTGTTCGTGGATGCAGACCGTTAGCTGTCTTCCTGTTTGTCCAATGTAGTGTTTTGTGCAGTCCTTGCATGGGATTTTGTACTCTACATTGGTTTTGCTCATGCTGGGTATCGGGTCCTTCGTCCTGGTGAGTTGTTGTCTGAGAGTGGCTGTTGGTTTGTGTGCTGTTATGAATCCTAGTCTTAGCAGCACTAGAATGCACACTCGGAAACAATGGACTGACAGAAGAGACACAACAAACAGTGAGACAAAGTATCGTACCCCTGATAACAAGGAAAAGACAAACACTAACCCTCAACACCAAGGAGAGGGAAGCACTAAA
>NC_057710.1:120479356-120498031 GCF_004010195.1 Chiloscyllium plagiosum | reverse complement strand
CCACACTCACAGGAATCCGATTCACTAGAGAGGAAGAAAAGGACAACTAACTCCCATTCCTAGACGTGATGGTACAGAGAACACCGAACGGAAAATTCACCACAAAGGTATACAGGAAAGCCACACACACAGACCAAGTCCTAAACTGTGAAATCAACCACCCCAACACACACAAAAGAAGTTGCATCAAGATACTGTTCAAAAGGGCCACACAACACACTGCAGTACACCAGAACTGCAAAAAGAGGAAGAAGAACACCTATACAATGTATTCGCCAAAAACGGATACCCGCGCAATTTCATCAACAGATGCCTAAGGGAAAGACAATGGAATGAGGACATGCCACAACCCAAAGGACTAACCACACTACCATACATCAAAAACATTTCTGAACTGACAGCCAGACTACTGCGACCACTAGGACTCATAACAGCACACAGACTAACAGCCACTCTCAGACAACAACTCACCAGGACAAAGGACCCGATACCCAGCATGAGCAAAACCAATGTAGGGTACAAACTCCCATGCAAGGACTGCACAAAACACTACAAAGGACAAACAGGAAGACAGCTAACGGTCCGCATCCATGAACACCAACTAGCCACAAAACGACATGACCAGCTATCCTTAGTAGCCACACACTCAGATGACAAGCAATATGAGCTTGACTGGGACAACACTACTATTATAGGACAAGCCAAACAGAGAACAGCCAGGGAATTCCTAGAGGCAATGCACTCCTCCACAGATTCAATCAATAAGCACATCGATCTGGACCCTATATAACGGCCACTGCAGCGGACAGGTGGAACTGACAACCGGAAGCAGCAGATTCAAACCACTATAAATGCCGGAGGAAAGATCACAGAAGCGCTTCACAGGAGGCTCCCAAGCACTGAGGATGTCACCTAGACAGGGGACAAAACGTCTGCAACACAAATTCCCATCTCGGCGAGAACCACAACATATTATCATGCCCTCCTATTTTAATTTGTGCCTTCAACTCATCTACTTTGTTCATCAAACTCCCAGTATTAAAATAAATACTATCCAACCTTGTCAAACTCCTTAGTTGGAGAAAGTGAGGACTGCAGACTCCTTAGTACCTTAACTTACCTTTAATTTCTATGCTTTAATTACTCACTTGCTGTCTTTTCTAATTTTGGCCAGACATCTCCCCATTCAGTGTGTGCAGATGCCAGCATCCTGAAAAATGGTCCCAATTCCCATAAAACTAAAGCCCTCCCTCCTGCATCATTTCTGCAGACACACATTGTTTTGGGTGAACCTCTTATTTCTGTATGCAGTAGCATGTGGCATCAGACATAATCCAGGGATTACTATCTTTTGGGTGCTTTTTTTTTTAACTTACTTCTTAGCTTCTTTGATCCTGCTTGCAGGACCTCATCCATTTTCTGCTGATGTTATCATACAAAGCAAATTGTCTCAAGCTCAGCTGCAAGGACCCAATCTCACTGTAGTAATCACAAATAGTCTTGAAAGATGACTGAGTTTCCCAATGGTGGTACAGATGAAATTGTCTTCAATGGTCTTGTGTAAACTATGATTAGATTGTGAAGGGAGTTTTTATTCTGCTTAATTTATGCAGTTTGCAAGGCCTGTAAATCTAGCTAGTGTGCCTCTAATTTGTTTGATTTTCAGTCTGTTGCTCAGCCAGTTGGGGCAGTGGGTACAGAGAGGCTCTATGATGGATGGTGGAAATGTGAATGTGGGCCTTCATTCATGGAGGAAATATATGTTCTTTCAGGAACTTCATGGTGGAGAAATCACTCTGAATAAGATTCCCATGAACCTTCCAAGTATGCTGCTCCAGGGCTCTGACTGAAAGTTAATGTTCTGATTCCTTTAGCTTTTTCCTCCATATTAGTCAGTCAGAGTCTGCTATATCATTGTGCCCTTCTCTGTTGAGATAGATTGTAGCATCCTTCGTTCTTCACAATCATCGTGGAGACCCTTCCTGGCTCATTCTGAAGAACAAGCCCAGAGCAGGCACTGCATTTTTTTAGAAGACGAATTGGCTGCTCCGTGTCATGTCAGAAATTGTATTGAGTCTCTATTTCGTTACTGGGGTTTCTAACAGTGTATTATGACCTCAATGGCGTGCATCATCTCCTGAAAAAGAAGTCTGTACTTTTGGTTATTAACTGAAAGAATCCTGCCGTAAAGTTTCACATTTTAAACAAAACTTTACTGTATAAAAACTAAATAAAACAATTTAACACCAAATATATTTTATAAACATTTAGATTTTAAACTTGAAGATCTCAACAGACCACTTCCTGTTCTGTTTTTAATTCCATGCAAGAATTCCCCTTTACATTACAGAATTTAGAGGGCTCCATTATATCTCCTGGGACCAAAGGAAGTTGTGTCACAACTCTTAGGAATTTGCCTTGATTCTCCTTAGCACGTCTGCTTTTCCTAGAGATATGCAACTTCTTGATGTTCTTCCAGTGGTATTCAGCGAGGCAGCCCACTTTAAAAGCTCATCACTATGGACCCTCCAACTCAGGAGAAGGTTTGACTGTCTTCCTGCTTCTTGGTGTATGATTTTCTTTTCTCTACTGTCTTCCAAGCTATTCCATTTTGTAAAGTTTGTAAACCTATCGTGCTTATCGGAAAAGACACAGGTAAACCCAAAAGAAAAAGGGTGCCTTCCTTGCATACTATCTCCATGACAATGTGGCCCACTTGAGATATCCCAGATAGCGATCCAAACTAATTAACTTTACCTTCCCAAATCAATTTGTTGCTATACCAAATGTGTGAATACTATAAGGCCTGCTCTTATTTGCCAGTGGTTTCCAACATTTCTTTGACGTAGCGGAATTACATGAATAATTGACACATTTAATTGGGGAAAACAGCAAACCGATCAGACTTACTAGTTCCATTCATAAGCAAACAGTAGCCCACCTATCTAATTATCAGTTTCTCAAACCCAATATTTTTTACACTTATGTTTAAAAATGTATGAATCATGAAATTAGGCATTTTCACAGCAGGTGTTAACAGCCAAGATTTGAGAGGGGAACTCCTGTTGCCTTGGATATATCCATGGTGTTGTGTGACATGTGTAAACAGCTGGACAAGTTGAGTGCTGCCGGATGTGACTGGTGAGTGCTTCCTGGGAAACTTGCACAACATGCTTCCCATGGTCACATACTAACTGATCATAAATTGAATTAAACCTCTTGCTGTTGTTAGAGGCTGCAGGGCTGGAGCTTCAAAGGCCAGATATGTGGAATTGATGGTTTCCTGCCCATATGGAGAGCCTTCAATGGACTTGAATGGACTTGAATCCTATACACACCTCATCTTGGTTTTTCAGGTGTATTCAGAATTGCATGGACTCTCCAGCATTTTTTAAAAAGTTTTTTTTGTGATACCTCGATGCAGCATTATTTATCTGTCCTGGAATGTTTCCCGTAGATTCTTGAAAGAACCTGGATGCTTAAAAACTTGATGTCACAATGATCTTTAGTATGACTGGCATCTGCTGCCCACACAAACCCATTGAACACAGGTCATTCCATAGCAGTCTGCTTAATCTTTGATTCTACACTTGTACGCTGGAAGTCTGAGATAAGAGAAAATGCTGCAGAAGTTCAGTAGGTCTGACAGCAACTGTGAAGAACAGAGTTAATATTTCATGTTTGATTTGACTCTTCTTCAGAACAGTCATACTGGACTCAAAACATTAACTGTTACTCTCTCCACACATATTGCCAGAGCTGCTAAGTTCTTTGCAGTGATGTGTCTGACTATTTAGATATATCATGTATATTGTAAATATCAGTTAGTTTTATTCAACGACCAGTTTATACTGACACCTTCTCACAAGAAGGATTTCTTGCTGATAAGTGTTGTGTCAGTAGCCATGTTTATTTCCAGTGTATTCTTCACTTCCCTGGTCACCATTTCTGAAGTTTAGTTTATTCTTTACAATGGAACCCTCCCCTTACTTTCTGCCAGCTTTGTGAAGTCAATTTTCGAGAGGTCTTGAGAAACAAATTGCCATTTCATTTCACCTGTTTGTCTTTTTAAAGTTGTATTTTTGATCTGACACTTGGTTTGTATTCATCCTACATTATTTTCAGTTTCCTCTTGAAGGTGCCCTCGCTTATGCTCTCTTGAGATACGAGCAAATAATTGCACCCAACCACATTGTTCATCCAACTTATTGTGTATCTTTACAGTCAGTCTTTTTAGAATGTTAAAATATTGACTGTGTTGAATCTTCAGTCAGGTTAATCCACCCAGAGTTTTCCATTTTCTGCATACTGTCAGAATAAATTGTCTTTGTCAAGTTAAGCTGAGAGTTTCCCCTTGTAATTTTCCAGGCACACCAAGTCATGAAATAATCGTGAATTATATTTACAAATTTTGATTCGAAGCTTCTTCCATTTTATGCTTGATCGAAGTGCACCATGAATGCAACTCTCCTATTTTTACTTATCCTCTTTAGTTTTCCATGATGCATTCTTTCTAGGCTCTTATTCTGATCTAGCAGTCTGTAAAATCTTCCAGTTTTATCGTTGCATTAGATATGTGCAGCCAGATGCTTTCAATTCAAGCAGTCCATGACAATGTGTCCAGTAATGGGTAGAAGAGCATAAAATATGTGCAGATAGATTTTCCACTTGTTTCCACAAATAATAGCAGTGTTGTCCAGATGGAAGTAAATGGAGCAGAACTAAAGATTAGAAAATGTTAACTGTAAATAATGCCCAAATACATTGACATTATGCACAATCTTTTGCCTAAACCAGTCCCGATCCCACGAAAGGGATTATACACCAACCCCCCCCCCCCCCCATTTGAAATTGAGCTCTTTTTCTTTGTACATAAGCATTATTAGGCACATTTTAAAAGTTCTTTCATATCAAAATCTACTTAATTTACTAAGAAAATGACTTTTGTATAATTATGAAATGAACCTGTCTAGTTTATCGTTTTATTGAATTTTAGATCATATTAATCACTGGTGGAGAACTAGGACCTTCACTAAATATGATTAGTTGGTGTTAAACACATTTTCAGATATAATAAAACTGCACTTGATTGCTTCAAGAAATGCATCTTTAATGAAAATAAACAATTGAATTCTATAATGCTGCCAGATTGTGTTTGTACATGGACAATTTTACATTTATGATTAAAACAAATTTTAATGGAAACTAGTGGTAACTGGTGCAACATTAAGGAACTTTTGAATGTTGGTCCTGATTATATCTAAAGCAGAAACTGTAACCAGTGTCTTCTCCCAGTGCGGCACTGGTAAGTGAGGCACATGCACAAGTGAGTGGTCCTTTTAGGAAATGCACATCTTAGTACCTTGTTGTGGCCAAGTCCTTTCGCTGCCCAACCTTTCTACAAATGGAATGATAGTATGGTTACAGCATGAAGAAGGCAATTGAGTCCTGTGTGTCAGTGCTTGGTCCCATTTCCCCAGCATGAACAAAAATGTTTTTGTTCATGACTCCTTTGCTTCTTTTGTCAAATGCCTTAAATTGGTACCCTTTAGTATTGGATGCTTCTACTACTGGGAACGTCCCAATATGAACTCTATCCCTAATGATTTGCATACTTCTATCAAATCTCAAGTCAATCTTCTCCTATCCAAAGAGAACAGTCCCCTTTCTCCAACCTACCAATGTAACTGAAGATCTTTATCTCTGTAACCATTCTCATGAATCTTTATTCTATATACCATCTCATGTCTTCATATCCATCATGATGCCCAGAATGGTGTTTCTTCATAACTTCTTTGCTTGCACTTTCTGCCTCTATTTATAAAGTTCAGATTGCTGTATACTGTATTCCATTAATTGCTTTCTCAACCTGACTGCCACTTTCAATGATGTGTGCACATGTATCCCCAGATTCCTCTGTTCCAGCATTCACCTGAGAACTGTATTTTCCACTTGATGTTGCACACCTTTGTACTTCCTACTGAAATGAATTGCTTCAGATTTTTTCTGCATTACATTTCACCTGTAACTTTCATCAGCCTGCCTTCCTCATAAAATTATTAAAGAGGATAGGATAGTGAGGAAGGTGTTTGGTGTGCTTTCTCTTATTCACCGTGGGGCAGCATGGTGGCTCAGTGCTGCCTCACAGCGCCAGGGACCTGGGTTCAATTCCTTCCTCAGATGACTGTGCAAACTCCACACAGACATTCTCCCAGTGTCTGCGTGGGTTTCCTCTCCCTCTCAAAGTCCAAAGGTGTGCAGGTCAGGTGAATTGGCTGTCCGAAATTGCCCATAGTGATAGGTACATTAGTTCGGGGTAAATTTGGGATAGGGGAATGGGTGTGGGTGGATTACTTTTCGGAGGGTCGCTGTGGACTTGTTGGACCGAAGGGCCTGTTTCCATCCTGTAAGGAATCTAGTCTTGTTGGTCAGAGCGTTGAGTACAGGAGTTGGGAGGTCAAGTTGCAGCTGTACAGGACAATAGTTCGGCCACTTTTGGAATATTGTGTGCAATTCTAGTCTCCTTCCTATTGGAAGGATGTTGTTAAAACTTGAAAGGGTTCAGAAAAGATTCCTGAAGAAGGGCTTATGCCCGAAACGTCGATTCGCCTTCTCCTTTGATGCTGACTGACCTGCTGCGCTTTTCCAGCAACACATTTTTCAGCTGAGATTTATTGCTGTCAATTGCCCAGGGCTCAGCTGTTTTCTCCTTTTGGGTTCTGAAAGTAGCAGGGAGCTGAGTCTCACCCTGTCGCCCTTCCAGGCGCCCTGGGCTGCAGGGAGCGGCTCGGATTGAGTGCGCCCCCCGGAGGCGCTGCAGCACAGTACAGCACAGCCCGGCCGGCAGCAGAGCGCATGCGGGCCCGGGTGCCTGCAAACTTCCTGGTCAGTGTGGATGGGCGAGAGGCGGGCAAAGGGCGGAGGTGTTAGCAAAGGAGAGAGAGAGAGAAAAAGGAGGAAGGAGGTTCTGCTGCTGTTGCGATTGAGAAACTCAGAAAGCCTCCAGTGGAGTAAAGCGAGGAGGCGCTGTTGGTAGGAAGTGCAGCTGCAGCAAGGGGGAGCGAGGCGGCTCCCACCACAGACAGGGACACTGACTCCAGCATGTACTCCCAGTGCCAACTCTTCCTGCTCCACAAATCCAACTTCCAGCGACCTGGCAACACGCTGCACCGCTAGCCCCGTGCCGCCTGTGATTACAACCTGTGGGCTTTGCTGGAGGAGATTGCATGGAAGAACAAACAGCCCCAGGTGACTGGAATACACCCTGTTCTTGTGATTTCTTCTAGCCGGGTTGTGAGCATCAGGAGCAGGGAGCAGTGACGGGAAAGCGCCTTCTGCCTCCCGCTCTCCAGAAGCCCGGCTGTAATGGTAAACATATAAATCGGATGGAGAGCACGTAATTAATCAAGAGTGAAAAGTTTCTGCAGGCTGGTTGCTGCAGCTGCTGCTTTTCCAAGTATTTATGCACGTTTTATTTAAACGAAAGCGCTCCTGACATTTTTAAAGGAATTTCAACTACATTATTGTGCTAACCCATAAAGGGAGAGAGGAAAGAAACATTGTGGGGATGCCCGCGAGCACCTTGCAGTCTGCCATTGAGATGGTGTTGTGTTTGAAGGAATGATGTTAGCTGAAGTGCATTAATCCAGACGCTGGCTCTGCAGAGAAACAGTGGCCGGGCGGACATCAGGATTTTGTTTTCCCCTCCGGGCAGGTTTCGTTGCGAAGAAAATTAGCATTTCGAAGTGTATTTATCGGAGTATTTTATCTGTATGTAAGAAAAAAGGAGGTGGGGAGGAAGGATGCACCCCAGCGTGTACAGAGCAAAAGTCGAGAAGCAGAAAGGGAGACACAACTCTGTGACTGTGGAAGTGTTTCTGCAGGGAGGTGCTCCCTGGGGATTCACTCTGAAAGGTGGCCTTGAACATGGGGAGCCGCTGATCATCTCCAAGGTAAGATGCGATTCTCACTCACACGGAAGAAAGCAAAACAACACATTCTGCTTTCTTTATGCAGCATTGGCTGTACATCGTGTAGAAACTGTTAATGCATGCTCGTTCTCGGCTGGTGTTTTGAACTGTATCGGAGAAAATTGAGTTTTGAAGCGCAAATTGTCGATGCTGGCTTAGTTCCCATTGATAATGTCACACCTCTGTTGCCTTCAACGCTGATTTTTTTTGGTGAGAAAGCCCCAAACGAGTCACCTTGGCAGGAGGGGAGGTTCGCCACTTCGCTGGAGCTCTCCCCCTGAATAAAGTGAGATGGAACTTCTGCACTGACGGATTAAATGAGTGCAAGGATCCGGTTTCCACAACAACCCGACCCTTTAATGGCAAACACGCCGAGAGGGAGAGAGTGATGCCACTGGGCGCTGCATCACTTGGACTCGCTCACATACCAGCACATCGCGACGTTTGGACCTCTGCTTGGGGGGGTTAGTTTACAGGTCAGAGCTTGGCATTATGGAGCCAGTAACACCGCTGCCTGCATGATGGGGTTCTGCCGACCCCATCGTTGAAGACACGGTAGCATTTGTTCCGATATGTTCCTCCTCCACCCGCACAGGCAGTGATGGAGGGAAGCACAGCTATGGTTTCTCCTGTGACCCCGCGTTTCAATTTGGTTTGAAGCAGTGGGGACGAGGTGGAGAGTAAAGTTGAGATGGCAATCATTGGGCGAGAGAAAGATTGCGACGAGACTGTGGATTCTCCCTTGATGATCCCATAATCAGCTCCGGAGAGACTCACAGCAGGGCAAACGGGTGACTCTTACTGAGTGTGCTCCACAGCTGTAGCAAGAGCTTTTGATTTGATTTATAGTTGTGTCCCTAAGTACAGTGAAAAGTTTTGGTTTGCAAACAGTACAGGCACATTCATAACAAACGCAGACGTACAAATCATAGGGTGCTTACAGCAAGGCATATAAGGTTACAGCTGCACAGGAAGTGCACAACAGCAAGATTAGATTTGAAATTAGAGAGGTACATTCAGCAGGCAAGATGCTGTTCTTGAAATTTTGGTGCTTGTGTACAAGCTTTTGTATCTTCTGTCTGACTGAAGAGGTTGGAAAAGAGCTTTACCAGGGTGGGAGGGATCTTTGATGATGTTGGCAGCCTTTCTGTAGCAAAAAAGTGTAGATGGTGAGCATGGATGGGAGGTTGGCTTAATGTGATGGGAGCTATAAGGCAGATGAAAACCTGTGTGACACATGGAGATTTTTTTTTGTTTGCATTTATTTATGTCAAACAAATAAAGGCTACAGTCTCATTGTCACACCATATTATGATGTGACGAAGACTTTTTGCATGTGTTGATCAGGTTAACAATTTTATACCAATTTTTATATTTCTTAGAAAATCTGGACATACCTGCAATAGAACATGTCTCCTCACTTGACGAATAGGAGCCAGGTAGAAAATCATCTTGATAGTTCTATCCAGTGACAATTACTGGCAAGTTGCTTGTTACCAAATCCATCACTCATCCCACCCCCTGTCAAGTGCACCCGTCTCTGCTCCCCCAAAAGGCCATCCTAAATCAATTGCTACAAAAGACTTGAAGTACAATTGCCCTGCTAATAGAGAATTGGAATTAGCTTTATTATCACATGTACTGACATGAGTACATTGAAAAGTTTACAAGTCACCACTTACTTTCATCCCTAAGATGATGCAGTATGTAGGTACAGACACTTAAGTATAAATTCTTTGATATGAATTAGAAAAATTAAGAAAAAATCTAGCAGAGGAATGAAGTAAAAAATATATAATTTACAGGCTTTCTACCCCAGTCCATGCAACTTCCATTCATGAACTCCATCTCAATATGAATTAGCAGCCCAAGGAGAGTAAGAATAAGGGGAAAACATCTTTTATCAGAAGCTAGTTAGTGAGTGAATTCTGCTGGTGCTCATGAATAACTGCCCTCAAGAAGTTGATTTCAGACCTTGCCTTGTTGAGTCTTTGTTCCCATCTAATGTTTTGTTTGATACTGTGGTAGTTTTTTTTTAATATAGATTCTGGCACCAATACTCCTACAAAAACAGAGACTAATCACTCAGTGCACCAAGAAGGTTGCGCCGCCCTTGCACTCCTCTATTGTTTCTCAGTGTGGTGTTGTGGGCCAATTGCATTGTGGTAGCTTGCTAAGGAGACTTCCTAGAATGAGATGTTCCTGATCTGTGAAGATTCATGTACCCCAGCACTGTAAAGGTAATAAATTCTAAATATTATGTTAGACTTGTTTAGTAATAATTTCCATCAGCTGTTATAAAGTATTGGTAATCTTTGGGTGAAACCTTAAAAAAAGAAGGAAAATTACTAAAAGCTGGTAGAACAAAAAAGAGAGAAGGCTGTGAAATAATGAAGTTAGCAAGAAATACTCAATATTGGGAAGGGTATTGTATATGTCAAAACTGTCAATTGTGTATTGGTTCTGTAATATTTGAGAGTTTGCAAATTTATGGGAATTAATGTAAAAATAGAAGTTCAAAACTGTTATCATCGGTCACAGTAATTGAAAAAGTGTTATTTTAGTGCTTGAAGCATTTTCCATTTTAGTTCTGTCCTCTCCTGATAATGTAAATTAAATACAAGTAACCATTTTAAAGCTGAACATTCAGAGGAGGTTACCATTTTGGTCCCCAGTGTGATCAGTTTAGCTGTGGAGACCTAATACCTGGAGTTCTAAGCACAGTTTTGGTTTCTCTATGTAAAGTTGCAACACACTGAAAATTCACTGTTGATTTCTGACATGAGAGCGTTCTCCTAAAATAAAGGACTGCATAAGTTAGGCCTATGTTGTCTGGAGTTTAGAAGGATAAGAGGTGGTCATGCTGTAATATACAAGTTCTGATGGCGCTTGATAGAGTAGGTACTGAGAGTTTATTTCCCTTTGCTGTGATGAGGCTACCATCACAGTAGACCATTTAGCACTGTGATGTGGTGCAATTTCTTGACTTAAAAGATTGCAAATCTTACAAACTGTCTCCTTAAGTGAATTCTGGGTGCTCCAATCTTTGAATGTATTTAAGGCTGATATTTATGGCAGATTTTTCAGTATTCAGTGAATCAGTGGAGCAGTGAGAAGGTGGTGTTGAGGCAGAATAATAGCAGAGTGAGCTTGAGGACCCATGTAGTTAATGCACCCTCCTATTTCCTATATATTGTCTGCATTACTGTTAGCTTAGGTCGAGAATGGTCAGCAAATGATGCACTCTTCTGTTTGCAGGTCTACAACATTTGGTGATCAAAGACCTAATTGGATTGTGATTTTGCCTGTATTTAGATAAACTGATGTGTTTACTGTTCAGGCTAGCAATGAAGAATAATCATTTAGTACTGGAGGATGCCAAATGATAATGACAGTGGTTCCAATAAACAGTCAGTGTTGCAGAGGCCAGAAAGTGGGAGCAAGTTTAATGAGAAGAAAGTATCCAAGTGCCTTATTGTTTCTTGGGGAAATTTCATGATCTTACATCTTTCTCCTTCCTTAGTGTAGGAATAATATGGCTTTAAGAGGTGTATTTGGTACTTTATTTTTGAAGAGAGATTGTGAGCCAAGCTGTCTCTTCGTAGTCAATAAGTAAAAAGCTGTGAGGCCTTGGTTTTTTTTTAAAAGGTTGGAACAATAAAAGCAGCATGAATGGGCAGAGTCAGGTTCCCACAAAACGAGAGTTTTAGTTTAGCTTTCAGTGGTTAGGTTTTGAAGTTGCTTGTGGAAGCTGCCATACCCCTCTCTCTCTCCAGAGTTTTCCCATGGTGTTCGTTTCTCCTTGATTGAAGAAACATCGCATGTGAGATCATCTGTTATATTGAATTTGCTTTCACTAAGGGTGTGTTTAGAGGAGGTTACTATATTGTTGTTTAGTAGTTAAATAATCTTTTATTCTGTTAAGTTTTCCAATAGAATTATACTGATTATTCTTTTATTTGTATTTTAACTGTAGGGTAAGCATAAAGTGTGTTTTGCTTAAGGCAGAGTAGTGTGACCAAGTTACACGTGAAATACAGCATTCTTGCACTTGCCTTTAATTAAGATAAAAGTTAGAGTCTCAGCTATGTCCTTGATAGACTTGAAGGGGGTTTAGTCTGGTCCATGACATTTGTCCAATCTCTCTGATTCACTTGAGTGTTTCTGGCATTACAAACTGTAAAAGCCGAGTTCAAGTAGTTAAGGACATTATTTTTAATTTCTTCATTAAGCTGGCTGATTTACTTAAACCATAGAACAAATGTTTGACTTGTATAGTATCCTAAATAGTTCAGTGAAAATGTAACAAAGATCATGACACAGTATCTTGAGGTGTATGGTATTATTGTAATGGTATTATAATTCCTTTTGGTGTCAGGTAAAACAAAATCTTTAAGAAATGTTGCTGGCAATGGATTATGGGTGAAGGAAAAAGACAAAGTAATACTTTGGACTGTTGTACATCCTATATAATTCTCAGTCGCAACCTTGGTTCGTGATCGTTTTGGCTGATTGAGGAACATTTATGGCATTTGCATCTCTGTAGTACAACACTTCTGTCTTCCGAAGACTGTAAAGCAAATGTTTTCCAGTTGCGTCTAGAATGTCTCTAAATAGCACTTCAGTTAAGTTTTAAACATTTTTTCAAATCAATGTTTGGGAGCACAGATTTAAATTAGTGAACTAGGAATTGTACTTTATTTCATATTTGATTTCTAAAACTCTGTGATTTGAAGTAATCTTTTGGAAAATGATTTTTGATCATTCTGCATACAGGGAACAGTGCATTACCTGTATATATGTGTTTAGAGCCTGGTGCAGATTGACATGCAGAATCCTGCATTCACAAACTTGAAAAACTCTGTGATGAGCGATCTGAGCCCAAAAGGGTCCATTTTCTTGTGAAATATCTTAAAGCAGTCTTTTTCATAATAATGTGCAAATTTATGACGTTTCAATATTGTCTGAAGTCAGTTGTCTCTGCCAGTGAGCTCATTGCTCAATAAAAAATGCATCTGAAAAGGAGGAAAAAAAAGTGAACAAGAGGCTTCCATCCAAGCTGATATCAAGGTCCATGTATGAGAAGCAGTCTCATAGAAGCTGGGAAGTGAACATGTGGAATGTAGCTGAAGTTTTGGCTGTGCTCCAGGGTTGGCAAAGGAATGCCAAAAACATGTGCAGCTTAGTTGGCCCAGTTTGCTTAAACCGTAAAAGGGTCATCATTTCAAAAGGATTGTTCGAGACTTCCTAGTCTGCCTGTTAAAGAGTAAGGTCTTTTATTAAAAAATCATTCATTTGAAAAAAACTATATTTAATTAGTCAGTTTTCTAGTGTGGAAGCAGGAAGGAAGTGGTGCGTTAACCTATTTGTCAAAGAACAGTAAGATTAAGAATCTTTTCCTTGTCGTTCAGGTTTGTATTGATGGCTGTATTGTGGTTGGCTTGGCAAAGGGTTCATATTTTTAAAGTTCATATTAACATTGTACAAATAGTAAACATTTGTTTTTTCCTGGTAAGTAGTAATTGCATTAAAACTTCCAGATGGAAGATCTTGGCTAAAGTGGCAGACCCTATAGTTGAATCTTTATATTTTTCATATTGATTTCTAAATGATTGTGTAATTGGATCATTTTGTTTACCAGGTTTTCTCTAACCAAATCGCCTTTTTAAAACTCTGCAGCAGCTCATAATCGTCTATCGGAACACATGGCATTGTGTAGCAGATAGTTCGTTAGTCTCTGAATCATAGCCCCTGTGATGCACAATGTTTTATTATTGTTATAAAAAGTTTAGGTGAGCTTTTGATTTATCATGATCAGAATCAGAATGGGCAGTACGCTGATTTGACCGCTGATTCACTCCTTGCTTCAGACATCAAGTAGGATAACATGTCAGATGCAAAGTATTGTCAAATACATTGACATCTTTTCCCTTTTACAGAAATAATTTGGTAATGGAAAACAGCGTGAGGAGGGATTTTATTCTTGATGCCATAAAAAGCTTTTTGCGATCCTCTTTAATTAAATGCATATTTGAAATGTTTGCACTAATCTAATTACTAAATCTGATGTTTAACCTGAATATGAAGTCCAAGTAGATTACAAATTGTCTTGTTGATGTTGCGTTATTACTGATAACTCATTCATGCCTTCATCAAAATGATTGCAATTCTGTGCATTACTGAAATGTGACTTTATTATCATGGGAAACTTTGTAAAAGTTCGCAATCACTAACACAATATTTTTTTCATCATCAAAACAGCCCTTAAGCTCTCTACTTTATACATTACACCATATCTAACTTTGATGTGGTAAAATAAAATGCCAGAGGTATACAGTATATAAACTTCAAAGAGACAGGTTCATGTGCCTAATGGGAAGCTTCACATATCCACCATTTTTGATTTTAAGCCAGTTCATTTGTCAGGTGTAATTGAAAATTCACCGATCCTTTATCATATATCAACGATCTATTGTAGTGCTACTAATAAAGTCTCATTCCCACTTCTGTGTAGTTCTCCGGCTTTCTATACAGGGAAGGTTTACTTCCTCTAACGGTGCTTGCAGTTGCTGTTGTTGCATCTCCTTGATAAGTTCTGTGAATAAATAGATAACTTTCCCTCCAATTTACCGCCTTGAACAAAAGAATAATCTCCCCTCAAAAAAAAAGAGACACCAGAGACTGGAAGAGCAGTGCCCCCTGAACTCGAGTGTACAGGAAGGCCTGAGGCCTCTGCTTCCACTGAATGAACAACATGAGTGTTGGGTTCCTTTTCTACCACTGTCTCCTGAAAGATCAAACCAAAGGTCTTGAGTGCCTTATTTAGCTTTGCTGCCGTTTGTCTCACAATGTGTTGCTGCTGCTTTAAGAGAATGAAGGGTCTTATGACTTTGGTGCCTGCCAACTTTAGAATATTCAATACGATGCCCGCATCTCTGCTTCATAAAGAATCAGAATGATTTGGAATGATCTACAGGGTTTCTGTTATCTCTCTTTCATTCTAACAAAGATTAGCCTGGATCTGGATCTGCTCTTTGGGGCACAGACATTATTAAAATCAGTTGGTCTGAAAATTATTTGCCTTAAACATGGCAAGCAAGCTTCTGAAAGAATCAATACCTCTGCCCTTGTATCCAATTTAAAATTAATTTTCTTGTTTTTAAGCATGATCTCAACACGCCAGAATTTGTTTTATGGGCCTGTGCATTCTGGGAAACTGACACTTTGCAGTAGCCCTGTCACACTCCAGAGGAAGAATTCACCATCCCCTCCATTGTCCTCTGTTGCTGGAACACAGATTGCTGTGGTCTCTGTTTAATTTTTGGTGTTGCTGCTGTAACATGATCTTCCTCTTGGTACTTTTGGCCCTCTATAAAACTAGCTAGGCTGATTTTCTGCTGGTCAGATTCCTTAATGGCACCCACTGTACTCTGTTTCTTTATTAGCAAATTTCTTTGAGTGTTAATTTCTTCTCCATGCCTGTAAGTCCTGTGATCTGTGATTCTATTTACTTGCTTTTGCTGGAGGCTTGCTGACTTTCCTGCAATGAGCTATTTCCTGCATTTTTACTGCTTTTATGCATGTTTTCCTTCTCCGTGGTCCATTGCTTAGGAGAGCCTTGAGGTCGATTACTCACTGCTTCATGTTACTGTTGGATTTCCCTTTTGGGATTTGCCATACTCCCAGAGTCAGGTTGCTGGGCTAGTTTCATCTTTCACCTGTAGCACTAAACTGCCGTTGGGCTTCACTTCAGGTACTCCTTGCCATTTGCCTCTAATTATCAATGTCTAGTCATTGCTGTTAAGATGTGATTGATATGCTTGAGTGAACATTGATGAGTGTTACTAAGCGTAACTATATACAAGAAATGGTAAAAGGTCTTCTGGAACCCTGTAGACTCTGCTTCCATTTCCCAGTGTTCTGATGTTACCGTGACTGCTCAATTTGCATGTGCCAACTGGCTATTCTTAGAGTCAAGTTATAATTAACCCCTTACTCCACACCTTGTACAGCCCAGTTGAAACTTTCCCTAAGTAGGTTGGCACAAGTCTGTGAAATCTTTGTAAAAATGACCAATTGTCCCACCAATTTGTCCTCAGTCAGTTCCAGTGAAATCATTGGTATCACTGAAAAGGCTTGTATTGCATGAGATTGCAAAGTGGAAGATTTATGTTTTCCAACCTTCTGGTAATTCTGTTTGTCAGGAAGAACATAAGTGTGAAGCCCCCCCCCCCCCATATTTGCCAGTTACCTTTGTGCTCCAGTAAAAACAAAATACTGTGGATGTTGGAAATCTGTTAAGCAAGTTGCTGATGATAGTCAGCAGATCTGGGGATACCTTTGGCAAGAGAAACAGTTAGTGCTTCGAGTCAAATATTAATTGCAGAGCCTTGAGAAGACTAAGTCTCTTTGGCCATTGTCATTAAATTGGAGGATAGTGCAAAGCGGAAGGAGGCAACTTGAGTCATTGTGTCTGTGCTGTTTAAAAGAGCTGCCCAATTCCTCCCACTCTTCTGAATTTTTTCCCAGAGCCTTCCAAATTGTCAGGTGTTTCTCCAGCTCCCTCTTGTAAGTATTATTGAATCTGCATCCACCACCCTTCCAAATGCATTCCAAATTTTCTCAAAAATATTCTCCCATCTCTCCAGTAAATAATCTGCCTTTAAAATCATCACCTTTTAAACCAGTATTCTGTGCTCACCAGCCTGCTGCCACTTGAAACAATGTAGTCTATTTACTCTGTCATAAGGTTTCCTGATGTTGAACATGATTTATGCTGGTGTCAAGCCTCCAGGTTTGAATACACTGGTAAGTATCAATGTAATAAGGTTGGGTGTCAAAATCCCAAGTACATACATAGTTTACTAGTTTTAACATATGATGTGTATAGCTGATGGCTACAAATCTCCAGAGTATAGTGTTTAACTTGCTTAAACTCTGAAAGTGCTTTTCCTTACTTAGATTTAGCATCGCATTCGAAAATGTGCAGACAGTCTCAAATTGGACAATATGGCATTGCATTTGGATGATTGTTTTTGGTGGTTTTCCTCTTGCAGATGTTTGGAGCTTCAAATTATATGCAGTTTTGAGAATGCTCTTAGTGTGGCAAACCAGAATGAAGCCATTGAATTAGTGGCCCAACCTCAAAGATTTGGTATACTTTTTACATTGCTGTATTCACATCTGATGGAGAGTTCTTCCAAAAAAAAACTTTCACAAAATTCTGCTGCACCTTGGATGTGAATCACGTAAATGCAAAATTACAAAACTGGTGTGTTTCATCTCTGGCATTGTTGCTTACAATGATATTTTATTTCATTGCTAAAGACTATGTTCTAGTGTGATTGGTTGGGTTCAGTTAACATAGGTACTTTCAAGCCTAATTTAAAGGTGTTATTGTATACCTCTGAAACAGGTGGCAGTTGAAGCCCGGTCTCCTGGTTTAGAGTTGGGGGCACTACCAGTGCACCACAAGAGCCCACAGGGGTGCGAATAAAGAAAGTTTTTAATTAATGTGTTCAGAGTGCTTATTACACACATTTGGAGCAGCTGGGATCTAAACCCAGGCCTCAAAGTGATAAAACAAAATGCATAAATATATAATGTTTTGCAATAGTACATAATTTGCTATGGCTATTTTGCATTTTGTAAACCTACTTGATCAGAATTGGGCAGTTATAAAATAACATCGCATCGAAAATAAATTATTTAAGGGTTTAATTTTGAAGAGCATCATATCAAAGCTAACCCTTCACTCAGATAAGGCTCATGAGATGGATTGAGGAAAGGGAAGCTGGCGGATTTTTTATTTTTCATTGCTTCCTCCATGTCTGAAGGTGCTGAGGTGGTTGTAGTAAATTTGCTGTAGCTGAGATCGATTTAACTCAAACTCCGGAAGTGAATCTGGATCCTTTGTCTGTAATTCATTTTCAAGCAACTGAAATATCTGTGATATGTAGCAGACTTTAACAGCCTTGATCTAGTTAGAGGTTTCCCTGCATCACATTATTAATTGACTTCCAGTTTCCAAAAGGCTGAAACTCGTTCAACATAAATCTAATATTTATTATTTGCCATTAGGTTTTGCAGTCCTTTCTAGTGGCTTTAAAGTATTACCAATATTGTTCTGATATGTGTATGTGGCACTGTCAATATCTCATTCTCTCAAAGGCTCTAATTTCGGTGAAAAAGCCATAGAAAAGACAGAAAAAACATGATTTATTTTTCTTAAACTTCCTCAGCTACTGTGCTGATGTCACAACAGAAGTATGGGAGAACCCTTATGGATGGTGCCACTCTTTAGGAAGGGTAGTGAGGACAAGCCAGGGAACTATAGACCGGTGAGCCTGACGTCAGTGGTGGGCAAGTTGTGGAGGGAATCCTGAGGGACAGGATGTACATGTATTTGGAAAGGCATTAGGGGTAGTCAACATGGCTTTGTGCGTAGGAAATCATGTCTCACAAACATGGTTTAGTGTTTTTGAAGAAGTAACAAAGAAGATTGATGAGGGCAGAGAGGTAGATGTGATCTATATGGACTTCAGTAAGGTGTTCAACAAGGTTCCCCATGGGAGACTGGTTAGCAAGATTAGATCTCATGGAATGCAGGGAGAACTTGCCATTTGGATACAGAACTGGCTCAAAGGTAGATGATGGAGGGTTGTTTTTCAGACTGGAGGCCTGTGACCAGTGGAGTGCCACAAGG
>NC_057710.1:120460977-120479188 GCF_004010195.1 Chiloscyllium plagiosum | reverse complement strand
CATGCAATTCTGTTCTCCTTCCTATCAGAAAGATGTTGTGAAACTTGAAAGGGTTCAGAAAAGATTTACAAGGATGTTGCCAGGGTTGGAGGATTTGAGGTATAGGGAGAGGCTGAACAGGCTGGGACTATTTTCCCTGGAGCGTCAGAGGCTGAGAGGTGGCCTGATAGAGGTTTACAAAATTATGAGGGGCTTGGGTAGGGTAAATAGACAAAGTATTTTCCCTGGGGTCGGGGAGTCCAGAACTAGAGGGCATAGGTTTAGGGTGAGAGGGGAAAGATATAAAAGAGACCTAAGGGGCATAGTTTTCACACACAGGATGGTACGTGTATGGAATGAGCTGCCAGAGGAAGTGGTGGAGGCCGGTACAATTGCATCATTTAAAAGGCATTTGAATGGGTATATGAATAGGAAGGGTTTGGAGGGATATGGGCTGGGTGCTGGCAGGTGGCACTAGATTGGATTGGGATATCTGGTCACCATGGACGGGTTGGACTGAAGGGTCTGTTTCCATGCTGTACATCTCTATGACTCTGTCTGTCTCAGCTGTCTCATTTCCAGAGATCTTTTACATTATGGATATAGATGGGCTGTTGTCCTGTTTAAAATCCACAAAATATTTATCTGCTCCTTCACTCTTCCTCTCAAATTTTTTACTTCTGTTCCTGGATGAAAGGATATAGATGTACACAAAAGCAACAACTTCCCTATCAAGATATTATTCATACATCTGAATAGTTGTTTTTTAAAGAAGCATAATATTGCTGCATTTAACTTTTCTTTCATTTTTCATGTACTTCAAACTTACCGGAAGCACAAACCTTGATTCTGGTACTGGAAAAGACATCTGCAAAGATATTCTTTATATATAGAATATATATTTTACAGTATTTTCATGTTCCATTTTCTTTCTATCATGATGGATGAAAATAATATTCCACTCTGCATGTGAGGTAAAGTAGTTGGCTGAGCAAAGTTCTCTTTCTTTCTCATTATAGTGTTCGTGATCTTTCTCACAATAGAGCTAAATCATTGCAGAGCAATGACACCAAACTTAAACCTTCCAAAGAGAACCAATCTTGGTTTTACCCCAATTGTATATGCTCACTCTTACTAAGAGTACTCATGACATAGCCAAGAACGTCACTATGAAAGCCAATTTGTCTGTGAGCAGTGTTGTAACAGACTTGGGAACTTGTGTTCATAGCTACTAATTCTCGTTTGCATTTACCACTATATATAATCTGAAAGAACTTGGAAAGGATTATTTCAAATGTTCCATTCTGATGTTCACAGCATTATGATCCCAAAGAGGTAGTTTAGGCAAAGCATAAACTTTCATTTGATAATTTCTGTCTGCTTTCAGGGATCTTGGCAGCTGCTACCACCTAGCTGGGTCATTTTTAATGTGCAAATCGACTAAGGATAATATTGACCAAGGAATGCAATGTGTAATGAAGTTTTATGTCTATTAGAAAGTTGCCCTTAAATATATCTCACTAAAGTATTCAACACTGTCAGCAGGGTAGGATCCAACAAAAAGTGGGTGAAAACTGCTGATAGAGCTCCTCAGTCACATATTCTTTTATGAAGATGTTCCTTTTTACTGGACAATTTGATTACAGCGCCTCTGACAATTTCATGATGAAGAATGAAATGAAACAAGGTTGTGTCAAATACACAATGAAACAAGGGACTTGAAAGTCCTCATTTGGGATTCTCTTAAGGTTAGCATGGAAGTTCATTTGGCAGTTGGAAAGGCAAATGTAGTTTTAGCATTCCTTTCAAGAGGGCTAGAATGCAAGAGCAGAGACGTACTGCTGAGGCTATATAAGGCTGTGGTCAGATTGCATTTGAAATATTGTGAGCAATTTTTGGACCCCATATCTAAGGAAGGATGTACTGGCATCATAGAGGCTCCAGAAGAGGTTTACAAGAATTTGTCTGAAGTTTCGAAGGGTGAGGAGGGGATCTGATTGAAACTTAGAGAATACTGAGAAAACTGGATAAAGTGGGCATGGAGAAGATTAGATTAGATTCCCTGCAGTGTGGTAACAGGTCCTTCGGCCCAGCAATGTTTCCACAAGTAGGAGAGTGTGCAACCTGAGGGCACAGCCTTGGAGGGAAGGGGCAACCCTTTAGAACTGACATGAGGAGGAATTTCTTCAACTGAAACGAGGTGAATCTGTGGAACTCATTGCTGCAGAGGCCTGTGGAGGTTAAATCATTGAGTGTATTTAAGATAGAGGTAGGTTATTAATTGCTAAGGCGATTAAGAGTTACAGAGAGAAGGCAGGAAAATGTGCTTGAGAAATATACCAGCCATGACTTAACATAGACTCATGAATGGCCTAGTTTTGCTTCTATATCTTATGCTGTCCTAGCCCCCACCTCGCTAGTTTCATCTTCTCCATGTCTCTAACCTTTTCTTTCCCAGCAGATATGGAATACGGCACGGTGGCACAGTGGTTAGCACTGCTGCCTCACAACGCCAGAGACCCGGGTTCAATTCCCGCCTCAGGCGACTGACTGTGTGGAGTTTGGACATTTTCCCCGTGTCTGCGTGGGTTTCCTCCGGGTGCTCCGGTTTCCTCCCATAGTCCAAAAATGTGCAGGTCAGGTGAATTGGCCATGCTAAATTGTCCGTAGTGTTAGGGGCAAGGGTGAAATGTAGGGGAATGGATCTGGGTGGGTTGCTCTTCGGCGGGTCAGTGTGGACTTGTTGGGCTGAAGGGCCTGTTTTCACACTCTAAGTAATCTAATCTAATCTAATATCACCTTTACCTGCATACTAGGTTAGATGGCAAGCTCGGCAATCTACTGAGATTGCAAGCAAAAGCAAAAAGTACATGTATTTATCAGGGAGCTTGTCTGTGCTGGCACTGCAGCATCAGTCATTCACAAAGAAACTGTCAAAGATTCATGAATTGTCACTCTAATATCTGCAACTTGCTGTAACTGTGCTACTTCAATAATGCTATAACCATCCAGAAAATTGTGGTTGTGGATCAGCATGTCACATTTCTATCCTTGATCACTTAAGTAACATGCCATTGGAAGTGGTTAGTAGTTTCTTGAGTCCACAGTGACAGATAATCCTTCTCTTGGCACAGAACTTGCATGCTTGTGGGGAAGGCAGTTTCCACCTTTTGGTCAAATCACATAATATGCATGTAATCACATCAAGCTGACTCTTGACAGGAAGATATAGGCTTCTGATAGAACAGTACAGCACAGTTCAGGCCCTTCGGTTCTCGATGTTGTGCCGACCTTTTATCCTACTCTAAAATCAAACTAATGTACATACCCTTCATTTTACTATCATTCACGTGCCTATCCAAGAGTCGCTTAAATGTCCCTAATGTATCCGATTAATACCACCACTGGCAGTGCATTCTATGCACCCAGTACTCTGTGTGTAAAGAGCCAACCTCTGATCCTCCAATCACCTTTAAAATAATGCCCCCTTGTGATACCCATTTCTGCCTTGGGGAAAAATCTCTGACTGTTCACTCTATCTCTGCCTGTCGTCAAGTTGTACCTCTATCAAGTTGTCTCTCGCTGTTCTTTATTCCGATGAGAAAAGCTTTTGCTCCCTCAACCTTTCTTCATAAGACATGCCCTCCAGTCCAGGAAGCATCCTGGTAAATCTCCTCTGCACCCTCTCTAAAACTTCCACATCTTTCCTATAATGAGGCAACTGGGACTGAACACAATATTCCAAGTGTGTTCTGAACAGGGCTCTACAGAGCTGCAGCAGAACCTTGCGGCTCTTAAACTCAATTCCTCCTGTTAATGGAGGCCAACACATGCCTTCTTACCAACGTATCAACTTGGATGGCAACTTTGAGGGATTATGGACGTGGACCCCAAGATCCCTCTGTTCCTCCACACTGCCAAGAATCCTGCCTTTAGTTCTGTATTCAAATTTGACCTTCCAAAATGAATTCACTTCCTCACACTTTTTCATATTGAACTCCATCTGTCACTTATCAGAGTAGTTCTGCATCCTGTCAATGTCCTGTTGCAACCTACAACAGTCCTCCACACTATCCACAACTCCTCCAACCTATGTGTCACTGGCAAACTTACTAACCCATCCTTCCACTTCCTCACCAAAGTTATTTATAGAAATTATAAAGAGCAGAGGTCCCACATCAGATCCCTGCTGGTTACTGAGCTCCAGGCTGAATATTTTCCATCTGCTACCACCCTCTGTCTTCTACAGGCCAGCCTAGATCCAAACAGCCATATTTCCCTGTATCCCATGCCTCCTTATACTCTGAATGAGCCTACCATGGGGAACCTTATCAAAAACCTTGCTAAAATCCATATACACCACATCCACCGCTCTACCTTCATCAATGTGTTTTGTCACATGAAGTCTTGTGAGGCATGACCTACCCCTGACAAAGCCATGCTGACCATCGCTAATCAAACTGTGGTTTTCCAAGTAATCATAAATCCTGTTTCTGAGAATCCTCTCCAATGTTTCACCCGCCACAGCCGTAAGACTGACTGGACTCTAATTCCAGGATTATCGCTATTCCCTTTCTTGAACGAGGGAATAACAGTTGCCAATCTCCAAACATCTGCCATGACTTCAGTAAGGATGCAAACACTATTGCCAGAGGCGCAGCAATCTCTTCTGTCGCTTCCTGTAGTAACCTTGGGTATATCCCATCCGTCCCAGGGGACTTATCCATCCTTACGTCTTTCAAAATTTTCTGCACATCCTCCTTCCTAACATTAACCTGCTCATTCATATCAACCTTTTTCATGCTGTCCTCACAAATGAAAAGGTCCCTCTCAGTAGTGAATACTGAAGCAAAGTATTCATTTCGGACCTCCCCTATCTCCTCCAACTCCAGGCACAAGTTCCCTTCACTATCCCTGATCAGCTCTACCCTCACTCTGGCCATCCTCTTGTTCCTTATATAAGTGTAGAGTGCCTTAAGGCTTTCCTTAATCCTACCTGCTAAAGCTTTTTCCCGCCCTCTTCTCGCTCTCCTAAGTCTATTCTTCAGTTCCTTCCTGGCTACCTCATAAACCTCTAGAGCCCTGTTTGATCCTTGCTTCCTCAATTTTAAGTAAGCTTCCTTTTTCTTCTTGACTAGATGTTCTATATTCCTTGCCACCCAAGGTTCCTTCACCCTACCATCCCTTCCTTGCTTCAATGGGAAAAACATATCCAGTACTATCAGCAAGGGTTCTCGAAACAACCTCTACATTTATCTGTTATGCATTTTCCTGAGAACATCTGTTCCAGTTCCTGCCAAATAGCATTGTAACTCCTCCTTCTCCCCCCCCCCCCCCTTAAATATTTCGCCATTCTATCTGCACCTATCCCCCTAGATGACTGTCGAAAAAGTCAGGGAGCTGTGATCACTATCACGGAGATAGAGTCATTGAGATGTACAGCACAGCAACAGACCCTTCAGCCCAAAGTGTCCATGCTGATCAGGGTGGCACAGTGGCTCAGTGGTTAGCATTGCTGCCTAACAGCACCTGGGACTGGGGTTCGATTCCAGCCTCGGGCGACTGTGTGGAGTCTGAACTATCTCCCTGTGTCTGCATGGGTTTCCTCCAGGTGCTCTGGTTTCCTCCAACAATCCAAAGATATGCAGGTTAGGTGAATTGGCCATGCTAAATTGCCCAGAGTGTTCAGAGATGTGTCAGTGTATTAGTCAGGGATAAATGTAGAATAATGGGGAATGGGTTTGGGTGGGGTGGGATACTCTTTGGGGGGTTGATATGGACTTTTTGGGCCGAAGGACCTGTTTCGACAATGTAGGGATTCTATGATATTCTAACCTAATCTAGTACCATTTACCAGCACTTGGCCCATGTTCCTCTAAACCCTTCCTATTCATATACCCATCCAGATGCCTTTTTAATGCTGTAATTGTACCAGCCTCCACCACTTCCTCTGGCAGCTCATTCCATACATGCACCACTCCCTGTGTGAAACATCTGCCCCTTAGGTCCCTCTTATATCTTTCCCTTCTCACCCTAAACCTATGACCTCTAGTTCTGGACTCCCCCACCCCAGGGAAAAGACCTTGTCTATTTATCCTATCCAAGCCCTTCATGATTTTATAAACCTCTATAAGGTCACCCCTCAGCATCCGATGCTGCAGGAAAAACAGCCCCAGCCTATTCAGCCTCTCCCCATAGCACAAATCCTCCAACCCTGGCAACATCCTTGTAAATCTTTTCTGAACCCTTTCAAGTTTCACAACATTCCTTCCGATAGGTAGGAGACCAGAATTGCACGCAATATTCCAAAAGTGGCCTAACCAATGTCTTGTACAGCTGCAACATGACCTCCCAACCTCTATAATCAATTCTGTGACCAATAAAGGAAAGCATGCCAAATGTCGCCTTCACTATCCTATCTACCTGCGACTCTACTTTCAAAGAACTATGAACCTGCACTCCCAGGTCTCTTTATTCAGCAACACTCCCCAGGACCTTACCATTAAGGGCGGCACGGTAGCTCAGTGATTAGCACTGCTGCCTTGCACCGCCAGGGACCCAGGTTTGATTCCAGCCTCGGATGACTGTGTGGAGTTTTCACATTCTCCCCGTGTCTGCATGGGTTTCCTCCAGGTGCTCCGGTTTCCTCCCATGCTACAAAGATGTACAGGTCAGGTGAATTGGCCATGCTAAATTATCCATAGTGTTAGGTACATTAGTCGGGAGGCAGGGAATGGGTCTGGGTGGGTTACTCTTCGGAGGGTCGGTTTGGACTTGTTGGGCCGAAGGTCCTGTTTCTACATTGTAGGGAATCGAATCTAAATATTAAGTGTATAAGTCCTGCCTGGATTGGCTTTTCTAAAATACAGCACCTCACATTTATCTAAATTAAACTCCATTTGCCACTCCTCAGTCCGTTGGCCCATCTGATTAAGATCCCATTTTACTCTGAGGTAACCTTCTCAGCTGTCCACTACACCTCCAATTTTGGTGTCATCTGCAAACTTCCTCTGTTCACATCCAAATCATTTATATAAATGATGAAAAGCAGGGGACCCAGTAGTGATCCTTGAGGCACACCACTGGTCACGGGCCTCCAGTCTGAAAAACAACCCTCCTCCACACCCCCTGTCTTCTATCTTGGAGTCAGTTCTGTATCCGAATGGCTAACCAGTCTCTCCTGAGGAACCTTGTCGAACGCCTTACTGAATTCCGTATGGATCATACCTACCGCTCTGCCCTCATCAGTCCTCTTTGTTAGTTCTTCAAAAACTCAATCAGGTTCGTAAGACTTCTCACGCACAAAGCCACGCTGACTATCCGTAATCAGTCCTTGCCTTTCCAAGTACTTGTAAATCCTGTCCCTCAGGATTCCCCTCCAACAACTTGCCTACCATCAATGTCAGGCTCACCGGTCTACAGTTCCCTGGCATTTCCTTACCACCTTTGGAAGTAGTGACACCTCATTAGCCAACTTCCAGTCTTCCAGCACCTCACCAGTGACTATCACTGATACAAATATCTCTGTAAGGGGCCCAACAATCATTTCCCTCGCTTCCCACAGAGTTCCAAGGTCAGGTACCTGATCAGGTTTTGGGGATTTTTCCACCTTTATGCGTTAATTTTATCAAACACTTCCTCCTCTGAATTATGGACATAGTCATAGAGATTTACATTTTCAAGATGTCACCATGTATTTCCCTACATTCTATATCTTTCACATTCTTTTGCACAGAAAGCACTGATGCAAAACACTCATTTAGTATCTCCCCTATCTCCTGCTGCCCCACACATAGCCTGCCTTGCTGATCTTTGAGGGGCCCTATTCTACTCCTGGTTACCCTTTTGACATTAATGTATTTATACAATGCCTTTGGATTCTCCTTAACTCTATTTACCAAAGCTATCTTATGTCCCCTTGTTGCCCTCCTGATTTCCCTTTTAACTATACTCCTCCTGCCTTTTATACTCTTCTAAGGATTCATTCGATCTATCCTGTCTATACCTGATATATGCTTCCTTTTTTTTAAACCAAAATCTCAATTTCTCTAGTCATCCAGCTTCCCCTACACCTACCAGCCTTTCCTTTCACCCTAACTGGAATATGCTGTCTCTGGACTCTCATTATCTCATTTTTTGATGGCTTCCCATTTTCCAGCCATCCCTTTACCTAAGAACATCTGCCTCCAATCAGCTTTTTGAAAGTTCTTGCCTAACACCATCAAAATTAGCCTTCATCTAATTTAGAACTTCAACTTTTAGATCCAGTCTATCCTTTTTCATCACTACCGAGAGATCTGACACCTGGCCTGTTTCGTTGCCAAGCACCAAATCCAATATGGCTTCCCCTGTAGTCGACATATCTACATATTGAGTCAGGAATTCTTCCTGGACACACTTCACAAAAGCTACTCCATCCAAACTATTTGAGCTGTTCCAATCAATATTTGTCATTTCAGTGTCGTGTTGTGTGGTTGTGAACTGAGATTTATTTTCAGCTGTGAAGAAAAGTATATTCAACAACTTTAATCTGTTGTTTGTGACACATTCTGGGCATCTCATAGAAGGACAAAATAACAAATATGGCAGTCGTCTTAAGGGCAAAGCTGCCAAGAATGTTGGTAATCAGCGGACAGAGGCATCTTGGTTCTCCTAGTCATTTTCTCAGGATGGAGCATGATTAAATTCCTAAAGATTTTCTCTATAATGAGTTAGCTGGAGCCAAATGAAAGGTACGACACCCAGAACACTGCTTCAAGAATTCAAGCATGGCATGATGGCCCTAAACATTGATTCTCTGTCTGGGAGATTGTAGCTGATCAGAGAACAATATGGCATCATCATCTGTGGGCTAGCATCTGTCCCCATGGTGATCAGTAGTTACAATGGGTGCCCACATCAAAATCAACAACCTGCAACATGACCTGATAACCACTTCAAATGAGACACGTGTCACGGATCCTGCATTTCATAAAAAGCTTTCTTCAGCTCTTCGCAGAAGTGCACCAGATTAAGCTGCTGGGCCATACCTAACATTGGAGTTGTTGCATGCCCATCATCACGTGCAGATGGTTGGATGCCAATGACATCTGAGAGAGAGAGAGTTGTGGCCTCTATAATTATTAACTTTGATTGTGTAGTCAGTAGTTAGTAGTGTGAGGAAATGATGGAATCGAGAAAGGCCAATATTGCTTCAACCTTCCTGAAATGTGTTGGAATGAAGGGAAGCAACAGAGCAAATTGAGAAAATTATTCAAACAAGGGATCAGATTTCTGAAGACGAGATTCATTTTTCAACCAGTTTAAAGGTGTTGAAAGGGGAATTTGGTAATTTTGTGAGATTAAAGAGCAAGACATCAACACAATAAATTTAGAATTACATTCTGAATTGAATAGAATTAGCTTTATTGTCAATTGTACTCCATTCTCTCCTATCAGCTCGACAGGTTAGGGAGAAAAAGATTAGGTTGAACACAAGTTTTGGTGTGATGTAGTTCAGAGGCTTTTAGATTTATTTTAAGGAAATGGACAGAAGTTTGGGCTAATAGAAACTCTGACACAGTTTTATTGAGATTCTGAGAGTACCGATGTTATTGTACAGAGAGAGTAAACAGAGCAGTGGGAGGATTTAAACTATAAAGCAATTGACAATGGATAAATCCTAGTGAAATGAATAAGTGTAAACGTAATTTTATGAAAGATAACTTGCAAAGGATAGACATTAATAAGAAAAGCAAAAAAATGAAGAAAAGAATTATATTGAGGAGGATGCCAGGAAGTACAAATATACCAGTATTAGAAATGGTGATGAGAGAACTGGTGCTTCTAATTTGAATACAAAAATTATATTATCATCTTGATGGAGGTCATTTGGGGTGAGGCTGAGCTAAATATTGCTGGATACAATATTTTCAGGTGACATAGAAAAGAACATTATTCATTATTACATAATCTTGCATTTATTTTGTTCTTGTCTTCAGCAATCCCTCGCTGGCGAGTGTGATTGTCCACCCGGGTAATCCCCTGTCACTGGTCATGGTTTCTTTGGGTCCTTTAGGGGCTGATGAGCCCGATCCTCGAGCTGCATGTGACCAGTGTTTCTGGGAGGTGGGATTGGTACTTGGCCTCAAGATCACTGGCATTACTTTCTCAGCCCTTTTTCTTGCACTTTTCTCGCCGACGCAAGTTTGCAAAGAATTGTGCCCCTTCGTACAGGAGGCTTCCCTAAGTGAGTTACTTCTGAGTGAGGGTGCCCCTGGTGTTGATGTCTATGTTGCCTTTCTTGGTACCTCCCTCATTCAAGTGCCTTCCTTGAGCAATTTATATAGTGCCTTTAAACTAGGAGGATGTTTTGTGTACGCTAAAGAAAAGCATTGCTTTTGTTTTGGTTGTCATGTAATAGGAGTATAGTTCCAGCCATGGCTGTCTTTCTTTCTTTCTTGTTTACCAATGGAGAGAGAGATATTCAGACTAAAATTCGCAAGCAGTTTAGGGAAGTTGGCAGCTGTAGCTGATTGCACTAAGGTAAACTGCAATAAGACGATAATTCTGGTTAATTATTTTAGCCTTTAATCAATTCATTTTCTTTAATGGTAAACAGAAAGAAAGCCTTCATTGCTTGATCTGATTGAAAGTGACTAAGGAGGAGGGTGAACAACCCAAAAGTAGACATCATGACATAAATCTAATTGGGTTTTGCAAAGAGCAAGGCTGTAAGTTTTTAAAAAGAATGGACAGAAAATTTTCTATGGCACGAAAGAGCTTACGAAATACAATCAATTTTTAAAAAAAATGATAGGTCAGTTTGTGATGTCTAAGTACAAAATAAATAAGATTAATCAGTGGGAGGTTAGAATAGACAGACATAGAATACACTCACCTTCTTCCAAATGCATGTCGACCATCTACAAGATACAAGTCAAAAATATAATGGAATATTCTTCATGTTCCCAGATGAGTGTTGTTCCAACCACATTGAAGAAACTCAGCATGATCCAAGACAAAGCAGCCTGCTGGAGTAGCATCCATCTGCCACATTCAATAGTTACTCCCTCCAGCACAGGTGCACATTGTGGGCAATGTGTCCTATTTATCAACCGCTCTGCACCAGTTCATCATAGCTCCTTCAGCAACACCTTCCAAACCCACAACCTCGTTCACCTTGGACGTGGGCAGCAGACATGTGGAAACACTGCCACTTACATGTTCTCTCCTGTGCAATATGCCATCCTGGAACATGAATGTTACACCATAGCAATGATATCATTTAAAAAGGAAATATTTGAGTATTTTACGCAAAAGAAGAATACAAAGAGATGTGAAGTGAGTACAGGAAGATAGGATCACAATCGATGGTTAAAAGCACCAACGCAAGATAAGCAGAATGATGATCATCTGTCTTGATTTTTTTTTTGTTCTCGGTTTTTGTTGTATAATCTTGAGTGGATATAAATAGATTGAAAGGAGAAGTATAAAAATAACATCCCATTGTAATATAAGATGATCTCATGCTGTGTTTTCTGCTGTAGAATCCTTTTAAAATGTAGCGCCCACCTTGCCTCACCCTGAGTCTCAACAGTTAATTGCTTCTGTGCTGGTACAAGTAATATTGCGAAAGAGCAATGTTGTGAGAATACGCTAACTTGATTCAGCTTGAAATGGTTATTTACTGACCAGAGTTGAGGTACAGATGGCAATACCAGAATGGTGGAGAAACCAAGCTTCAGACAAATGTTGCTGCATCCTGTTGAGAATGTTCCTTCATCTGATGAGAGAAGAATGGTCAGAAAATATACTGTGTTTTGTTTCAGAAGGTAGCTGGAGTGGGCCTTATGCTTTCAATCCCTTTAGTATGCACCCTTTAGTTAATTAAGGTTGACTGCTGCACATTAAATAAGAGATTGTCTCTTCTTGTTTCTTGACCATGGCATAAGTGTTGTATGCAGTCTGCATACAACAAGAGAACTGTTGTAATCTTCCTTTTGAAGCATAATATAGAAATGTTGGAGAATAATCTGCTATCCTTCAATGTTTTCATTGTGGCTTAAGTGACATTGGGACTTGATAAACATCAAATATTTTTATTCAATTCCTGCAGCAAACTAGTTTTTCAGATTCAGAGATGTATAGCACAGAAACAGACCCTTCCATTTGTCCATTTTTGTTTTTTTTAATGTTTCTAAAGCTAATGTCTTTAATAATTTTGAATGCAGTTGGTCTTGATTTTCAGTTCGGAGGTTTGTTTCAATCTTACTCAACTCTTCTGAGCGTTACAGTGAAGGTCTTGACAGTAAAAGACCGAATGTTGTCAATAAATTGTTTATACTCCTATGGAGAGGTGATGAATGCGAGTACTGCTGTTTCATAAGTTCCTCTTCTGCACCATCCATCTTATATGTAAGACAGGGTGCACCAAACATCTTTGACCTGCCTAAATCCTACATATCACGCAATTCATTTTATTCCTTGACTCCTTTTTCTTTTCACAGCTTTGTTTGAAAGGTCATAATTTCTCCAGGACTGGCGAAAACCTTTTCCTCTCCTGCTTCCGTTTAGTGTTTTTCAAGCAGTTACTTGTGAATCTCCTGATCACTGACAGGCAATCTGGAACACATTTTCTTCTCTGCCAATCAATCCCTCTCCTTCATTTCAATTCTGTTTCAGTAATTTTGAGAACTTTCTTTTAATAACTTCAAAATATTGTATCTCCACACTTTTGTATTATTCTGTGAGCTGTTTGTACTGCTCAAGCAAAACCCCAGTGCAATTGTTTGTTTTTCTCATCTACTTTTTTTTAAACTGTGAAGCAAAGAGTAAAGCAATTTCTGAATTTCCGGACTTTCTTGGTGTGCTTTCATTTATGGGTGTATACAGGAAACATACAGGAAAATGAAGGAGTTGCAGGAAAAATGCATAGAGAAGTTTTGGAGTATACAGGAAAAGCTTGGATTCTGATCTAGGAATATTGAAGTGATAATTGCAACAGAGTGTGTTTTTGTTTTTAATATTTTTCCTATCTTATCTTCCCTATTCATTAGGCATTTGTTTTTGAATGATCTGCAATGTGACTCTCTGAAAGACACTTGCCCACCCCAGCTATCATGTACAAACCACAAAAAAATGCATTTGAAAGAAAGGAAGGGAATTCTGGTTTATGCGTCTTCCTTTAGCAAGAGATGAGGGAAAGTTGCAGAGAATGGGCAGGATGAACTTGCCTGTGACAAAGTCAAATACATATCTTGGCCAGAATTTGGGCCTTTTTTGCCATAAGTGTATCGTTTGTTTTATCTGTGATCATACTGCAGTACTCATGATAAAATATATTCTGTTCCTTTGTACTGTGCAGCTTTATTTCAGTATTTGCAAAAAAACTAGCACATTAAATTGAGAGGCTTGTGAAATTGAGATTTATTACCTTATGTGTATGTCTTATGTACATATACACACAGAAAATAGTTAGTGGTACTATTAGAGTCTTTGTGTCAAAGTAAAAGCTAAGCCCGCTCCTCTTTGACTGATACAGCGGGCCATATTTCTTTCAAAAATGAAAACAGAAACTGCTGGAAAAACTCAGCATGTCTGGCAGCATCTGTGGAGAGAAAGCAGAGTTAATGTTTCGAGCCCATGTACACCTAGCTATTATTGCTTTCGAACATTTCTCTAGCAAGCTGGGATCACATCTCATCAATCTCTTCCCTGCCCTACTGTGTTGGTGAGGCACAACACTAGATATCAGCAAAATGCAGGCTACATGATTTAAGTACACTATCTTTGTCAATGATGATGTTTTGATGAAGTAAAGCAAATATTGACTTTATCGATCCAGACACGTCTGCGCCAGAGCAAACAGTATGCATAGTTCCCAATCCTCCGGTTGTTATCATTTTAAGCAAATAATTTACTCTATAAGTAAACCTAAATTTAACACAGATGAGAAGGTATAACAAGGACATGTGTATTAACAAAATGCATTGACAAACAAGGAAGACTATTTTACAAGATTATACAATCTATTGAACGTGCCGTTTCTGAACCGTAATAACAATGCATCTGTATAGAAGGTATTCATTAATATAATAATTAAACAATACAAAATTAATAATCTATTTTGGGATAATATTCCATGTAAGAGGTCTGCTTGCCTTGCAAGGCATGTGGTAGAATTTTCCGTTCATGTAAAAAAATCAGGCCTTGCTGAATTACCTAGCTCTTGAAGCTATTCCTTTTATGTTCACGACCATCGCACCCTGAACAATGGTCTCCCTTCATTCCTGCATCCTCAATTTTTCCACTGTTTCAGCACTGATTGTTCTGATTGTTCTGATTTCAATCCTTTTCCTATAGACCCAATTATTTCCCTTCCAGTCCCGTTTCTTAAGGACCAATTTTTAAAATTATTTTATTCCTGAATAATGACGTAGCTTTAGGGATTTCCATGTAAGGACAAATCTGAGTCTGGGGGAAGGCAAATTGTATGTTAACCTTTCTAAAGTTGAAATAAGTGTAAAGAAGTCTTGCTGCAATCATACAGAGTTTTCATGAGACCACATCTGGAGTACCATGTACAATTTAGTCTCCTTCATGAGGAAAAGATATGCTTTCCTAGAAGAGGAGCAGCATAAATTCATTAGATTGATTCCTGGTACTGACAGTGATGCTGACAGTACTGTAAGCAGAGATTGAGTAGAATTGGACCATATTATTGGAGATTAAAGAATGTGAGAGATCCCATTGAAATGTCAAAAACCCAGTGAAACCCAAACAAGATTGATGCTGGGAGGCTGTTTTCTTTGGCTGAGAATCTAGAACCAAGGGTTATAACTTCAGCTCAAGTGATCAACCATCTAGATGAGGTAAAGAGAAATTTCTTAGTTGCAACGATTGTGAAATGTTTGAACTTTCTTCTTCAAGAATTTTCTGAACGAGTAGATTCAAGAATTTGAGGAGACCAAAACAATCAAGGGATCGGATAATGGGGTAGGGCAAGTGAAGTTAATATAATTGTTTATGATGATTTTATTGAATGGTGGAGGAAGCTTCAATGACTGTACAGCTTACATTTGCCTTTATTTCTTGTATATGTTTATGACTTGGCCTCTGTTCTCTAAATTGCATGTTGAGGTTATGTTGTATTTGATGACATGTAGTCGGCAATTATATTTTGAATTGATGCATGGACTTGTAACTAACAGAGGTTTTCACAGCTGTAAAACAGAAAATGCTGGAAATACTTCGTGGGAGAGGGAGCATCTGCAGAGGGAGAGTCAGTTACTATAATTGTTCTAGTCCAATAGCCTTGCATCAGAGCCGGAAAATGTTAATAATGTAACAAATGTTTGCAAGAAATAGGGTGGGAAAAAGAGGGCAATGAAGAAAAGGGAACTTTTATGATATTGTACAAGTCAGGAATTGATTAAATTGCAAAAATGGTGATGGCACAAGGTAAAAGCTGATGGTAATGGGTCATGTAAGAAACTAAAAATGCATCCAGAGAAGCTGTAATTGGGAGTTAACAAAATTTTCACACTCAACCGTTTTTATACAATAAATGGTAGAGTCCTTGGAAGCATTAACACACAACAGAATCTAGGTGGAAATGTCCACAGTCCTCTGAAAGTGACATTACAAGAGGATAAGGCAGTCAAGGTGGTGTATGGCATGCTTGCCTTAATTGGTACTAACATAGAACATAGAAAATTGCTAAGTCATGTTGCAGCTTTAGTTAGGTCGATTTTGGAATTGTGTTTAGCTCTGGTCACCGCAGTACAAGAAGGATGGGGGACGGAAAGGGTTTACCAGGATTTTTCCTGGTTTGGAGGATGTTAGCTATGAAGAGAGATTGGACAAACTTGATTTGTTTTCACATAAATGTCAGAGACTGAAGACATGAACTGATGGAATAATTTTCCCAGGGTAGAAATATCAATTATCAGGGGACATACGTTTGAATTAAAAGGGGGAAAGTTTAAAGGAGATGAGAGAGACCAGCTTTTCACATAAAGGGTGGTACGTGCCTGGAATGCACTGCGAGAGTATGTTTAAGCGGCATCTTGACAGATACATGAATAGGCAGGGAATAATAAGATACAGACTGCATAGAGGCAAAAGAGTTTTAGTTTAGAAAGGTGTTTACATCAGTGCAGAACTTGGTAGACCAAAGGGCCTGTTGCTATGTTATATGCAGATGTTCCAATTTGAAAACTGTGCAACTCAGTGTCATGGAAGACAGTGAATTGTCCAATCAAAAAATGAGATACTGTCCTCCAATTAGGTTGACCTTAATTTAAACACTGTCGAAGCCAAGGACAGGGAGATTAGAGTTCGGATAGGGTGGAGAATGAAAATGAGTAGCAAGAAGTTCAGGATGGTAACTAAAAAAAAAAAATTTTGGTCTTACTAACCTGGAACTGTCTTTTCAGAATGCTGAAAGGAAAAGTGAAGGTAAGTTTACTGATGACATCCTGCATTGGAGATGGTGGAAATGATAGAAGATGATCCATTGAATATGGATAATAAGGTCGAACATGTTGGAAACACTGGTATGAAAAGTTGCATCAGTGGCGATGTAGTGGAGATAGATTAGATTAGATTCCTCTACAGTGAAAACAGGCCCTTTGGCCCAACAGGTCCATAACGACCCTCCGAACAGCAACGCACCCAGACCCCATCTCCCTCTGACTAATGCACCTAACTCTATGGGCAATTTAACATGACCATGGGAGGAAACTGGGGTAAAAGAGATGGAAATGTGTTGCTGGAAAAACGCAGCAGGTTTCCTGAAGAAGGGCTAATGCCCGAAACGTCGATTCTCCTGTTCCCTAGATGCTGCCTGACCTGCTGTGTTTTTCCAGCAACACATTTCCATCTCTGATCTCCAGCATCTGCAGACCTCACTTTCTCCTCAAGGAAACTGGGATACCCAAAGGAAACCCACGTAGACACAGGGATAATATGCACACTCCACACAGACAGTCACCCGAGGCTGGAATAAACTGAGAGAATGGGAACAGTGTTGCAGGAAATGTAGTAAATACAGCTAACATTCCCCACACTCATCAAAACTTTATAACTCTCATATTGAGAGAGAGAGAGGCAATGACCTAGTGGTATTGTCGCTGGAGTGTTAACCCAGAGACCCAGGTAATTTTCTGGGGGCGTGGGTTCGAATCCCACCAATGCAGATGGTGGAATTTGAATTAATTAAAATATCTGGAATTTAGAGTCTAATGACGACCATCAATCCATTGCCAATTGTTGAAAATACCCATCTAGTTCACTGTCCTTTAGGGAAGGAAGCTGCTATCCTGACCTGGTCTGGATAACATGTAACTCCAGACCCATGGCAATGTGGTTGATTCTTAACTGCCGTCTGGGCAATGAGGGATAGGCTGGCTTGCCAGCGAAGCCTTCATCCTGTGAATGAATTAAAGATAAATCATATTGCAGTCTACAAACATTTAAAGTTGTGTCAGTTGCTCTGTGAGAAATGTTATGGAAACTCATACAATAACATCTCAAGGTCAGGCACACTGGCTGCAAAGCAATATTGAGAAGTTTAATAAAATGAACTCCATAGTTTGAATGGGGAGATGATGGCAATAGACAATAGGTGCAGGAGTAGGCCATTCAGCCCTTCATGGCTGATCATTCCTAATCAGTATCCTGTTCCTGCCTTATCTCCATAACCCTTGATTCCACTATCTTTGAGAGCTCTATCCAACTCTTGCTTAAATAAATCCAGAGACTGGGCCTCCACTGCCCTCTGGGGCAGACCATTCCACACAGCCACCACTCTCTGGGTGAAGAAGTTTCTCCTCATCCTTGTCCTAAATGGTCTACCCCGTATTTTTAAGCTGTGTCCTCTGGTTCTGCACTCACCCATCAGCGGAAATATGTTTCCTACTGCCAGAGTGTCCAATCCTTTCATAATCTTATACGTCTCAATCAGATCCCCTCTCAGTCTTCTAAACTCAAGGGTATACAAGCCCAGTCGCTTCAATCTTTCAGTGTAAGGTAATCCTGCCATTCCAGGAATTGACCTCGTGAACCTACGCTGCACTCCCTCAATAGCCAGAATGTCTTTCCTCAAATTTGGAGACCAGAACTGCACACAGTACTCCAGGTGTGGTCTCACCACGGCCCTGTACAGCTGCAGAAGAACCTCTTCACCTCTATACTCAATCCCTGTTGTTATGAAGGCCAGCATGCTATTAGCCGCCTTCACTACCTGCTG
>NC_057710.1:120451207-120460237 GCF_004010195.1 Chiloscyllium plagiosum | reverse complement strand
CTTGCACATACCTAAAAAAAGCTTTTACTATCCTCCTTTATATTATTGGCCAATTTACCTTCGTAAATGGCCGAGTGGTATTTTTCCTAAACTATTAATCCAGAGACCCAGATGGGGTTCTGAAGACCTGGTTAAAATCCTGCCATGGCGGATGGTGGAATTTTAGTTCCAGATTTTTTTTATTGAATTTAGAATCTGTTGATGGCCATGAATTCATTGTTGATTGTTGTAAAAGCCCATTTCATTCACTAATATCCTTTAAGAGGGAAACTGCCATCCTTATCTGGTCCGGTCTCCAGACCCACAACAACATGATTGACTTTTAACTGCCCTCTGGGTAATTAGAGTTGGGCGGTAAATGCTGATCCTGTCAGTGATGCCCTCATCCAGTGAATGGTAAAGAAAACTTGCCCTGTGTCCACTATTTTGAGTCTGCTTAGTCCAAGAAAAAGAACATTTGCAATATTGGTCAGTTATGACATTTAAAGCTTACAAGGCTAATTTTATTCTAAGAGTTGGTGGAGAGATTTTCTTTGAATAATTGGAAGTCAGCAGAGACTGCATGGTTAGGATTGAAGAATGATAGAGAACTGAAAATCATAGCAGGAATTGTCTGCAAGCCTCCTCATAACAGCAGCGAAGTGGTAAAATGTTTTAATTCTGAGATTAAAGTTTCTTTGTAGAAAATGTTAAGTTGTTTTCGTGGGAATCTTCAATTTTCACATGTATCAGGAGCAACAAAGTAGTTGAATTGCTGAATTTCTTGAGTACACTCCATGTAGTTTTCGGAAACAACGTGTTCGAGAATCAACAAGAGGACAAAGCAAACCAGATTTAGAAATGAGCTCGACTTAGTTAAAATTATAATTGTAAATAACATTTTATTAACAGTGATCATAATATTATCAATTTAATGTTTGGATTGAAAAGGAAAACTTATCAAAACATGTAGTTTGTGTGTTAAGACTAACTTGGCGAAGGTGGTTAGTGATGACTGCAGACTGTAGGTCAAAAACATTATTGAATAATGTTTGAACACCGTGGAAGTGTTCAAATTGCAGTTAGATTAATACAGGAAAAATGCATAGTTCTAAGGAGAAAAAGTACTACTTATTAAATAAATTAGCTATGACTGACAGAATACTTGTAAATAACAGCAAAGAAAGGTTAAAAAGAAAATTTGCAACCTATTTCAAGATTTATACAGGGTTTACAATTATAATTGGGGAGAAAAGTGACGGTATTGAGGTTAATAAAATCATGAGGTATGGGGTGGCACGGTGGCTCAGTGGTTAGCACTGTTGCCTCATAGCGCCAGGAACCCAGGTTCGATTTCAGCCTTGGGTGACTCTGTGGAGTTTGCACATTCTCCCCGTGTCTGCATGGGTTTCCTCTGGGTGCTGCGGTTTCCAGAGATGTGCAGGTTAGGTGAATTGGCCACGCTAAATTGTCCATAGTCAAAGGGAAATGGATATGGTGGGTTGCTCTTTAGTGGGTCGGTGTGGACCTATTGGGCTGAAGGGCCTGTTTCCACACTGTAGGGAACGTAATCAATATAGATAAGTGAATGACAAGGGTCTATTCCCGAGGATGGGGAGTTCAAAAATAGGGGACATACTTTTAAGATGGGAGGAGAAAGATTTAAAAAGGACATGAGGGGCAATCTTTTTACACGCCGTTTAGATATCAGACAAAAGTAGTGGATCCAGGTACAGTTACAATGTTTTAAAGTCCATGAATAGGAAATGTTGAGAGAGATATGAGCCAAACACTGGCTGGTCAGATTAGTTTAGTTTAGTTTGGGAACATAGTCAGCTTGGACTGAAGGGTCACTTTGTATGTTGGATGACTGACTCTATGGCCAAACAGTGTAGTCAGGGATTATGTGGGCACTTAAAACAGTTGTTGAGAATATCAAAAATGGAAATAAAGAAATAGCACCCGCCTTGAATGATCGAGGATGAGGATAAAATACCTGATATTCTAAGAAAATTAATAATGAACTAAGAATTAGAACTCACTAAAATTAGCATTAGCCAGAAAACAGTGTGGAGGAAAAAGGCATTAAAGATAGACAAATTCTCGGGATTTGATGGTTTCCACTCCAGGATTTTAAAGGAGGACCCTTTATACACTTTTTACTGTAATTTTCCAAGATATGGAGGCGCTGGTGTTGGACTGGGGTGGATAAAGTTTAAAAAATCACACAACACCAGGTTATAGTCCAACAAGTTTATTTGGAAGCACTAGCTTTTGGAGTGCTGTACTCCGAAAGCTTGTGCTTCCAAATAAACTTGTTGGACTATAATCTGGTGTTGTGTGATTTTTAACATAATCTTTCAAAGCATTCTTTTAATACAAGAATTGCCTTCTCTAGATTTCTAAGTTATAAATATAACTCCCTCATTTAAGAAAGATAACAAGTAAACACTTTCAGAGATCTGTTTGTCTGATATCTGTTATAGGGAAGTTTTTGGAATTAAGGACAAAATGACTGAACTCTCGGAAATTTGAGTTGATTAGAGAGAGTCAACGTGGGAGCATAAAGTGTATGTCATGTGTAACAACCAAATTGATTCTTTTTGACCAAGTAGTTAATGTAGTGTACAAAGCAGCATGTATAAATGTAACTTTTACGGACTTTTAGTAGACATTCAGAAATGGCCCTGTTAAATAACTGTTTGTTAAAAGGTGAATTATTGCCCTTATCAGGAGATTGATTAGGTGGTAGAACAGAGATGGAATCTGGATAGTGTGTCCCAGAAGGATTTGTGCTGGGGCATCAATTATTTGCTATATTATTTGTCTGTGATAACATAGCAGTGAGCTATATATGCAAGTTGGCTGACAACGCACAGATTTGTGGTATAATAAGTAACTTAAAAGGAGGATAAAATGACAAACGGAAATTGATAGCTTATGAGTGGGGAAGATGAGAAGATGGGTTTCAGCACAAGTCAGTTTGAGATCATTCATTGTGGAGCAAGAAGAATGGATCGGAGCATTATTAAAATGATGAAAAGTTGGGAAGAATGGACCTCCAAAGGAATTTAGTGGTCCATTTGCTCAAATCTCAAAAATGTATCAACATATGAAACAAAATCAAAACAGATTATGGAAAGCTAATCTTTAAGGCTTGATTATAATGAGGAGGAAGTTTAGCTCAATCACTACAAAGCTCTGGTTCCACCACATCTGGAATACTATACACAGTCTGGGAACCATATTTTAGTAAATATGGATTGACTTTTGAGGGAATGCAGCACAGATTCACCAGAATGTTATTGTCTAACTTACAGAATCATAGAATGGCTGGGGTGCAGCAAGAGGTCCTTCAGCCCATCACGTTTGCCTCAGGCAGGAAAAAAAAACAAGTTTCCCATGCTAATCCAATCTCCCAGCACCTGGTCTGTACGCATCAGCTTCAGATCCAGGTTCCTTTTAAATGAGTTGATAGGTTCAGCCTTCACCATCAAGCCACACAGTGAATTTCAGGCACCCACTTTCCTCTGGGTGAAAAATCTCTTCTTCCTGTCCCCTCTAATCCGTCCAGCAATCACCTTAAATCAGTGCCCCTGGTAATTGACCTCTTTATCAGGGACCAGGTAATTCTTGTCCACTTAAAAAAAGAGTCATACTGAACTCCATGTTAATTCTGTTTCTCTATCCACAGATGGACTGTGGCTTTGAGTACTCTTGTGATCTTTCCATGAATGCTATATACAGTATTCTATAAGTTTGGCTGGCAGCGTGCTTTCCTGTGCTAGGGCAACAGAATATTGGCTCCCAAGCAACTCAAAACAAATAAAAATTCGGACAGGAAATGATCAGTTTAAACTGTGTTACATTTGCAATTCAAGTTAATTTAAAGATTACTTCAGGCTAATTTAACAAATGTTTGTGATTTGAACTTTTATGGGGAGAGAATGGGAGAGAAGGTGAAGACCATGGACAAATGTGTAATATGTAATACAGAACAAAAATAGAAATACAAAGAAATATAAAATACAAAGCACTGGAAATATGCAGTCCACCTGACAGTATCTATGGAGAGAAAAGTAGTTAACATTTCAAGTCTGTGACCTTTCATGAGACATATGGGTGGTATACATTATTACAGTGAATGATTGAAAATGCTTATTTACTCGATAATCGTTTTGTGTTTTAGCTTATAATAGCAAATAGCATAATTTCCGTATTTAAAACATGTAAATGTGAACATCAGAGAAGAACATTTGAGGAACTATATTCAGGTTTATGTACATAACATTGAATGGTTACCAGAACTTACGGCACATAATCACGTGTTGTACTAAGCCAAGCTTGTGTAACAGTCATCTTATTTGTGTTGGAATTTACCTCCCAAAGAGTTTAAGCAACTTTGAAATGTTAAATTATGATCCAAACAGTGTTTTTTTAAAAAAAACAGCTCTAAGATAAACATTTTGCTTCCTCACTCAGTCCTATCTTTCAGAAACTTGGTGCATGGCTACTTTGCTATGCAACAGAGTGAAATTTTCCAGGTAAGATTTTTGTAAGGTTCAACATTGGAATCCCCATAAAAGTACTATAAGTTTGGAAACGATGCTGAATGCCTTCTTGTTTTAATCACTTTTGGTTTGATCATGTTCACCTTGAATTTGAGCACTGGACCTTTGTTTGATAATTGTAAAATCCAAGGGCAGAAAACCTTTGGTCACACGTAAGTAGTCAGCGCAAAGGATAGTGCTATAATCCCCACGGAGACCAAAAGCCTTTCTAAATGTTGGAATCCAAATAATTCCAAATAGGTAGAGAACTGGTGGACAAGAATTCAAGTTTTTGAACTCCTTCTACACAACTAACTAAAATGAATACAATTCCCACATTAATTAACAGGTGGGATCTCTGCCCAAGGAATGAACATTGCTCCTTGGAATGCGAAATGATTGTAGGGCTGCAGTGCTCAGTTAGGATGTGTTCCTCACCCACTGTTAGGTGGTGGGGCTGGGAAATCTGCCATCTAAAATATCCTGTCATGTGCCCTGAACTGTGGGTTCAGAAACCGGGTTCAATCTCTGTTCAACGTTTGCTATTTAGCTTTCATCTCCCCAAAGCATCCTCGGGTCGCTTCTTGTAATGAAAATGCTTGCTTTGGAAAATCTGCTTATGTCCTTTTCAAAATATTAGCCACTTTCACTCTGAAGCGGACACGACATTCCCAAAAGAACTCGCAGGCTGTTCCCGAAAGCGCACAGGTCCACACAAATGTTTGGAAAAATGAATAAACATTTTAGGAGCAGTTAAATAAAGAAAACTGGCCACTTGTGCTTAAAACTTGGCCTTATTTCTATGTTCTATGGACAAGTGAGCAAAGAATTGAAATGAGGGGAGTGGTCTCCAGCTTTGTCAAAATGAGACATTTCCCTCGCCAGTTTCTGTGGAATCTGCAGTCATTATTGATCTGAATTGAATGAATAATTTCAACTTTGGTTCTGTGACAGCACTCTCACCTCTGAATCTATAGGTTCAAGGTTCAAACACACAGTTTCAACTGACTCGTCAATGAGCAATTTCTTTGCAGTGGGAAGGGGCGTTGGCAAGTTAAACTGAAAGCGCTGTGCTGCACTTTGCTGCAGGCAAGAATGACACAATTTTGTTACAAATTCCTTCTTTTTTAATTCTCTCCCCTTGGCATTGAGGTGAAATGTGGTGTTGGATATAAGAGAATAAAGGGTGCAAAGGATTAAATGTGAGAATCCATTGGACAATTGAAGGCTAAATGTATGTGGACAATCACGGTATATTGATCCTTCAATTTAGTTTCAATGGCTATATGGATGAGTGGATACATGTCTTCCTTCATATTTAAGATTTATCAGAATACTTGTGTTAGAAACACATCCCCAGAGGTCAGCTACTTGCTTAATTTAACAACATAATGCAGTAGCTTTTACATGCTCGTTAACTTTTAGTTACCTGCATTCCCGCTGGAACATTAAAGCTCTTCTGTCCCACCTATTAGCTCCTTGTCTTTGCCAAAATGGATATTTTATATCAGAGCTAAAGGATTCCCTTGGACAATTGAGCAGAGTTTTCTCAAGGTGGAACAAAATAACTACATATAGAGTAGGTGATTACATTTTTAATAAGAATTATATATACTTTAATTGTAATTAATTTTCTTGTCATTTATTTTTTTGAAAAAAGAGAAGTGCATAGCTATCTTTTCCTGCCTTCCTCTGTTGTTTGCCCTCCATGTTGTTCAATTTTTTTAAAAAGAACTGAATGAATTGTACCACTGTCACCTTGCATTTAGTGTTACTCCAGCAGGTGGCAGGCAGAGATAGGACTGAACTTTCTCAAAAATTGGCAAAGTGTCAGTTTTGGGGAGTTTAATGGAGGGTTTCTCCCCATGAGCTTGAGTGAGTTATCACACTGAGTTCTCAGTTGCTTGCTTCATTATGTCAGCTCCACATCTTTGAGACACTGCTGTTAGGTTATCCTGCTCTCACCAGGTGTACTACTCATTGTTGCTGGGAGCTCCCAGGATTTGCTCTGTGAGTACCTTTATTTAAAGTCCAGCTAAGTACCAGGTTAAGCTCTGTCAGCCACAACTAGCCCTTCATCGTGCACATAGTAGGAAGGAAATGAAAGAGGAAATCCTTTTGAGGGCACATAAATGGCATAGGTAACACTTCATTTGAAATATAACCTCAAGTTCACAGATGTTACATCATTACCTGTTTGGATGTCATTGTGATTACAGCTGCAAGAGTCAAGCTGCAGTAGTTATCTGACCGTGGCACCGTGCCATGTTCGAACCCTGTCGGACTCTTTACCTAAGGCCCTGTGTGGTATCTTGTCAATGTTCAACATGTGAGCAACACACTTTGGGTAACCTTCAAACAGCTGAGAGTGTTAACCTTTATTGAACTACAGCAAAAACAAAGAACAAACAAAAAGCCTTTGTTTTTGGGACTAAACCGGGGCTGCTGACCTTTCAATGAGCCAGAGATTTGTGGTCAATGGAAGGTTACTTTATCCCATTCCAATCTGTAGGAGCAGGTGTCGATTACATCCTGTCTGGACAGTTGGACCTGATGCCCCACTTCTGCATCGTGTTGATCACAATGTCCCTCCTGCGCAGTCTCATCCTCTGGAGACTGCTGCCAGTCTCCTAGCTCCTCAGCGTCCTTTGCCTTCTCCATCTGTGCAAGGTACAGTGTGTTAAAATAATGCAGTGCACTCTGTATGGACTATATTGCAAGACCACCTCCTCTCCATTTATGACACCATCCAGGACAAAGCAGCTGGTTTGATTAATACCACAGCCAAAGCATCCACTACTGACGCTTAGTAGCAGCAGGGTATGCTTCCTGCAAGATGCATTGTAGCAATTCACCAAGACTTATTTTGCCGCACCTTCGAAATCCGCAATCTCTACCGCCTAATCGGATAAGGACACCTCTGCCTGCAAATTCCCCTGCAAGCCACACACTATCCTGACATGGACATATATTGCTGTCCCTTCACTGTCACTGGATCAAAATCCCAGGACACCTTCCTGAACAGTACTGGGAATATACTCCATAGTCTACCACATTTCAAGAAGGCAGCTCACTGCCACCTCATTTTCTCCAGGATAGTTGTAGAGTCATCGAGATGTACGGAAACAGACCCATTGGTCCGACTCGTCCAGGTATCCCAACCCAATCAAGTCCCACCTGCCAGCACCCGGCCCATAGTCCTCCAAATTCTTCCTATTCATATACCCATCCAGATGCCTTTTAAATGTTGCAATTGTATGAGCCTCCAGCACTTCCTCTGGCAGCTCATTCCATACACGTACCACCCTCTGCGTGAAAATGTTGCCCCTTGGGTCTCTTTTATATCTTTTCCCTCTCACCCTAAACCTATGCCCTCTAGTTCTGGACTCCACCACCCCAGGGAAAAGACCTTGTCTATTTACCCTATCCACGCCCCTCATAATTTTATAAACCTGTATGTGGTCACCCTTCAGCCTCCGGCGCTCCAGGGAAAACAGCCCCAGCCTGTTCAGCCTCTCTCTATAACTCAAATCCTCCAACCCTGGCAACATCCTTGTAAATCTTTTCTGAACCCTTTCAAGTTTCACAACATCCTTCCAATAGGAAGATTTGCTTTCCCAAAATGCAGCACCTCGCATTTATCTAAATTAAACTCCATCTGCCACTTCTCAGCCCATTGGCCCATCTGGTCCAGATCCTGTTCTAATCTGAAGTAACCCTCTTCGCTGTCCACTACACCTCCAATCCTGGTGTCATCTGCAAACTTACTAACTGTACCTCTTATGCTCGCATCCAAATCATTTATGTAAATGACAAAAAGTCAAGGACCCAGCACCGATCCTTGTGGCACTCCACTGGTCACAGGCCTCCAGTCTGAAAAACAACCCTCCACCACCACCACCCTCTGTCTTCTACCTTTGAGCAAGTTCTGTATCCAAATGGCTCATTCTTCCAGTATTCCATGAGATCTAACCTTGCTAACCAGTCTCCCATGGGGAACCTTGTTGAATGCCTTACTGAAGTCTGTATAGATCATGTCTACTGCTCTGCCCTCATCAATCTTCTTTGTTACTTCAAAAAACTCAATCAAGTTTGTGCCACATGATTTCCCACTCAAAAAGCCAAATCCTTGCCTTTCCAAATACATTTACATCCTGTCCCTCAGGATTCCCTCCAACGATTTGCCCACCACCAATGTCAGGCTCACTCGTCTATAGTTCCCTGGCCTATCCTGACCATCTTTCTTAAACAGTGGCACTACGTTAGCCAACCTCCAATCTTCCGGCACCTCACCTGTGACTATCGATGATACAAATATCTCAGCAAGAGGACCAGCAATCACTTCCTCAGTTTTCCACAGAGGCCGAGGCACCCCTCTGCCCTCAAACCCCACCCCCCCCCCCCCAACCATAACAGAAACCCCCTGGTCTTCACTTTCCACCCTACCAACCTTCGCATAAACAACATCATCCGACGACATTTCCGCCACCTCCAAACGGAC
>NC_057710.1:120411607-120450691 GCF_004010195.1 Chiloscyllium plagiosum | reverse complement strand
TATTTCTCCACTCTGCAGGCCCCCTGCCTCTATTCCTGATGAAGGGCTTTTGCCCGAAATGTCGATTTTCCTGCTCCTCTGATGCTGCCTGACCTGCTGTGCTTTTCTAGCACCACTCTAATCTCTACTCTAGGTCCTGTGATTTATCCACTTTTATGCATTTCAAGACATCCAGACTTCCTCCACTGTAATATGGACATTTTTCAAGATGTCACCATCTATTTCCCTACAGTCTATATTTTCCATGTCTTTCTCCACAGTCGACACTGACGCAAAATACTCGGTTAGTATCTCCCCCATCTCCTGCGGCTCCACACAAAGGCCACCTTGCTGATCTTTGAGGGGCCCTACTCTCTCCCTAGTTACCCTTTTCTCCGTAATGTATTTGTAAAAACCCTTTGGATTCTCCTTAACTCTATTTGCCAACGCTATCTCATGTCCTCTTTTTGCCCTCCTGATTTCCCTCTTAAGTATACTCCTCCTGCCTTTACACTCTTCTAAGGCTTCACTCGATCTATCCTGACTATACCTGACATATACTTCCTCCTTTTTCTTAACCGAACCTTCAATTTCTCTACTCGTCCAGCATTCTCTACGCCTACCAACCTTTCCTTTCACCCTAACAGGATATACTGTCTCTGCACACTCGTTATCTCATTTCTGAAGGCTTCCCATTTTCCAGCCATCCCTTTATTTGCGAACATTTGCCCCCAATCAACTTTTGAAATTTCTTCCATAATACTGTCAAAATTGGACTTTCTCCAATTTAGAACTTCAACTTTTAGATCTGGTCTATCTTTTTCCATCACTATTTTAAAACGAATAGAATTATGGTCGCTGGCCCCAAAGTGCTCCCCCACTGACACCTCATTCACCTGCCCTGCCTTAATTCCCAAGAGTAGGTCAAGTTTTGCACCTTCTTTAGTAGGTACATCTACTTACTGAAAAATTTTCTTGTACACACTGAACAAATTCCTCTCCATCTAAATGAGTTAATAAATGCTGACCCAGCCAGTGACATCCACATCTTGTGACTGAATCGGAAAAATGTCATAGGAAATTTCGCATCCTCTTGAGAGAATAAGTAGGAATTCAGTTTAACATCTCATGAAAGGTAGCACCTCTGACAGTATGGCTGTGCTTCAGCAGTACACTAAGTGTCAGCCTAGATTGTGAGTGGAAGGCTGGAGTGGGTGTGAACCAGTAATATTCTGACTCCAAGAGAATGCAGCTACTGAACCAAGCTAATGAGTACCAAGTTATAATGAAATACTGTTGACATGTCCATTTTGCAATTGTATCAATTTAGAAATTGAAATGAATATTTTTTGGGAAATTACCAAGGTGTTAATATGAATATATTTCTGATGGACAAAATTCAGATTAACTTGAAGAGTGAATGCTATGTTTTTGAAAATTGTAGAACCAGTCTCTTTACTGATCATCTTTGTGTGCAGCGCCCATGGTGCCAATGGTATTGCTAATTGTCAGAGTATTCCAGCAACATAAAACGAGGCAAAATGTATTGTCTTCTGGTGCTGACCGAAGTGGTCAGTGCTCTCTCTGCCTGTTCATACACCAGCCACTGATGTTCAAAGAAGATCTGTTGCACTTCAAAGATTGCACATATGTAGTTATTTATTTTCTGGCACTACTCCTTGGAGATCTATTTTTTAATGTGGATGTGCTGAACTAAAAGCATTGTGCGATTGCTTCGACAGGAAATCTGGAATTAACAGTTCAAAATAAAGTATTTGTGTAACAAAATTATAATGATGCTAGCTGTCGGTGTGTAATTGTTGATGAGCTATACTATGAAATATACTCATTGAAGTAAATGTTCCAAGAACAAAGGTCAAATTCCTGACCAAATTAACGTAATGTAAAAAATCCCATATTGTGAAGATTACACTGCACTACAGAAGGGAATAATTGAGCTATTAATGCTGGTACGTTCTCTTGTCTTTGTGTTCTCAGAAAACACAGGCAATGAATTGCCTGATACTTGCTTACATGAGGGCAATTAGATTCCCATTCTCTCCGCCCAGCCCCAGTGTTGTACTTTAGATATTCTGCATCACAATAAAGCCTTCATAGTTATGCTATAGTTGGGTCCTCTTATTTCGTGCACATGGAAGAAATTCCTTTTGTATGGATAATTGACCGTTGGCTGCAGATTTTTGGTCATGGGACATTATGGACCAGTCTAGACGGTTTTCAGCAGGAGCTGAGTTAGAAATGATTGTTGCAGCTTGAGCCACCAATCTCATTCAAAGTAGCAGCATATTTGAAATGGGAGGATGTCAGTTCTGTTTAAATAAAAAAGTGTCCTGCAATAGTTTCATAGCTGAATCATTCTTGTACAGAAATTATTCTGTCTGACATGATTACATTTCTCACAATTGTACAGAACAAACAGCCACATCTGCGATCAATATTAATACCAGGTATATATTTAATCAATTCTCTATCCTATTTGTTTGACTTAGGCTCAGATCCTGAAATCTACGTTATTGGGAAGTTATTGTAAAGGGCAGAGTGAGTAATTAGAAATGGAGACTATCTAATCTAGGTGAGAGATAGATAGTTGACAGAAAGTGAAATAAAGGCAATTGGAACTAGTTTGAGAATAAACACCAGCTGCCTTCTTTACCTGTTGTGATTTGTATGAAATGTTTTAATTACTTTCACGGTTGCTGATCTGCATCATAATTTGTAACATCCAAAGGTACATTAAATTGAATATATCAGCTTACAGCATTAAAAATTGCTTGTTTTGTCAGTGTCTTTTTCACTGAAAAAAGGATTGTACCAGTTCTTTTATTTTGCAAGACACAGGCATTTTGCTTATATCTTCCTTCTCATACTTAGTAAATCAAATGCATATGGTCCCTCTCCTGAATGGTTTTGTGGCTGAACTTTACATGCTGTGAAAGCTTTGAAAATTCAACATTGTCTTTCAGTGTATCTGCCAGCTGTCTCTTTCAGAAATGCTGCAAAGATTAGGGAAGAGAAGAGGAATTTTGTGTATTGTCTTTTTTTCCTGAACTGGACAGGGCAGAGCACCAACATCCACTTTGGGAATATATATCATGCTGCAAGAACTGGTGAATTCAGTGAAGCACTGTCCTGGAATGCGGTCTCTTTGAGATTTTCAACAATTTGAAATTGAATCCACATAATTAACAATACTCGCAATCAATTTTTAGCCTGAATGGATTTAACTTTATCAAGAACTCTTCCAAGTCTGAATTTCCTCCTGTCCATAAAGAAGAGAGGAGGTCATTTCCTTTGTGCATCGCCTCATCACTAACTCATAGTTTGTAGCATCGTCATCAGAAATTTCAGAACCATTGGTTCATCAAACCAGTCATTAGAAGAAGAGGTGCAGGACACCCATCTAAAAGGGTGGGTAGCAATCTCCATATAGATTGAGAACACAGCATATAGAATTAGTGTGGTTTATTTCCATGTCTGGTAAAAGAACTTGTATTTAGACATCTTCTCCAAGAAATGTCGAAAGGTAGATTCTTTTTTAATAGCTGTGTCACTTCTGAGGACACAGTAGTCAATTTGTGAGATTCCTCAAGCAGCAAAGTAAAGGGATGATTAGTTAATCTGTTAGGGCGCTGGTGGCAAAGAACTTGTGTTGCTGAGAGGTATGCTTTGTTGAAGCTTTTCATCTTGTACTCATCAGACCAATTTGCAAGCAATACCAAAACAATCATTTATACTGTATGAGGTGAGTACTGATTGTTTGGTAGTTAGGGGACTATCATTGGTCATGGTGTTGCTGTGGGCATTGCATGAGTTGATGGTTGCTGACAATTAACTGTCAATCTTTATTTAAATATTAAACCATGTACGCTGACTCTGATTAAGCCATCACCCTTGGAAATGAACCAGAGAATAGCCGTCTTCTGTTTTATTGCATCGAATCAGGTGCAGTATTGGTACATGTTCTTTCCATATGACAAGAGTAACCGTCTGTGTAATTATATCTGTAGCTTCCAGTACATGTCAGTACTGTAAGCCGAACTGACAATCCTAAATCCTTGCACACTCAGGATTATGGTGCAATTGTTGTCCTGTTAAAATAGTTGTAATTTTGGATCCTGTTATGAGTTTAGTGAGCATGGGCTAGTTGGATATGGGTAGTACCTTTCTTCTTGCAGACAGCTAAAGGAATATGCTGTTAGATGTGATCTGCCTGTGTTTGGTATGTGCCACCTCTGTATCTAGCTTCATAGAAGTATGGAAGTATCTTTGCAGCCAGAAAGAACTTACAGACACACTCTGCTTGTTTCGATGCAACAAAATGGGTGCCAGCCATTCTCTGGTTCATTTCTCAGGGCCATATCTAGATTAATCAGAGTCACGTTTTAGTATTTCTTAACAATAAGAATTGTTAACCAAACCACTGGGCGAATACTGCTGACTCCAATTAATGCCAGCTTTTGCATTCATTTAATAGGTATAAGGGGCTTTCATTAAACCTCAACCAAAAGGAAAGTATCTTGCTTCCAAATGACTGAGTTGAAGCCTTTTTTATACTCTTGGTCTTATATATTTTTCAAGCTGTACAACTGGGCCATGATAATGAAATACATGAGTAAAATAATTGCATGCCTTTTGTAAAATCGGACATAGAAGAAACACAGAAGGATAGAAAATAAGTGCAAGAGTAGACCATTCGGCCCTTCGAGCCTGCACCACCATTCAATATGATCCTCGCTGATAGTGCAATCTCAGTATCCCGTTCCCACCTTCTCCCCATACCCCTTGATCCCTTTAGCAGCAAGGGCCACGTCCAGCTTCACATTGAATATATCTAATGAACGGGCCCCAGCAGTTTCCTATGGGAGAAAATTCCACAGGTTCGCAACTCTGAGGGAAGAAATCCTCTTCTCAGTTCTGAATGGCTTACCTCTTAATCTTAGACTGTGACCCCTCGTTCTGGAGGCTTGGAAATACTGACTGAGGCTAAGTTGAGATGTTAGTCAGTATTGATATTTCCATCAAGTCTACAAATTTGAGAAAAATGTCAATATTGTGGAAGTAATTAACTTGTGTCTCTGTTAAACAGTTAAAAATCACACAACACCAGGTTATAGTCCAACAGGTTTAATTGGAAGCACTAGCTTTCGGAGCGATGCTCCTTCATCAGGTGGTTGACAATCATATGATGAAGGAGCGTCGCTCCGAAAGCTAGTGCTTCCAATTAAACATGTTGGACGATAACCTGGTGTTGTGTGATTTTTAAATTTGTACACCCCAGTCCAACACCAGCATCTCCAAATCTGTTAAACAGAATATTATTGAATAGTATGTGAAAGGACAATTATGATTTGTCAATTTTGTACCTGCATATGCAAGAGACAGATATGCATGTAAGGTATACATTGTTCTTTTGACCTATGCTTGACTAAAATAAATAATATTTATAGATATTTATACAAACAATAATTATGGGAGGTGATAGACTAGTGGTATTATTGCTAAACTATAAATCTGGGGAGCCAGGTAATGGTCTGGAGTCCTGGGTTCAAATCCCACCTTGGCAGATGGTGGAATTCGAATTTAAAATTAAAAAAATCTGGAATTAAAAGTCTAATGTTTACCATTGTCAGAAAAAAATACGTATGGTTCATTAGTGTCCCTTAGGGAAGGAAACTGCCATCTTTACCAGGTCTGGCCTACATGTGACTCCAGACCCCCACAGCAATGTGGTTGATTCTCAGCTGACCTCTAGGCAATTAGGGATGGGCAATGAGTGCTGGCCTCGCTTACAATGCCTGCATCCTGTGAATGGATAATAAAAAAGAAAGATCTTGTTTTCCAGATCAGAATATTTGACAACAATCAGTGACTGTGATGTCGAACAATACATTCGTGAGTTAACTATAGCCCATCAGATTATTTGGAAATTTCTTTTGTCACTTGTGTGCAAAGTTGACTTCAGAATCCATTTCAAATATTCATTTCTATGATTGCAATGAATCCTGGTCAAGTCAGATTCCAGAGTGAGACCTGACTTGATAGACTGATATTATTTTTGTTTGCCATGGAGGTCCGTTATTGAACATATTCATAATGGGCTGTGGGTGTACTTGTACATTCTTTTGTTAAAAGGTAATTACTCACACAAGAACAACACGAACTGTTACAGCCTTATTACACATATCAGAATGTATGATTCAACACATAATCTCAGAATAGAACGGGACTGTGATCAGATGTGCTAATGGGCTGCGGACTGGCAGATGGATTTTAATTTAGATAAATGTGGGGTGTTGCATTTTGGTAAGGCAAACCAGGGCAGGACTTGTATAGTAAATGGTAGGGCCCTGGGGAATGTTACCGAACAAAGACACCTAGGGGTACAGGTGCATAGTTACTTGAAAGTGGAGTTTAAAGTAGATTAGATTAGATTCCCTACAGTATGGAAACAGGCCCTTCGACCCAACCAGTCCACACCGACTCTTTAAAGAGTAACCCATCCAGACCTATTTCCCTCTGACTAATGCCCCTAACACTATGGGCAATTTAGCATGGCCAATTCACCTAACCTGCACATCTTTGGACTGTGGGAGGAAACCAGAGCACCCGGAGGAAACCCACGCAGACACTGGGAGAATGTGCAAACTCCAAACAGACAGTCACCCGAGGCTGGAATCGAACCTGGGACCCTGGTGCTGTGAGGCAGCAGTGCTAACCACTGAGCCACTGTGCTGCCCTATGTAGAGAGGGTGGTGAAGAAGGCCTTTGGCACACTCGTCCTTCATTGGTCAGAACATTGAGTATGAGAGTTGGGTATCATGTTGCGACTGGACGGGGCATTTGTGAGGCCACTTGTGGAATACTGTGATTTTAGTCGTCCACCTATAAGAAGGATGTTGTTAAACTTGAGTGGGTGTGGAAAAGATTTACAAGGATGTTGCTGGTCTGGAGGGTTTGAGCTGAAGGAAGAGGCTGAATAAGCTGGAGCTTATTACCCTGTAGCATTGGAAGCTGAGGGGTGACCTTATAGACGTTAAGAAAATCATGAGGGGAATGGATAGTGTGTATAACCAAGGTCTTTTTCCTTAGTTGGTGAAGTCCGAAACTAGACGGTATAGGTTTAAGATGAGAGAGAAAAGATTTGAGATGAACATAAGGGGTAACGTATTTATGCAGAATGTAGTGCATGTCTGGAATGAGCTACCAGAGGAAGTGGTGGAGGCTGGTCCAATTACAACATTTACAAGGCATCTGGATGGGTATATGAATAGGAAGGGTTTGGAGGGATATGGGCCAACTGCTGGCAAATGGGAGTAGCTTTTCCAGCACCACACTCTTTGACTCTGACCTCCAGTATCTGCAGTCCTCACTTTCTCCCAGAACTTCTCTTCAGGCCCACCTCCTTGAGACTGTTTAAAATAGCCCCTCTGCTTTTTGTCACCTCTTCTCTCAATGAACCTGCATGCTATTTGGTTTCTTTTGGATCGTTCTCTTTTGTACTGAACTGTTCACGTCATTTAAATACATGTAGCTGAAACAAATCTCCATGCACCCAATCACTGCTCACAGAACAAAACTAAAATGAAGCTAAACCATCTCTCCCCTTCCAACACACAAAAATATAATTTCACCTTAAGGCTGTACATTGTTCTTCCATTTTAGAATCTAAGCTTTCAAATAATAAAACTACACTGTGAACCTTCATTACACCAGGCCTGGTGAGGAAAGGAAAAGATGTGTTTGCACTCATCAGCGAACTGTCTTCACTGGACCTTCACACCATAGTAGCTTTGAATAAATATTGCATTTTCTCCAGCTATGCTTGGGACCTTTGTATCTACTTTGCTGAGCCACCACATTCAGAACATAGGATTCAATCGTCAAACTTACTTTGAAATAAGTAGAATGTTCGAAAAATCTTGAAACTTTGCAGTAAGAAAGATGAAGAAATCTAGCTGAAAAAAAAAATTCCAACCAAAGGCACAAAAGCTTTGCACTACAAGATAGAGAGAGCCTGTGAATGACAGTAATCCTGTGGTGCATTATGGATGGGTTTGTAAATACGGATGAAAATTTAAAAATGGAAGTATTGTCGCAATGCGAGGCAATGTGCATTAGCAAGTACTTGGTTGTGGGCAAACAGGGCATAAAGCAAGTTAGGATGCAGACAGCAGAATTTTGGATGTACTGAAGTGTATGTAGAGTGGAAGCTAAGATGCAGATCAGTAAAACTTTGGAATATTGGAATCTGGAGTTAATTAAGGTCTGGTGGGGATGGGGCTTCAGCAGTAGATGAACTGAGGCTGGTTTGGAGTCAGTCAATATTATGGAGGAATAAAAAATAAATCTTGACAAAGTTCATAAATGTATTTTGAAGCGCATCCCATGGTCAAATAAGGCACCAAGGTTCAGCATACACTCTTTCAACCTTGGACAGTTGCTAGGGAGAGAATGGAATTAAGTTGCTTTATTATAAACCGTGCTTGGACTGTTTGTATGGGATAGTCAAATCTATTAAACTGGTGATACCTATGGCATACCCAGATTCGTAACTATTGAAAACAGGTAGCCTACCTGCTCAGCTCTCACTGTGCATTAGTAAAAGCTTGTATATTAATTTTGATCCTTATTTTGGATTGCTTACAATTCTGAGAATGTGCGTTCTGCACTTAAAATGCAATACACTGCTTTACCAAGGCTCAGTACAAGTATTCTTGGAACTGAATGATGTAGGCAAATCATTCTGAAAGATAACCTGCACTTTTTGATGTTAATCTGATTTCCTATTCTATTATGCAGTGTTTAGAAATGATAGAAATGTTAGAATCGTTCGTATCCCCATGAATTGAGCATTGTACGAATAGCTAAGGTGCATAAGTAGCTACCTCAGGGTATCTTGACTGGCATTAATGTGTGCAGCATGGGGAAAGACATTTAATGACTGTGGGAAAAATGAAATAAAATCAAAAGATGAATACAAAGTATCTGTTTCACTTGACTACTTAGATAGTATTTCAGATAAGAAATCTAATCTATGCAGAACACCATTAAAATACCAGATCAGCCCTAGGAAAGTAGACTATCTGAAAACCACTATCTGAGATTTTTGTAGTTAGGGGAATGAAATATACATGACAGTATTTAAATGGAATGTCAAACTCTTGTTGAATAAAGGTTTATTTTTAGAAGGGCAAATTTTATTGTATGATGATCATAAATAATTTGCAAAACTCTTGTTTCATTAGAAGATTACCCTTTGCACAAAAGACTTTTTTTTTTAAACTGTTCTTTGGCTAAATGAGCATATTAAGTGTATTAATTCCTTTTGATGCGGTTGATTGGACTGAGTATGTGCCTGAAGGTTCTGGTGGAAATGAACAAAAAAAACCCTTTATCAGATTAAGCTAATGTATCTGATTTCTAGACAGTCAGAATACTCACTGTAAAACAAAAATGAAAAATATAAGTAAGGTTGACCCACTATACTATCTGAGTTTACCATTTATTCTGGTTCTTGAGGTATACATTTGGTGGAATGTATTTCACAAACTGGTAATTGCACAATATCCCATTCATCCAGCTGTTGTCTGAATCTTCTTGTTGTAGTGTAATGGCTTATGCTCATTTTAAAATTGCATTAAGAAATCTGCAGTGATTCCCAGTTGCAATTTGTTTTACACACTGAAGTTGAACTGGCAACATACCTAAATGCGAATCAATCCTTTACGCAGTGTATCCTTTTCTTGCGTTATGTAGCTAAAAGGAGAAAGTGAGGTCTGCAGATGCTGGAGATCAAAGTGGCCTGTGCCCGAAACGTCGAATCTCCTGTTCCCTGGATGCTGCCTGACCTGCTGTGCTGTTCCAGCAATAAAGTTTCAACTTATGTAGCTAAATGCAGGTCAAATCTATGGTGCCACATATCCCACAGTGGTTGAGGAGAAAGGTCCTGAATCCACCCCACAAAAAAAACACAGGAATCAAACCCCGTGTTGTTGGCAACAATCTGATGCACACCGACTGTCCAGCCAACTGAACCACTACCAAAGGAGTCCAAGTTGCTGTGGCAGCATAACTTTTGCGTATATGTTGGACCCTGGAACTTTGAATGGCGATGATCGAGACTCCAGCTTCCTTCCACCACTTCGCAGGAGGCTGGAAGAACACAGCAAGCCAGGCAGCATCAGGAGGTAGAGAAGTCAACGTTTCATGTGTAACCCTTCTTCAGGACTGGCGTCCTTCCACCACTTGGCTGACCAAGAGCTCTCCCACTTTCGCTGTCTTCTTGGAAGGGTTTTAGCTGGATTATGAGTGCAGTTCCCTTGATCATCAACCTGGAGAGATTGGCTCAGAGGCAGGAATTCAACCCACTGCACTACAACATCTCCACACAGTGCATGCTTTGCCCCAATTTGTTTGTGTTCTGAGATATGCAATTTTACATGGTATGGTATGTCACAAACATTTTAGACCAGCTCTCTTTTGTTAGCATTCCCTCAATTCAATAAGTTTACATTAGCAATATGTAAGTCCAATTATATTCCAAATTATGTAGATAGATCAACTTTTTAATTGTGAAGATTTCAAAACAAAAAGTATGGTACTTGTCAACATGCTGATCAACACCTGTGGAGAGAGAAACGTTTCAGGTTGATAACCTTTCACCATAACTGGAAAATGCTGGAGTTTTAAAAGGTTTTAAAACTAAATATGGAGTTGAGTAAGAAAACAAAGAGTCTGGGATTGAGTAGAGGCCGGGGCGACTAAACAGCCAAGGCAATGATGGTGTATCACAGAAGTATATGTCAATGCACAATGTTGAAAAATAGTGAAAGCATACATCTAGAAGAAATATAAATGGGAAATAACAAAATCGCCATCAACAGTTGCTAACAGAAAAAAATAGGAAAATGTTTATGATTTGAAATTGTTGAATTTAGTCTGGATAGCACTACTTAGGTTTCTAAACTCAAAATTGAGTTCAACAAAATTGATCAAGAATGAAAGGGAATGTTTATTTTGAGCTTAGAATTGATCATTACGATATTGGGGGGCAGTGACAAAGTGGAAATGTGACTAGGTTAGCACTCCAGAAGTCTTTGTTAATATTTGAGGGCCACGGGTTCAAATCACATCATTGCAGTTGGTGTAATTAATAAATCAGGAATATAAAGTTAGTCTGAGCAATGGCGATCATGTGAGCCGTCATAAAACGCATGTGGTTCACTGGTCTCATTTCGAAAAGGGAATGTGTCGTCTTTACGTGGTCTGACTTATTTGTGACTCCAGGCTCACAGAAATATGTTAACTCTTAACTGCCCATTGAAGTACAACAGGGAATGAGCAACAATTTCTGGCTTTGCCAGCAACACCCGCATCCCATGAAAGAATGAAACAAAAAGATCTGCCATACTGTCCTGAGAAGATGATAAAGTGATTAAATATTCCTGTAACTCACCACACTAATTGCACTGCCGTTTCTGAGATTGAGCTGAACATTTTTGAAGAGACTTGAGTATAAATGTGTAATTTATTAAAATGGCCATTTTAGGATTGTCTTGGAGCTGCTCAAACCTGAAATTAGCAATGTAAGTCCAGTTGTATTCCGAATTATGTGAACAGAAACTTTTTAATTATGAAGATTTCAAAACAAAGAAGATAAGGAAATGACCTGATGAAGGAGCAGTGCTCTGAAAACTTGTGATTTTAAAAAATCCCCGTTGGACTATAACCTGGTTTTGTTTGACCTCTGACTCTGAAATTTTTTCTGACCAACTAAAATTCAGTATTTGTCGGTGCTTATGTCTGTGTGTTTCATTTGTAACTTCTCTTGAATTTCCTCATTTTTCTTGAGTGCTTCCCAACTGACCAACTGAAGATTTCAGGTTCTCATAGATGTATAAGTGTCCTGACATTGCACTGTCAAAACTGAATCAACATGCTGAGGATTATTGTCAGACTGCAAATTACGGATATGCAATTTTGATTTGTCTGTATATCCCAGGTTGCTCCCAACAAGATTGGAGAGAGAGATTGACTGACTAACTGGCTCAATTAAACAGGCTCATGTATTTTATAGCCATGATCTAAAGGAAACTGTTGGTGTTCATCACCATTACTCCATTGATAGCAACAGCAGTATTTGGAATCCATTCATATTCAGCAGAATCCAGAAGTTATCGTCTGTTTTTCGAGAGTTTGGAATCCAGGCAGCAATCGATGCACAGCTTTATGAACTGGTGAGAGTGTCTACTCTGCTGGTTGTGCTGTTAAAACACCTTGAAATAGAATGTCACGTGGTGGAATGCAGTGCAAATGGGTTTTTATTGATGCACTAACAGCTCTACTAGCTGATGTTGTTTGTTTTGATGTTGTTACGTGTCACTGGGATGCTGCACTGGACATCAAGCTCTGTTATTCCGAGAGTAATCGCAAAAGTTCAAGGTTTTATAAAAATGCAAAATGCCTTATCTATCATTTAGATTCAGGTTGACAGAAAACACAGTTTCTGCACTTAAACATTATATGAGAAAATTAATAGATTCTAGCTACAAGTAAATGACTATGGACTGTCACTATATAACTCTACAAGTTAAAACTCTAACCCTATTACAAAGCTCCTGCTACACACAGATACTGACAGACTCAAAAAAATGTATGTTCTGGGCAGAGGGAAAGATTAGGAAGGCAGTTCAGTTGCCCCATCAATAGGATATGCGAAGATCATCATTTTTCCTTGTCAGGACTTGCAGCTCCTGAATCGTCTTTCTCCAGGGACTTTCGGTGCTTGCAGGAGGCACAGGGTTCAAATATTTCCAATTAAAGGATTTCTGCTGTAACTTTGCACCCCCTCCTTCCACCACTACCCTTCACGGTCTTTGTTTGCCACCCTCAGTGTGTACTAATTTCCCAGGTATGTGCTAATGCAGCGTTCGAACAGTGTGGGTTGATGCATGCTCTGGTTTATTTCCTCTCTCTTCATTGATTTTCCATTAGACATCTCACAAGATGTTTCAAAATGATATTACAGTCTTAGTATTTTGGAAATTATGTGGGAGCATCTGTTTCTCATCCTTCTATGGTGCAGTCTCTTGAGTATCACAGAGAGATAATTCTGTGGATTTAATTTTGAATCTTGGCAGAATCAGAAACTTCAAATGTCCCATCCAGCTGTCTGTAATTCATATATGTGTAACTAAATGAATGGTCGAAATTAAATTCTTTCAGATATGCTGAGGGAGAGAAAGAAAGCAGATGGACTCAACTACTGAATTGCACTAGCATTAGGGTTATTAATAACAATAATTTCTGTGATATCTGTAAACAATGCCATTGAGCTAGACTGAGGTAGTGGGTCAGTTTGAACCAAATCTTGGTCAATGATTCATGCACCAGTTTGGAGCATTGGTGTGCTCTGCTTTAGAGTGGATTACAAAGGCTCAATCCCATCCTGCTCTGTTGACTTGCCAATCTCTATCACACCTCTGTGTTCAGGAAAGTTTAGGAGGCTCAATAGGCACGGTAGTGTATGGAATGAAGTAAGGATTCTGCTGTCTGCAGTAGATATGAAAAGACCAATGTTGGCAGCTAAGGAAGGTGATTGCAGTTACTGAAAAGAGAGACATGTTGAAGCTTTCTCTCTTGCACTCATCAGGACAAATGCAAGAATGTCAAAATTCAAACAATCAGGACAACTTATACTCAAGGATCCAAGGGTGCTGGCTGGTTGGTAAGTTGACTTTGTTTTTAGAATCCCATAGTTTGGAAACAGACCCTTTGGCCACACAGACACTCCAAAGAGTAACCCACCTAGACCCATTCCCCTCCCCTATATTTATCCCTGATTAATGCACCTAGCAAGCACATCCCTGAACCCCATGGGCAATATAGCAAAGCCAATTCACCCTAACTGACACATCTTTGGATTGTGGGAGGAAACCACAGCAAACCCATGCAGACATGGGGAGAATGTGCAAACTCCACACAGACACCCAAGGCTGGAATCGAACCCAAGTCCCTGACACTGTGAGGCAGCAGTGTTGACTGACTGAAATGTTGCTGTGAAGAAAGTAGCAGAGAAAAAGCTCATAAAGCTTCTGGGTAATTCAAAAAAAGGTGTACATCTTGAACATATTTATTTTGTAGACAATAGGCCACTGCATATGATCATACACTGCTTCTAGCAAATATAAGTGAACTATGAAGATCTTGGAAGTTGCCGGCGAACCTCAGCAGGTCTGGAAAGATCTGTGAAGAGGAAATAGAGTTAACGTTTCAAATCAGGGCCACCGAATCTTGCTGTGAATCGTTGTGTCTTGCTCTCACCTTGAATCAGAGAATATTTAATGTTGACCCTAACAAATACCTTGTTTTTGCAGTTGAGCTATTCAAAGCAGTATAAAGGATTTACTTCATTTACCAATCAGGCTATTTTTAAAGAAGACAACTCAGTACGTCAATAAAATTTAAAACACCTCGACAGACTGTTCTGAAACGGTCTTTTATCTGCCATTTCATCCATTCAGTACACTATAATGAATTACTACCTAATTGAATTGATCTCCCTTTTCGCTGAACTGAACGCACTAGAAATTCCACTTTGGTAATGGAAGACAGGCAACAGGGAGTACGAAAGCCCATTTTATGTAGTTGGGTCAGTTAATTTCAATGGAGAAAAAAATGGTGCAGTTTGTAAAACTGCTGATTTTGATCACTTGTTTTGTGTTGTTGTAAATGTTGAATTTTATTCACTGACAGCTACTGTGTCAACCTTTGCAGGTTTTCCTTCACCTTCACTTTATCACATAATCAAATGCATCAATATTGATATATGAATGTACCTCAAAAGGTGAGGGATACCTTTTATGGGTGAAGACTTCGCTGAAAGTGGCTCATGTATGGCCAAACAGGGAAGGCATTTTAAGGGCTACTTTAGATGGTTACAAATATTTAAGTTATTATGTTTGAGAAAAAAAACTGATCATCTAGGTAACAATCAAAATTTTTAAGACATACAAGAGATTGTTTAATAATGAGGATACCAGTCTCAACATCCAAGTAAGTTGCAAGGTGTGTGTGGAAAATTGCCTTGTCATTGTGGATCCAGATATCCCAGGAGATGGTTTAACGTCTGTCTAAAGTAGCGTTCATTTGTGTGTGGTTTGGGGGTTGGGGGATTTTCATCATAGTGAGGAATGGAAGGATAGAGACATTTCTAATCAAACTATCTAAATTATTATTATGTAGACATGTCTGGAGGAGATAAGACTTGATCCCAGGCCTCCTGGGTCCAGGGGTATGGATGCTACCACTGTGTCACAAGAGCCTGGAAAGTAAGAAAATGAAGTGCACATTTTGATTCACGACAGCTGTGATGGAAATCTAAATTTACAGCTGCTTACTATGTAATACGTCAACCATTTATTTAGTACATGTAAAGAATAGACAAAACTGGTGAAATAAAGTTTGCACATCTGTATTTCACTGATACATATTTTAAGTGCTACAAATTATTTGTTCAGGTGGAGGAAAGCTGCTTTGAGAGAGTATAAAACATTTTCATAGGTCATTTGATGACAATGAATAGATCAAAATTTGGTTGGGGAAAAAAAATCCTGCATGATTATCGTGCCACGGAGTCCAAAATCAGAAGCAATTGTGGAGCTCTAATTTCTTTATTATTTGTCTTCTGGATTTTTGAAGCCTTATGCACAATGTGATTAAATTCCACATCGATCCTTGTCAGACTTGGCTGCCTCACTGCCTCAAACAGCTTTTCAGCACCAAAAGATAAATTCTTCAGCTATTTGCCTCATTCTTGTACTTGCCAGGTTGGCTGAGTGGTAGCATTGCCTCTGCATCACAAAGTTGTGGATTGAAGGACAAAAATGAACTGGACCATGTAACCAACATTGACACTTGGTTGCAACGTAATATCAATTGTCCCATCCATCAGGTGGATGTTAATCCAAGATCTCGTTTGCCTGTTGAGATGGTCATAAAATTACAAGCTCTCCGAGTATCCGAGCCAACCTGGTTCCTTTAATCAAGGCCTGTAAAAAGGATTAACCAGGAGCTTTATTTCAGACACTGTGCACAACATGGTTACTATATTTGGTAGACTACAGTGACCACACTTCAGAAGTAATTAAAACAAAGAACGGCTGAACATCTGAAACAAAAGCAGAAATTGCTAGCAAAACTCAGCAAGTCTGACAACATGTGTGGGGTGAAAGCAAAGTTAACACATCGAGTCTGGTGACTTTTCTTCAGAAATAATTAATTGGTTTTGAAGCATTTGAGCACTTTGAGGGTAAGAAAGATACCTCTTAAATGCAAGTTTGCTCTTTCTGTAGAGAGCTTATGTGTAATATGAACACCTGAGAGCTGTCATACCTTTCCTGCTTCCCCCTTCCCAAACTTCATAGTGATCTTTCTTAATGAGACAGATTCCCTTACTGCACCTTTCTTTGCTCAGTCTTGAAGAGTCGACCCGCCAAGGCAGTTGTTGCTCCACAAACAATTTTGCAGCTCAGTAAGTAACACAGTCTGTAGTCCCGTAACTGCTAAGACCCAGTGCTGCAGTACCGAGTCCCCTGCTGCTCACATTCAACATTGCTGCCCCAAGCCCTATGAAGCTGTTCCTAAAATGCTGCGCTCTGCATAGACTGTGACACAAAATTAGTGTGCCGCTGGGTCATGTTGAGCCTAAGGCACACTGATCCAGCAGGGCTGCACAATGCCAGAAGCACATTATCAGGCCTATTGAATTCACTTAAATTATTTTTTTAAGGAAGCATTGCAAGCCACAATGCACAATTAACAGAGATAGTAACTTTATTGAGATTGGATAGGATATTTTTAAATGCTTGCATTATGAGCAAGGGGAACAAGTAAATCTGTTCAGATATTCTTTGGTGATGTCTAGTATGCCTGATGCTAAATGCATACCATGACATGCAGTCAGGAGTATTTCCGTCATCGTTGCATCAGGAAAAGAAAAAAATGATATAGTGGTTATATCACTGGTCTAATAATCAGTAATAATCCAAACAACAATTTACGTGCAAGAATTTGAAAGTCTAAGAATTTGAATTAGTTTACGATAAGAAATTTTTTTATCAGTAAGTTTATTGGATCATAGCAAGAACAAACCACTTCCCTAATTTGAACATACAAATTAAGAGCAGGAGGAGGCTGTTTTGCCCCTCCAGTCTTGTCCATCATTCAATAAGATCACGACTGATCTGCATGTGACCTCAATTCCACATTTCGCCTCCTTACCTCTGATAACTTTTCACCTCCTTGCTTAACAAGAATTTTTTCTACCTCTGCTTTAAGATAGTCATTACAGAAAGAAAGTTCCAAAGACTTGCATCCCTCTGAAAGAAATCAACTAATTTCTGTTTTAAATGGGTTGCCCCTGATTTTTAAACAGACCCTCTTTCTCAATTTTCTTAGAATCGGAGAGGATGTTTCCTCTTATATCCTGTCAAGATCCCCAAGGTGGTCAAGTACTGTGGACAGCACTCCCGATGTGGTCTCACCCTGTAGAACTTGAAGCATCACTTTCATACTTTTGAATTGAATTCCACTTGTGATAAATAATAATATGCTGTTAGCTTTAGATTAAACTTCATGCACAAGAATACTCAGATCTCTGGGCATCACATAGTTCTGAAATCTCTCAACATTTAGATAATTTTTTATTTTGTTGTTCCTGCCAAATGGACAATTTCACATTTTCCCACATATTCCATCTGCCACATTTCTTTTTCACCACTCACTTAATCTGTCTGTATAGTTTTGCAGCTTCCTTCGGTCCTCTTCACAACTTTTCTACCTACCTTTATGTTGTCAATAAATTTAGATGAAAACCTTAAGGCATGTTTATCAAGTTACTTCTGTAAATTGAACCATCAGCATCAATTCCTGTTGCACATCGTTACATCTTGCCAACCTGGAAAAATCCTATTTTTGCCTGCTCTCAGCTAACTGTTTGCCAGCCTATCTTCTGTCCCTGCCAGTATACAGCCCACATACAACATAACCTTTTATTTTCCACTGTAACTTTTGATGTGGCATCTAATCAATTGCTTTCTGGAAATTTAATTTTAGCTCATCTCACCAGGTCCTTCCTCAAAGAACTCCAAAAGATTGGTCAAACCTTCACATCCAAATTGACTGTGCTAGATTGGCGTGAACCTGTCCAAGTGTCCGAGGATAATTTCTTGAATAATAACTTATAATATTTTCCTTCTAATAGATGTTGTAGTTTAGTGCTTTCTGTCTCCTTCCTTTTTGAGTGAAAGAGCTACATTCACTCTCTTCCAATCAAATGAGACCATCTTCGAATAAAGGGAGTTTTGGATACAGTACACAAGCTATTTCACTAGCTTTTATTTACAGCCCCGAGGCTGATCCATGAGGACTTGGGCACTTTTACAAGAATTTACTCAGTACCACTTCACTCCTGTTTTTAATTTTCCTGAGTTCCTCCCTCCTTTCCATTTCCTAATTTAACACTGCTTCTGAGATATTACTTGCATCCTTGATATTAAAATTACCCGTTAAATTCCTCCATCATTTCTTTATTTTCCTTTATTAATTCTCCAGTCTCACCTTTTATAGCCAGCAAACTCTTCTCTATTTATTCTCTCTATTAATATTTTAGTCATTCTTTGCTCTTTTTCATGTTCTGTCCAATTTTCTGACCTCCAAATACATTTGATCAATTGTATTTTTTTAAGTTTGATACCCTCTTTAACACTTCTAGTTAACAGGTTTGTGTATCTGTCCCTTGGAATTTTCTTACTCATTGGAATGTATCCATTCTGATATATCTCTTAAATGTCTGGCAATGCATCTCTCTTGACATATCTTTTAACGTAATTTGCCAATTCATTTTGGCTAGCCCTGCTTTCATAATTGTCATTATTTAAGTTAAATAAAATTGTCTCGATCCCATGCTCATCTCCCTCAAACTGAATGTAAAATTAATATATATTATGGTGTCTCCTACTTAGGGGTGTCTTCACTATGAGATCATTAATTAATCCTGTCTCTTTGCACAATACATCAGCATTCGTGTAGCTTTCTAGGCCGCTCCAGAACGTGCTGTACTTACAATACCATCTCAAAAATAATGTATGAACTCCTCATGTAAGCTTTCTCTGCCCATTTGATACCTTCACTCTGTTTGTTGACTAAAATCTCCCATGATTGTTGTCATGAGGTCAGCCACGTGACCTCACGGAATATGCATTCCATGATTGGACCAGATTAACAGCCCCAATCAGGGAGAAGAACAGGAATGTCTAGTCATCTTGATATTCTAAGGGAGGTGAATTGGAATCAAGGACTTTCCATGTATAAATAAAGGGTGACTTGATAATGGGATATTTGCCTCTGTGGAGTTATTTCAATTATTGCTGTGTCTTTCTGACAACCTTTTGTTTTAGAACACAGAACATTACAGCGCAGTACAGGCCCTTCAGCCCTCGATGTTGCGCTGACCTGTAGAACCAATCTGAAGCCCAAAAAACCTACACGATTCCATCCTCGTCCATATGCCTACCCAATAACCATTTAAATACCCTTTAAGTTAGCAAGTCTACCACTGTTGCAAGCAGTTCTTTCCACGCCCCTACTACTGAATAAAGAAACTACCTCTGCTATCTGTCCGATACCTATCACCCCTCAGTTTAAAGCTATGCCCCTTGTACTAGCCATCGCCATCCAAGGAAAAAGGCTCTCACTGTCCAATCTATCTAACCCTCTGATTATCTTGTATGTCTCAATTAAGTCGCCTCTCAACCTCCTCCTCTCTAACGAAAATAGTCTCAAGTTCATCAGTCTTTCCTCATAAGACCTTCCCTCCATACCAGGCAACCTCCTAGTAAATCTCCTATGAACCCTTTCCAAAGTTTCCACATCCTTCCTATAATGCAGTGACCAGAATTGAACGCAATAATCCAAATGTGGCCACACCAGAGTTTTGTGCAACTGCAGCATGATCTCCTGGTTCTGAAACTCAATCTTTCGACCAATAAAAGCTAACTAATCAAAGTATGCCTTCTTAACAACCCTATCAACCTGGATGGCAACTTTCAAGGATCTTTGGACCTGGACACTGAGATCTCTTTGCTCATTTGCACCACCAAGAATCTTACCATTAGCCCAGTACTCTGCATTCCTGTTACTCCTTCCAAAGTGAATCACCTCATACTTCTCCGCATTAAACTTTATTTGCCAACTTTCAGCCCAGCTCTGCAGCTTATCTATGTCTGTCTGTAACCTACAACATCCTTTGTCACTATCCACAACTCCACAGACCTTAATGTTATCCACAAGTTTACTAGCCCATCCTTCTATGCCCTCATCCAGGTAAGTTATAAAAATGACAATCAACAGTGGACCTAAAACAGATCCTTGTGGTACACCACTAGTAATTGAACTCCAGGATGAATATTTCCCATCAGCCATCACCCTCTGTCTTCTTTCACCTAGCCAATTTATCACCCAAACCACTAAATCCCCCTCAATCCCATGCCTCCATATTTTGGTATTTCTTACTTTATGGTCCATTCTACTGAGTATTTCGTGTTAGGTGGCCTGTAGACCACTCCTACAAGTGTCTTGTTTTTATCATTTTTAACTTGTGTGAACCAGTTTCCCATCTTGGGTTCCTGGGCTTGGGTTCATACCTGTTATGCTCGTCTCATCATTAACTAACAGAGCTACCCCTCTACTTTCTCCTATTTTCCTATAATCCCTAATTATCATGTATCCCTCAAAATTGAGGTCCCCAATCCATGACCTCACGTAGTCATCTCTTTTTAATGGCTACCAGATCATACTTGTACATTTTAATATGCATGCGCAGTTCATCTGATTTATTTTGAATACTGTGTGCATTCAGGTTTAGAACATTTAGTTTTATCCTTTTATTCTTTTTTTATTACAAATTCTCATCTTATTTGTTGATTGGCTGTTAGATTTGTGCTCTCTCTCCATTCCTGTCATGGAATGTTTTTGATACCTGTTCTCTTTGACTTTCACTGTACTCTTTATCGCAGCTTCTCAAATTGCATCCCCTGATCCCACTATTTATTTTAAAATGTTTGCTGCTTCCCTAGTTATGTGAATGGCAATAACGCCAGCCCTTGTGTGGACCACATGAAGACTCTCCCATTGGTCCAGACTCCACCTTCCCCAGTGCTGCTGCCAGAGCATCGTGAACTGAACTGACTTCTCCCTTAAATTAGATTAGATTCCCGACAGTGTGGGAACAGGCCCTTTAGCTCAACAAGTCCACACCGACCCTCCAAATAGTAACCAACCCAGGCCCATTCCCCTACCCCATGTTTACCCCTGATTAGTGCACCTAACCTATACATCCCTGAACCCTATGGACACCTTTAGGATGGCCAATTTACCCGGCCTGCACATCTTCGGATTGTGGGAGGAAACCGGAGCACCTGGAAGAAGCCCACGCAGACACTGGGAGAATGTGCAGACTCCACACAGCCAGTCACCCGAGGCAGGAATTGAACCTGTGTCCCAGGCGCTGAGTGGCAGCAGTGCTGACCACTGAGCCACCGTGTCACCCCTGAAGCTGCAAAGTTATATTGCAACTCCTACTAGGTTGAGTATTTTCATATGCTTCTAAGACAAAAATCCTGTCTGACTCACTCAATGCACATTCAGTTTCAGCGAGTTTTTAAATTAAATTGTTCTTTGCCTGGAAGCCTTACTAAAATCCTGCTGTTGGCTGACAACTACAGAATTTAACTTATAGGTTTCAGTTAAATGCCAACCACAAACTACATTAGATTGCTACAAAATAAAAGCTGAATGCTAGGACGCAAACAATGGGTAACAATCTGTTCTTATCAAATATGACTTCAGCCCTGTACCAACGCGATTGACTAACAGTAGCAACAAACCATATTTATGTAGCACCTGTTAAAACTCTCCAAGGTGATCAAAATGATTGTTATTGAACAAAACTTGACACCAAGCTATCTGACGAGACCTTAGGACAGGTGACCAAAGGCTTGCTGAGTGAGTTATATTTTAAGCAGCTTTCTGAAGGAGAAAATGTAGAAAGATTTAGGCACAGAATTCCAGAAGTTAGAACTAAAGCTGCTGCATATGCAGGTGCCAATGATGAAGTAACTAGAATTGGGGATATCTTAAGAATGTGGGGCTGTGAGAAGTTTAACGCTAGGGTTGGGCTCCACAAAAAAGGATTATTTTAAAATTGAAGCGTTGCAAAATCAGGAGTCAATCTCAGTCAGTGAGCACAGGGCTTATGAGAAAGCAGGAGGGTAGTGAACATTTTGAGTGAACTCGAGATTTTCGGGTACACATCAGGAGGCTTGCTAGGAAAGCATTGGAATTGTCGAGTCTCAAGGTAACAAAGGCATAGCTGAGAGTTTCATAAATAAATGAGTTGGGGGCAGGTGAAGACAGGGTATTCAAGGTGAAAGTGGAAAGTTCTGATCATAAAATGATTCTGAAAATTCTTTAAACGCCACCCATTTATATCAAACCTTGGATATACTACTTGCTGTCTTTACCGGTGACGTAGGTGCTGGCTTGTTAGAATGAATGACAGCACAAATATTCTGTTTATGTGGCTGTATCAGTTATGAATCACTAAGAAGTGTTGCAAATGGCTTAAAGTATGTTTCTACGCAATGGGAGCTTATTTCCACACGGTACTTCAGCTAATGAGGTATGAGTAACACTGTGAATATACTGTTTATAGGATTTCTATAATCCAATGATTCTCTGCTAATACTCTAGTATTAATGTCAGGAAAGAGGCTAAACTAACTTGAAGGTAACAGCGTGGAACATTTCAACATAGAAACTGTCACAGTAATGGAAATGACCACACAACTCCAAACCAACAGGAAACATATCTGTTATGCCCATCAACAGGTTAAAGACTGTAGGGGTGGTCAAATAACATCAGTGCTCTTTAAAGCATTGCATAGTCTTGGGTGTAAGTATTCATTACTTTGCAGTGTGTAAATCCATAATGACATGATAATTACCCTAATTTTGTTTTTGTAAAGACATATGACTCATTTTTTTTATAAATAAGGACAGTAATTTTAACCAAAAAAAAACTACTTATCGGCAGACTTCAGCCTTCACATTCACCATGGCTTCCACTGAATCGATTTTGTGTTACTTTATTTGTGATGAATTAAAGAGGAAGAATTTCCTTAGTATTCATGATCATGATAATTATTAACAGTCTCTTTGTGTTGAGGATGATTCTCCTTTGTGGATTGCTGGTTTCAGTGAGTTGTCAGTGTTACTTGTGTGCTTGCAGATCGTGTGACCTCTATTTTAAACTTCCAGGCTCTCCCATAGTGAGGCCTTCTCTTGTCAGCTGGTGGTGGCAATGGCAGATTATTGCTTGAGCAGTTGCCCTCGCTTCTGGTTTTTCTTGCCCCATGCTCAGCGGATCATGCAGTCATCCTGAATGATGGATGACCAAAGTGGCTTCAATTGGGCACCTGCTTCCTATGTTAGTATGAATAGAACAGACTTACGTTGAGGCTTTAAGCTTGTATTTGAAACATTTCACTTATCCCCTATGTGAATGGGCACCCTGGCATAGCTCTGAGTAAAGAGTCTGTTTGATGGTCTTGAGTCAGACATTGTAACATGTCCTGGAAAAGCACAGCAGGTCAGGCAGCATCCGAGGAGCAGGAGAGTCGACATGTCGGGCATAAGCCCTTCATCAGGAATACGGGTGGAGCAGATAGATGAGAAAGGTGATGGACTGGTCAGGAGGGCAGTGAAAAGTTGGATGCTTGGGATTGGGATAAAGTGGGGGGAGGGGAAATGGGGAAACTGGTGAAATCCACATTGATCCTATGTGGTTGCAGGGTTCCAAGGCGGAATATGAGGCATTCTTCCTCCAGGCATCAGGTGGTAAGGATTTGACGATGGAGGAGACCCAAGACTTGCATGTCGGTGGAGTGGGAGGGGGAATTGACATGTTCAGCCATGGGGCAGTGGGGTTGGATGTTGCGGGTGTCCCAGAGATGCTCTCTGAAGCAAGTTGGGGTCTTTTCTTCCCAATGTAGAGGATCTCGGGTGCAATGAATACAGTAGATGACATTGGTGGAGGTACAGGTAAATTTCTGTCAGATGTGGAAGTTTCCCATGGTGTCTTGGACAGAGGTAAGGGAGGAGGTGTGGGTGCAGGTTTTGCACTTCCTGTGGGGAAGATGTCAGGAGTGGGATCTGGGCTGGTTGGGGTGGGGGGGGCGCGGGGTATGGATCTGACAAGGGAGTCGCGGAGGGAATGGTCTCTCCGGAATGCTGATAGCGGTGGGGAGGGAGTAATATATCTGGTGGTGGGGTCCGTTTATAAGTGGCGGAAGAAGCGGAGTGATGGGTCGGAAGGTGAGGACCTGGGGGTTCTGTTGCATTGGGAGGGGGTGGAATTCAAAGACGCAACTATGGGAAGTGGAGGAGATGCACTGGAGGGTATCGTTCACTGTATGGGAATGGAAATTGTGATCTTGGAAAAAGGAGGCCACCTGGGATTTTCTAAGGTGAAATTGGTCATCCTGGGAACAGATGCGGTGGAGGCGAAGGAATTGGGAATAAGGGATAGCGTTTTTCTGAGGTACAGTCTAGGTAGCCCTGGGAGTCAGTGGGTTTGTAGATATCCATGGTTAGTTGGTCGCCGGAGATGGAGGTGGAGAGGTCCAGGAAGAGGAGGGAGGTGTCTGAGATGCTGAAGGTTTCGGTTTTATAGTATGTACTGGTTATCTTCAGGTCCAAATTGTGTTGGTTTGAATGTAGTCCGGGGTCCATGTGGGATCAGTCAGTTCCATAGGTAGGCACTGAGGAAGGAGATATAGATGTGGTAGTGAGCCTGCTTCAGGATGTAGTTTAAGAGCTTCAGGGCGGAGGAGATGACCAGTGTGGTGCAGTGAGAGAGAGGGACTCACTGAGATCCTTGTAGAGAGAGGAGGGGAACTTCTTCAAGGTAGGCATCTTTGGAAGAGGTTTCGCAGTAGGGTTGAAATCAACTAGGAGAAAGTGAGGACTGCAGATGCTGGAGGTCAGAGTCAAGAGTGTGGTGCTGGAAAAGCACAGCAGATAAGGCAGCTCCACCCTCCTCTCTGAGTTATCACCTTCTCCGTCATTTTCAGCTCCCTATCACATTGTCAACTACCTTACCCCAACCGCACACCCTAGCCCAGAAGCCTCATTCCTGATGAAGGGCTTATGCCCGAAACGTTGACTCTCCTGCTCCTCAGAAGCTGCCTGTCCTGCTGTGCTTTTCCAGCACCACACTCTTGACTCTGATCTCCAGCATCTGCAATCCTCACTTTCTCCTAATATAATATGTCCTATCCACCTCAGCTGATGTAAGATATTATCCTGGCCCATCTGCTTTTGTTTTGTAGGTCCCTATTGCTGGTTCTTCCACTTCCTTGCTTCACAAGATCCTCTAAGACAAAGCTCATTACCTTCTCGAGCAGTGATTCTCAACCTTTTTTTGGCCACAGCCCCCCAGGAGCTCTTCTCAGGTTCCAGGCCCCACCCCTTTCAAATGGATGCAACAGGAACAGATGCACAGAAAATCATTTATTATTGAGCAGTCTGTGACCCCCTTCAAATGTACTGGCGGCGATATGGCCCCCATCGAGAATGACTGACTGTTCTCGAGCCTTGATATTGCAGCCAGATGTTGTCCCAAGTTTCAGCACTGTGCAGAGCGCAAAGAGAACCACTGCCCAGTACGTCTTCAGTTTAGTGTCTCGAACCTTTGTACATGTAATTTATCACTAACACCAGCACAGTGTGTGATTGTCCCAGCGTGTTTCTCTTTAAGTGCAGCTTAGAGGTGCAGGCAATGCAGGCTGTTGGGCATTCAGTGCCATAGCAAAGTGTGGGAGCACAAAATGAGCAACAAGCAAACACAACTGTGCCAGCAAGAATCTGGAACCATTGAGCTCCTGAGGCTGATATAATTTTTATAAAAATAGACTCCTATTCAAGCTCAGCAGGAATGATGTAATGGCCAAGACTGGGCAGCAGGGAATCATGTGGCATCAACATGCTGCCAGGAATTGAAGGAAACAGGCTTTGGCATTGTAAGTAGCTATGTTTATCGGGTGAGGAAAGCCAAGTATTCCTTCTGTGAACTACATTTTGCCTGTTGCCATAGTTTGGAAATTGATACAGTTTCTTGTTTGAAGATTTTCTTAACATTGGCTTTACATTTAAACTTTCAATTTCATTAGTTAGTTTGGCAGATGGAACATAATATGGGCAAATGTGAGGTTATGCATCTTGGCAGGAAGAATGGAGGAGCTGAATATGGTTTAAATGGAGAATAACTGCAGAAGGCTATATAACAGAGCAGAATGGTTAAAAAAAGCCATAATTTTGTTCAAATGAGAATATTTCAAGAAAGGAAATCTTATCTGTATCTTGAATAGTTAATTTGAATTACTAAAGCCTTTTGCATTGGTTGACAAGTTTGACAAAAAAAAATGCACACTCTTTCCAATGATTTCTGATTAGAGAATCGATAAATTCCATTTTCTTTCTCTTTATTGTGGGTTCACAGGAAACAGTAACTCCTCTTCAAACAATTACTTGTCCTATTTTCCATCCCATTGAGAATAACCTCCATCGCAGAGTTTGAACAGATCTAGCATCTCAAGACTGGGCATTCATAAGGCGGAGTACAAAGCAGCAGAATTGTACTCCAACACGATCTGTAACCTCATAGCCTGACTTATCCCCTCTCGACCATTACCATAAAGCCAGGGGATCAACCCTGGTTCAATGGATAGTGCAGGAGCCAGCACCAGGCAAACCTGAAGATGAGGTGTCAACCTGGTGAAGCCACAGAACAGGACTACCTGCGAACCACACAGCACAAGCAGCAAATGATAGACAGAGCTAAGCAATCCCACAAACCAGTGGATCCGTTATAAGCTCTGCAAGCCTGTCACACCCGTTCATGAATGGTGAAGGATGATTGAGCAACTCACTGGAGGAGGTAGCTCCACAAATATCCCCATCCCCGATGATGGAAAAGCCCAGCACATCAGTGCTAAAGAGAAGGCTAAACCTTTCGCAGCTGGATGATCCATCTCGGCTTCCTCCGGTGGTCTTCAGCATTATAGATACCAGTCTTCAGCCAATTCAATTCACTCTGTGTGATATCACGAAACAATTGGAGGCACTGGAAACTGCAAAGTCTATGGACCCTGACAACATTCTGGCAACAGTCCTGAAGCCTTGTGCTCCAAAATTTGTGCTTTGGTGATTTAAAAGAAAATGCTTAATAAAATCATGGACTTTATTAAAATTCAAGATCAGAACTCCTACATTGTGCTTTGCTTCAGGAAGCAATTGTACATAAACTAAAACAAAGTGTTTCTGAGCAGATTAATTGAACTTACTTGGTTGTGATGTTACTGTTTTCAATTAACACTGAAAAGACTTCTCTTTCCTGCTTCAGCCTTTGCCCATCTGGCAGTCATAATATGATCTTTCTCTTGGCAATTAAGGCATTTGATATTTCTGTACTGACAGCTTGTCATTATAGCAAAAGAAGTTTCTAAGCCACTGTCAACAACCGTGTTCTTGCTCTTGGGTCTCCACCTTAGACATGGCAGAAGTCACTTGCATTGAACCAAATTTCTGAGAATTCCTTGCCATGTGCATGGAAAGTGAAATCTTACATTCTTGCTCAAATGTAGGATTTTGGCTGTTCAGTAAGTTTGATTGCATCTATCTTCCGCATACATCTGTCACACAATGCACTGTCTAAAACTGTAGTTGCAATGAAGTGACAAATTCTTTAGCACCACAACATACTCATTGACTGTTTCGTTATTTTTCTGAAGTCTGGTTCCAATTTTATAGCTTTCCTCTGTCTCACTTGGGATGAAATGTTTCCGAGAATTGGTGAGAATTATTTTGAATGGAACATCTTTAGCGTTATCGTGTGCAAGAAGATTTGTTAATGCATGACATTTCTTCAGGCCAATTTCTATTTACAGGATTGCTTGCCTCTGCTCAAGAACCCGTGAATTGCTGCATTCTGAATCTTGACTTCTTCACTTTCAACTTCCAAATGCTTTTGGCTTTGAAGATTTGTCCATTCTTTCAATGTACAAGCTGAATGGTTCTTGACTCCTTTTCTATGCCCTGAGCTTTCTGATACGTCTCATGCTCACAGTCATATTGTCCTACATCTAAATCCAACAGTGACACTGTCAATACTTTAGTGTTGCTGGCCAAGACAGTGTGTGATGCATGCATGCTGTAGTTGTGAGGCATGTGCGATTCAATGTGAGCGTTCATGATAAAACATCTCAAATCAATTTACAACAATCAAACTCACCCAAAGCCATCCAGTTCATGATTAAAAATGTCAAGGAACCCCAGTCCAGGAGGTCAGTGACAGAGTTGAGTCTACTCCAAACTGTCCTATGGGTCTGGGGCCAAGCAGTCAGACCAATTCACTCGAAATTTCAAACATCACAGCAGCAAGGTCAAGTTCAGCCCCTTCTGCAACTTGTTGCTAGTATTTGTGAACTTTCAGCCCATGCATCTGATTGATGTTGCTAATTTTGTTCTACATCGGATATCACACAGAGAGGCCAACACAGAGAAAGCCAGTTCAACTGAGTTTATTGTAATGTAGCAAACTGAGCAAGCTCCGATATCCTATTATGTTAACTCGTGACACGAACCAATTTTTTAAACTGAACACTCAAGATGAATCCGGTGTTACAAAACCTTGCCTGCACATTCACCAACCCAGTTCTTACCAAGCTTTTCTGGCTTCCTGTGATTTTGCAACTATTTCAATTTCATTATCTTAGTTTTAAATCTCTCATTCCCACACCCAGCTTACTTAAGTAATCCTCTCAAGCCATACATCCAATCACTTCACAAAGAATGATTTGCAATTGCATTATGCCTTTCATGACCTTGGTCCCAACAGCCAATTAAGGGTTTTTCAAGCGTTGTGACTGATGTAGCAAAATTTGCTTCAATTCAGTATTGACAAAAGCAAAGCCATTGTCTTTATCTTTAACACAGACTGCAAATCATATTCACGCATCACCCCAGGCTGACTGAGATAGATTCGTTCCCAGTCTAGCAATTCCTCAACTCTTGAATTTTCATCTTTGACAACCATCTCGTTGTTGATACCACATCTGGAGAACTGTGTTGTGAACTGTAGTGTTCTCCTTACTTAAGGAAGGACGTAAACATGTTGGAGACAGTTCAGAGAAGATTTACTAAGCCAATTCCTAGAATGTTTGGGTTGTGTTATAAGGAAAGGTCGGACAGGCGAGACATGTTTAAAAGGGTAAGATTTGGACAGGTCATGACAAGGTGAGTGAGAAAAGGATGGCTCCTCTCATGGCATAATCTAGAATTGAAGTCCATCCATTTGAACTGAGATAGGGAGAAATGTTTTGTCACAAAAGGTCGAGAAAGGATTTAAAGAGAAACTTCAGGGGGTTAAAGGCTGTGAAGAGCTGGCACAAAAGAGGAGTTGAGGCAAAGGGCAGATCAGCCATGACTTTATGGTGAAGATGGGTGGGTTTGAGGGGCTGAATGGGCTACTCTTCCTATTTCTTATATTCCTTGAATATTTTTAAGGCAAAGTTAGACAGATTCTTGATCAGCAAAGGGGTAAAGGGTTATCTGGGCTGGGCAGAAATGTGGAGTTATCAGATCAGCTGCAAAATCTTATTGAATGCGCAGCAGACTTGAGGGACCAAGTGGCTCATGTCTGCTCCTAGTTTGTATATCCTTCCTTTCCCTTGCTGCTCCCTATCACCGTGCCTTCATACTAATCCCTGTTCAAAGAAAATTGCTGAGACTTCATGTCTGGATTGCTTTGCAGATACACATATATTATGTTTGTATATCTACATGAACAATTATATATAAATGATAGCGCTATTTGTATCATTCTGAATTCTCTGCAAAAAGGCTTTTCAGGCAACTTGCAATTTCATAAAGTTATTGAAATTCCATGCTCTAAATTTACCTTTTGTATCTTTCTCTTGTTCTGTCTGTGTGTCTCTACCAAATTGTACCATGGTTCAAGATGCTTGTTTACAAAGTACTTTCAGTAAAATGTTATACAATTGAAAATTCTAGTTGGTCTTGATATCTTACGTATTATTTATGAAACAGTGAACAGGCTATAGAATATCTGTTCACCATCTTCACAAAATGTTATTTTAAAACTTTTTATCCTTGAATGTTGTTGTCAAGATCCAAGTTCTTAATCTGTTTAAGACAGCATAATTGAGCTGTAAGCAAAACATTTTCTTTCATAAAAGGAAAATAAGCATGTACGGAGACTTCGAACTTTACTGTTGTTTTATAATTAGTTTGTTTTTCATTCATGGGATATGGATGTTGCAGGCTGGACCAGCATTTATCCTCTGTCACTAACTGCCTTTGAGAAGCTGCAATGAGCGGCCTTCCATTTAGTGTAGGCAGACCGAAAAAGCTGTCAGATGGGGTTCCAGGAGTTGAACAGCAACAGTGAAGGAATGACGATGTAGTTCTAATTCAGGATGTGGAATATACTTAAGAAGAAAATCAGGAGGGTAAAAAAGGGGATGTGAGATAGCTTTGGAAAATAGAGTGAAGAACAATCCAAAGAGATTCTACAAATGTATTAAGGGCAAAAGAATAATGCAGGAGAGCATAGGGCCCCTTAAAAATTAACGATGCCATCTCTATATGGAACCATAGGAGATGGATGAGATACTAAACAAATATTTTTTGTCAGTATTTACCATGGAGAAGGATATGGAAGCTGGGCAACTTGAGGAAATACATAGTGGTGTCTTGAAAAGTGCCAGTGTTACAGAAGAGGAGGTCTTAAACACATAAAGGTAGATAAATCCCTAGGACCTGATCAACTGTGTCCCAGAACTTTGTGAGAAGCTAGTGAAGAGATTTCCGGGCCCCTTGCTGAGATATTTGTATCATCAATAGCCATAGGTGAGGTGCTGGAAGTTGGCTAATGTGGTGCCATTACTTAAAAAAAGGTGATAAGAAAAAGCCAGGGAATCGGTGAGCCTGATGTCAGTGGTGGGCATGTTGTTGGAGGGATTCTGAAGGACAGGATTTACATGTATCAGGAAAGACAAGAACTGATTAGGGATAACCAATATGGATTTGTGCATGGGAAATTGTGTCTCACCAACTTGATTGAGATTTTTTGAAGAAGTGACGAAGAAGATTGGTGAAGGCAGAACAGTAGACGTTGTCCAAATGGACTTAAGCAGATGTTTGACAAGGTTTCACATGGTAGACGAGTTAGATCATACAGCGGAGCCAGCCAACTGGATACAATATTGGCTAGAAGATAGGAGACAGATGGTGGTGTCAGAAGGTTGTTTTGCAGACTAGAAGCCTACAACAGGTGGTGTCACAAGGACCAATGCTGGGTCCACAGCTTTTCATCATTTATATAAATGATTTGGATGTAAATACAAGAGCTATAGTTACTAAATTTGCAGATCACACCAAACTGTTTGGGGTAGTGGATAGTGAAGGTGGTTATCTCAGGGTACAACAGGATGTGAACATCGGAGGGATTAGATTAGATTAGATTCCCTACAGTGTGGAAACAGGCCCTTCGGCCCGACCAGTCCACACTGACCCTCCGAAGAGTAACCCACCCAGATCCATCTCCCTCTGATTAATGCACCTAACACTATGGGCAATTCAACGCAGCAAATTCACCTTACCTGCACATCTTTGGACTGTGGGAGGAAACCGGAGCACCCGGAGGAAACCCTTGAAGACATCGGGAGAATGTGCAAACTTCACATAGACAGTCGCCCGAGGTTGGAATTGAGCCTGGGTTCCTAGCACGGTGAGGCAGCAGTGCTAACCACTGAGCCACCTGACTGCCCCTTAGTTAGTAAGTTTGCAGATGACACCAAAATTGGAGGAAAGGTGGACAGCGAAGGAAGTTATCTCAGAGTACAACAGGATCTTGACCAGATGGGCCAATGGGCAGAGGAGTGGCAGATCGAGTTTACTTTTGGATAAATTTGAGATGTTGCATTTTGCTAATCAGGGCAGGACTTGTACACTTAATGGTAGGGCCCTGGGGAGAGTTACTGAACAAAGAGACATAAGGGTGCAAGTGCACAGTTCCTTGAAACCAGAGTTACAGGTAGACAGGGTGGTGAAGGAGGCATTTGGTAGGTTGCCTTCATTGGTCAGCGCATTGATATAGGAGTTGGGATGTTATGTTGCAGCTGTATAGGACATTGGTGAGACTGCTTTTGTCATGCTGCATTCAATTCTGGTCTCCCTGCTATAGGAGGGATGTTGTTAAACTTGAAGGGTTCAAAAATATTTACAAGAATGTTGCTGGTATTGGAGGGTTTGAGTAATAGAGGTTGAATCGGCAGGGGCTTTCTTCCCTGGAGCGTTGGAGGCTGAGGAGTAACCTTTTAGAAGTTTATATAATCATGAGGGGCATGGATAGGGTGAATCGACAATGTCTAATCCCTCGGGTGGGGGAGTCCAAAACTAAAGGGCATAGATTTGAGGTGAGAGGGGAGAGATTTAAAAGGGACCGAAAGGGCAACTTTTTCACACAAAGGGTGGTGCATGTGTGGAATGAGCTGCCAGAGGAAGTGGTGGAGGCTGGTACAATTACCGCATTTAAAAGGCACCTGGATGGATGTATGAATAGGAAGGATTTAGAGGGATATGGGCCAAGTGCTGGCAAATGGAACCAAAAGCACTGTGGATACTGTAAATCAGAAACAAAAACAGAAGAAGCTGGAAAAGCTCAGCAGGTCTGGTAGCATCTGTGAAGAGAAATCAAAGTTCATGTTTTGAGTCCAGTGACCCTTCCTCAGCACTGACGGTAGCGAGGAAAATGTCAGTTTAATGCAGAAGATAGATTGTGGGAAAGAGTTAAGGAGTAAATGATAGGCATGGAATGAATCCAAAGATAGAGAAGAACAGTTGGACGGACAAAGCAGTCAATAACAATCTGGCTGGGAGGATGAATAACTGTTATTGGAGGCTATCAATGGCGAACAATAGGTAGTGTGTAATGGCCAACTATGTGATAACAAGGCCTGGTGTGTGAGGAAGGGAGCTAGGACCTGGGGAAGCTCAGGCCTTAAAATTATTGAACTCGATAATGAGTCTGGAGGACTGCAGGGTCCCCAAGTGGAAAATCAGGTGTTGTTCTTTCAGCTTGCATTGAGTTTAGCTGAAGCACTGCAGCAAGCCTGAGACTGAGATGGTGACCAGGGAACAGGGTGGTATGTTGAAGTTTTGGATGTAGGTTTGCTCGCTGAGCTGGAAGGTTCATTTCCAGATATTTCATCACCCTACTAGGTAACATCTTCAGTGGGCATCAGGCGAAGCACTGCTGAAAATTCCTGCTTTATATTAAAATGTTCGGGTTTCTTTGGGTTGGTGATGTCATTTCCTGTTCCTTTTCTCAGGGGGTGGTAAATGGGGTCCAAGTTAATGTGTTTGTTAATAGAGTTTCGGCTGGAATGCCATGCTTCTCTGAATTCTCATGCGTGTCTTTGTTTGGTTTGTCCTATGATGGATGTCTTGTCCCACTCAAAATGGTGTCCTTCCTCATCCGTATGTGAGGGTACTAGGATGAGAGGGTCATGTCTTTTTGTGGCTAGTTGGTGTTCATGTATCCTGGTGGCTAGTTTTCTGCCTGTTTGTCCAATTTAGTGTTTGTTACAGTCCTTGCACGGTATTTTGTAAATGACATTAGTTTTGTTTGTTGTCTGTATAGGTCTTTCAAGTTCATTAGCTGCTGTTTTAGTGTGTTGGTGAGTTTGTGGGCTACCATGATGCCAAGGGGTCTGAGTAGTCTGGCAGTCATTTCCGAGATGAATTTGATGGAGGGAAAAGTGGCTAGGGTTTCTGGACGTGTTTTCTGGAACACATCGAGTTAGACCCCATCTACCACCCCCTGAGAAAAGGAACAGGAAGTGACTTCAATATAGGAAATGACATCACCACAGGAAATGACATCACCAACCCAAAGAAACCCAAACATATAAATAGAAAGCATGAATTTTCAGCAGTGCTTTGCCTGAGGCCCACTGAATATGTTACCTAGTAGGGTGACGAAATATCTGGAAATGAACCTTCCAGCTCAGCGAGCAAACCTACATCCAAAACCTCAACCTGAGCTACAAATTTTCTCAAATTTAGGTAAGGTATGTTAAAGTAGCAGGTAACTGGAAGCTCATTTTTTGCAGGCAGAACATAGATGTTCTGTGAAGCGGTCACCCAGTCTACACCTCATTTCCCCAACCTAAAGGAGACCACGTTCTGAGCAGCGAATACAGTCGACCCGATTGTGTGAAGTGCAAGTAAAACGCTGCTTCACCTGGAAGATGTGCTTGGGCCCTTGGATACTGAGGAGGTAAATGAGTAGGTGTTACCCATTTGGCAGTTGCAGGGGAAGATGCTGTGGGGTTCTGGGGGATTGTTGGGAGTGAAGGAAGAGTGGAATAAGGTTTCCCAGAGGTATTGGTCCCTGCGGAAGGCGGGCAAAGGTAATATGTATCAAGTGGTGGCATCTCACTGGAGTTGGCAGAGGTGGCGGCTGATGATCTTCTGGTTGTGGTTGCTGGTGGGATGGCAGGTACGGTAAAGGGGAACCCTTTCGCTTGTGGGAAGAAAGAGAAGGGGTGAGAGTGGAAGTGCGGGAGATGAGTCGGACCCGGATGAGAGCCCTGTCAACAATGGTACTGAGGAATCTCTGGGTTTTTGTTCCAATCATTTCTCTTATCCACTGACAGTAATTTTGCTTTCACTCCTAGTGTTTGACCAGGTATTTGTTAAAACTCATTCCCATTGTCACAGCACATTCCTCACTGACTGTCCTTGGCTCAGACCTGCCTCACATAGATTCCAATTGAAGTTTCATCCCTCTTACTTTGAATCCAATCAGGATCGCAAGTGTCTCTGTCGTGTTCAATGTTCCACAGATAGCTGCTCTCACCACATCCTGAGATCTGCACTGAGTGCCATGCGGCATCACATACACACTCTTGACCTCTCTGTCCACACACTGTCTCAGGACTGCACCACTCCACAGCTACACTTCATTCTTCACCGTATTCACCACGCTAACAAGAAACGTTTTATTTTCCTTTCAGGCTTTAAGGCTCACAAGATGCAAAAAACCAAGAATACCCATGCTTTCTGGAATTTTCCTCCCCTCCCCTCCCCTTCCCTCTGTCTACATCCCCTCCCCCAACCCCCACCTCCTGCTGGGTATTCACCATCCCTCCCAACTGTCCACTCTCTGATGCTGAAAGTTCTGTCCTCAGCAAAGGTTCCAGCTTTATCCCACTGCGTCCCCACCTTAACGAATTTCCGGCACAACATGATGTCGAACTCTTCTTCCATCATCTTTACCTCCATACCCATTTCTTTGGACAACAGTCCTCTCCCCATCCCATGGACCCCTTCGCCAAGTTCCAACACACTTCCTCCACCTGGACCTCTCCCTCTAGCCTTTTACGTGCCCTTGACCTGTTCATTGAGAACTGTCGATGTGACACTGGTCACCTCAAATTCTGTCCCCTTCACCTAATCCAACCCAATCCCACTCCCTCCAATCTGACAGCACTCCGTGTGCTTAGACCCAACCCTGACTTTGTTGCTAAGCCTGCCGATAGGGGTGGCGTTGTTGGAGTCTGGCGTACTGATTTCTACGTTGCAAAGGCTGAGTGCCAGCTCTCAGATACCTTCTCCTATCACCCTCAGACCATGCCTTCACCAAGGAACAACATGCTATTGTATCACCTTTAGTCATTAACCTCACTTTATCCTCCAAGCTGATAGTGCCCCAGCCTTGCATAGCCCGCTTCTACCTCCTTGCAAAAATCCATAAACAGGTCTGGTCTGGACAGACCTATTGTTTCAGCCTGCTCCTGTACCATAGAACTCATCTCCTACCTTGACTCAGTCCCTGCCCACATACATCCGCAAATCCTCTGAGGCTTTTTGCCAGTTTACAGACTCCAGCTACCACCTCTTCACCCTGGACGTGCAATCCTTTTACATGGCCATACCCCCAACCCCCTCCCCCCACCCCCCACCCCCGACCAGGATGGCCTCAGGGCTCTTTCATAGAACAAAGGACTGAACCGTCTCCACCTACCACCACTCTCCTCCTCTTGGCTGAGCTCATCCTCACCATCAATAACATTTTTAACTCTTATCATTTTCTTCAGGTCAGTGGGGTGGCCCTGTTACCTGCATGGACCCCAGTTGTGCCTATCTCTTTGTCGGGTACGTGGAACATTTCTTGTTCCAGTCCTATACTGGCCCCCATCCATAACTCTTTCTCCGATTATATCAATGATATCATCGATGCTGCTTCTTTCACTCGTCCAGAATTGGAAAAGTTTATCATTTTTGCTTCCAATTTCCATCTTACCCTGACTTTCATCTGGTCTATCTCTGACTCCTCCCTTCCCTGCCTTGACATCTCTCTTTCCATTTCTGGGGATAGACTGGCCACTAATATCTATTATAAACCCATTGAATCCCACAGCTACCTGGACTATACATCCTCGCACCCTGCTTCCTGTTATTCTCTTTCTGACTCATATGTTCCAATAAAGCTAACTTCAACAAGGGAGCCTTGGAAATATCCACCTTCCTCAAACGAGGATTCGGGCCCTTAATTCGGGGCCAACCCATCTCCTGCACTTCCGCTCTCACCCTTCTCTTCCGTCCTGCAACAGCAATAACTTTCCTTAACTACCATCCCACCAGCATCTACATCCAGAAGATCATCAGCCGCTATTTCTGCCACCTCCAACGAGATGTCACCACCAGACACACGTTCCCCTCCTCTCCCTTGTCTGCCTGCCATAGGGAACGTTCCCTCTGGGACACACCAATTCCACTCTTCTTTCACTCGCAGCATCCACCCCACCCACAACCCACAGCATCTTCCCTGCAATGTGTAAAAACCTGCCCATTACATCCTCTTTCCTCAGTATCCAAGGGCCCAGACACACCTTCCAGGTAAAGCAACACATTACCTGCACTTCACACAATCTAGTCTACTGCATACTGGGAAAATGAAGCGTAGAATGCGTGACCTCTTTGTGGAACATGTGTGTTCTGCCTGCCAAAAAAGAGCCTGAGTTTCCAGCTTGTTGCCTCTTCAACACAACGTCCTGTTCCTTGGTCAACATCGTGATAGGTACATTCGTCAGGGGCAAATGTAGGGTAGAGGAATGGGTCTGGGTGGGTCACTCTTCGGTGGGTCAGTGTGGACTTGTTGGGCCAAAGGGCTGTTTCCATACTATAGGGAATCTAATCTAATCTCTGTCTCAGGTTTGCTGCAGTTCTCCAGTGAAGCTTCGTGCAATCTGGAAGAACAAAATCTCATTTTCCACTTGAAGACCCTGCAGCCCTCCAGCTTCAATATCAAGTTCAATAATCTTAGGGCCTGAGCTTCCCCCATATCCAGCTCCCTATCCCACACATGCAGGCCTTATCACAGTCTGCATTACATACCGCCTATTATTAGCCACTAACAAGTCTCCATTAACAGCTATTCACCCCCCCCCCCCAGCCAGATTGTTATCGACTCCTTTGTCTGTCCAACTGTTCTCTCTCTCTTTGGGTTCACTCCCAACCTATCATTTACTCCTTACCCCCTTCCCCATCCTATTCTTCTGCATATAAACTGACATATTCATAGCTACTATCGGTTCTGAGGAAGGGTCACCAGACCCAAAAGGTTAACTTTAATTTCTCGTCAGAGATGCTGCCAGACCTCCTGAGCTTTTCCAGTAACCTCTGTTCTTGTTGCTGGCAAATTGAACTTGATCAGTTTAGGATATCTAGTCAGTGCGGACAAGTTGGACTGAAGTGTCTGTTTCCATGCTGTATAACTCTCTGTGCAACAGACATTAGGTAGTCTACTCCCATCCAGTCAGTCTTTAAAACAGAAAAAAACCTACAAGTACATGCTGTACATGCATTCACTGACCCACAAAAATAAAATTTGTTTTCTGTTTTATATTACAATATGTATAATTTTAAAAAGGTGGCATCTAAAACTAAGTATGCAGTTGAACTTAGGAGTTTTTAACTTCAGCTTGAACTCCACCCTGAAATTAGTTACATATTTTTCTGGGTAATTTGTATCAAAGGTGGAGATATTGATTTATTTCCAAGCTAATCTGAAAAACTGCTTCATTCTCAAGTTGGTTAATGCTAATAGGGGGAAAATAAACCACATCCTAAAATTCCCCTTGTGCAGGTTCAAATTCTCTTCCCTTGTGGCACAATTGCAAAGTGCACATGCTGAAAACACATTTGTTTTACAAGGTGGCCTGGGAGAGCTGCAATCTGTGCGTGAGTGTGCTAATGAGGTTCAGATGTGATGTCCTGAAAATATTTGAGATTGTAATCCACATGACTGCACAAAGAATGTGTGAGCTACTCAACAATAGACAGCTTCACATCAACAAATACCTCATTATTCAGTGTAAAATGTTATCCCTTCCAGGCATCTTAAAGCTGAAGTATTTAATTTGTAGCACAAAGGGATTTACAAAAGGAGAGATTGATGCAAATGTCTAAAAATGGCTAAGCAACACCTCACACTTTGGCTGTGTGTATAATTTAAAATGACATATATTGCTGATTAGGCCATATTTGAGATACTGTAGGTTCATGCACCGTGAGTGGGGAATGGGTATCTTCAGGGGTGACTGATTCCTTGCCAGATCAAGTGCCATTTAGAAGTTTTTGGCAAGCTCCCTGGTGAATTGCAAGCCTTCACACTGATTGTTGTGGTTCTGTTCGCCGAGCTGGAAGTTTTTGTTGCAAACGTTTCGTCCCCTGTCTAGGTGACATCCTCAGTGCTTGGGAGCCTCCTGTGAAGCGCTTCTGTGGTATTTCCTCCGGCATTTTTAGTGGCCTGTCCCTGCCGCTTCCGGTTGTCAGTTTCAGCTGTCCGCTGTAGTGGCCGGTATATTAGGTCCAGGTC
>NC_057710.1:120407801-120411570 GCF_004010195.1 Chiloscyllium plagiosum | reverse complement strand
ACATTGGTTTTGCTCATGCTGGGTATCGGGTCCTTCGTTCTGGTGAGTTGTTGTCTGAGGGTGGCTGTTGGTTTGTGTGCTGTTATAAGTCCTAGTGGTCGCAGTAGTCTGGCTGTCAGTTCTGAGATGCTCCTGATGTATGGTAGTGTGGCTAGTCCTTTGGGTTGCGGCATGTCCTCGTTCCGTTGTCTTTCTCTTAGGCATCTGTTGATGAAATTGCGTGGGTCTCCGTTTTTGGCGAATACTTTGTACAGGTGCTAGCGATGGCAGTTTCTGGGTCATCGAGAGTGTTGTTTGGATGGAGCAAAGGTAAATGGCTGCGAATGGTGAGTGTTATGGGGTGGATGGGTTTGGGAGTTATTGGAGGCAAAGGCAGTGGGGTGGCCTTCAGTGGCTACTCTGGATGGGTGACAAGGATCAAAGATATTTTTCTCTTTTACAGGGACTCCACCTAAGATTTTCTCATAGAGTACTTTACAATTTGCGGGGTGGGGGGGGGGGGGGGAGGGGCTTGATTTTTGGGGGTTACTTTATTCTCACTGACTCAATTTATTGGGCACTGTTAACCCATCTTCTATTTGTTGAGATCTGGGATATTTAGACAAACAGCAGCACTATTAGAATAATTCACTTTTTATAATTATGAACTCCCCTCTGAGCTCACAAGAGAGTCCTCCTCTTTTCAAAGTATTGTATGCAGCAGCCCGAAGCAATAGGAAATTAAGCAGGGTCTCTGGGGGCGAGGCAACACACAGTTTCTGTGGAAGGAAAGCATTTTTCAATTTAAAAAAAAAAGATTTTGTTTTCAGCCTGGCATTTAACTGTTTAAGGGAGCTGTGCATAAATATTGATTGCACTTCTCTCCATGCTGTTGAAACGGGAGCACACTTTGTGCAGATTGGAGGGCCTGCTGTTGGGCCTGGCCAGAATGGCTGTCAACAGGTCCAGGCCACAGACCCTGGAAGGGGTCATACTACCTGATTGTCTGGGCAGGAGTGGGTGCTGCAGATTAGAGTCAAGATTAGTGTGGTGCTGGAAAAGCACAGCAGGTCAGGCAGCATCCGAGGAGCAGGAAAATCGACGTTTCAGGCAAAAGCCCTTCATCAGGAATGAGGCCTGACTGTCTGCCTGTCTTCAACCTCATGAACAGGGAGCATGTGAAGCCCACTAGTACAGTATAGGCCTTCCGTGAGAGGTGGGTACCACATAGGCTGGGGTGTAATCATTACCTTAGGTAACAATGTTGTGTATTTTTCTGGCTTTAAAATTTAAGTTATTGGAACAATTAAGTGAAAGGATAATGGAATACAGTGAAATATTTGACAAAGTATCATTTGCAAGTTGCTACGGGGAGAATGCGGGTAAGTGGAGTTGAAATGCCCATCAGCCATGATTGAATGGCGGAGTGGACTCGATGGGCCGAATGGCCTTACTTCCGCTCCGATGTCTATGTCTTATAGTCTTAAGTCACTCCAAAGGAGTCATGATGTGAAGGTGTAGGTGTTTGACTGGGGTGGACAAAGTTAAAAATCACACAACACCAGGTTATAGTCCAACAGGTTTATTTGGAAGCACGAGCTTTTGGAGCACTGCTCCTTCAGTTGGTTCTGATGAAGGAGCAGCGCTCCGAAAGCTAGTGCTTCCAAATAAACCTGTTGGCCTATAGTCTAGATGAGAGCGGTGCTGGAAAAGCACAGCAGATCAGGCAGCATCCGAGGAGCAGAAAAATCGACGTTTTGGGCCAAAGCCCTTCATCAGGATTTTAGCTCTACTCTATTCTTGACTCGAATCTCCAGCATCTGCAGTCCCCATTTTCGCCTGTTGGACTGTAACCTGGTATTGTGTGATATTTAACTCCAAAGGAGGGAAGCTTTTGGAATGAATAGCTGCAAGGCAATGAATGCATTGTTTCTGAAAGAAGCAGCTTCAGAGCAGAAAGCGGTGTCTCGTAGCTGCTGAAGAGAATTAGATGTTTGGTCATTGTTACCTTCAATGTTTCATTCATAGTTTTAGGAATGAATGGTGGTGACATTTTGTCAAGAGTTGAGGTTTGATGAAATGAGTTTAGAAAGTAAACCTGTTGCAAAGGGGCATGCTCAGGTCGGATGTCTGGACCAAAAATATGTAATGTGGAATAAAAAACCATCGAGTTGCAGAGGGGAAGCAAACAGTGGAAGTACAAAGCGTATCGCGAACAGCTTACAGAACAAGCACTGTAGAGAAAAAAGAACAATAATGTTTAATTGGCCCAACTAAGTCTTACTGTGGATGACAAGGCCAGTTTTTTCTGCTCCTTTACTGATGAGGGCATTTTTAAAAAAGATTTTTTATTTTGTTGTCATGTACTCTATTGCAAGAGTACAGTGAAAAGTATATAATGTCACCACACATGGCACCATCTTAAATACAGAGCTGAAAATGTGGTGCTGGAAAAGCGCAGCAGGTCAGGCAGCATCCAAGGAGCAGGAGAATCGACGTTTTGGGCATGAGCCCTTCTTCAGGAATGAATCAGGAATGAAAGGCTCATGCCCGAAACGTTGATTCACCTGCTCCTTTGATACTGCCTGACCTGCTGCGCTTTTCCAGCAACACATTTTGAGCTCTGATCTCCAGCATCTGCAGTCCTCACTTTCTCCATCTTAAATACACCAAGGTACCTCAGTACCAAAAAGCTTAGGTACAATGTAGTAAGAGAAACAAGAGTTTGAAAGTTAAACAATACTTCATAGAATGGGAGAAAAATAAAGAAAAATGTCACAGTTTGCATTAAAGTCTTTTATAATTTAAACTCGGAAAATAAAGGAAAAATTTAAAGTTCAATGTCTTTGATGAGTCCTCTGCTTATCTCGCTCTGCTCTGTTCTCGCCGCCGCTGCAGATACTCTTGGCGATCTCCCACAGTGCCTCAAGAACACACCAAGCCAAGACACCACCATGAGCCGCTGAGAGACCAGGTGACATACTATCGGGAGACAAGGCTGATAGCAGCCAAGAGACTAGGCTGGGACCCACTACGAGCAGCCAAGAGACCAGGCCGGGGCAGGCTACAAGCCACCGTGAAACCAAGTTGAGACCTGCCGAGAGACGAAAGGGGGAAACAAAACAGAAAAAAGGGGAAAAAGGAGGAGACGGAAGGAGCAGAGGAGACCTGGTTGAAACATCCTACTGTACCGCCATCTTAACTGGATTCTTTGTAGTTGAGGCGAAGTTATATTGCCCATTTCTAATTACCCTTGAGAAAGTGATGGTTAGACACCAATTAAGTGGATTACTCAGCCATTTCAGAAGGTATTTGAGTTAACCACATTTCTCTGGGTCTGGATTTGTGCGCAGTAGATTTCTTCCTTTGGATATAATGAATTCATTTTTTTTATATAAAAGTCCAGTAGTTTCATTGGCACCATTACAGGGTGAACTTTCCATTCTAGATCTTTTTAAACTTAATTTGATTAAGTTTAAATTCCTGATTAAACTTAACTTCCCCAGCTGCTGTGGTGGGATTTGACCTGGTTCTTAGGTTCATTGGTCCATTCCTCTGGAGTACTAGACCAGTAACAGAACTTTGATATTTTCTAATTAACCTGTTAAGCGATGCTATTAAATACCTCTGAAGCAAATGGGACCCACTCTTCTGGTCTACAGGTAGGGGCATTACTACTGCACCACAACTTCTGTACATATCTCTCATGTGTTTATGCGTTGAGTCTGGCACAGAAATGTAGAAGTTTTATCTTGAGGAAGGAAAAGGGAGATTATAACTCGCTTGGGGT
>NC_057710.1:120392312-120407301 GCF_004010195.1 Chiloscyllium plagiosum | reverse complement strand
TGGTGGAAGCAGATGCAATAGCAATGTTTCGGAAGCATCTCGACAGATACATAAATGGGCAGGGAACAGAGGGATATGGATTATGTAAAAGTAAAAGGATTTTAGTTTAGGAAGGCATCATGTGTCAGTGCAGTCTTTATAAACCGAATGGCCTGTTCCTGTGGAACTGGAACCTGAGAGGAGGAGGTTCTGCTGAGTCCCCCGGGGAGTGTCAGCCATGGCGGCCATGTGCAATCAGCTGCGTGGCCGTTGAGAAGTGAAAAAAAGCAATAGAAAAGACCTGGGCTCTTCTCTGTGGAACTGGAACCTGAGAGGAGGAGGTTCTGCTGAGTCCCCCGGGTAGTATCAGCCATGGCGGCCATGTGCAATCAGCTGCGTGGCCGTTGAGAAGTGGAAAAAAAGCAATAGAAAAGACCTGGGCTCTTCTCACAGCCCAGAACTACGTGAAGAGCCTCAAAAAAGCTGCAGGCTGGATCAGTCGAGTTGTTGTTTCCCTTGATACTGTTCTTTGTTTCATAGTAAAAGCAGGAGAAATGTAAGAGTTTCTGTATTTAACTGATGAAAATGCTGGAGAACAAGTAACTGAAACAAAACAATAGGGATTGAAGGAAAGAATAAACCCATGTCTTGTAAAGATTTGAAAACTGTGCAAAGTGTAGAATTGCAGAGTGACACAGCTACTGTTTGAGCTCCAGAACACCCACTGCCACTAAAAATAGAAAGACTCATCAAAGAAAGGGTCTTGTTAAAACTGCTGCTTCACGACTCAGCTCAACAAATCAAAGGCATTTTCAAATTCACACATTCTGAACTAAACTGCATGGATTTTTGGGCAACCACTGTATCTGCAGCGAGAGGTTGATGAAGAAAAGGCTTTCTGCAGAAAGTCAGTGCTGTGCTTCACAACAAGATTGTTAAGACAGACACAGAGGAACTTGGCCCCATCAAAGATGGTAGTCTTATAGGGGGTTGAAAATGAAGAAACTCTTAGGGGCACAGTGACTGTAAGATTATAGCATTTACCTTGTAGTTTGAGAGGGAGAAGCTGGAATCCGATGGAACGATATTACAATCGAGTTAAGGTAGTTACAAAGACATGAGGGAGGAGCTGGCCAGAGTTGATTGGAAAGGGAGCCTATCAGGGAAGGCAGTGGGAGCTGCAATGGCAGGAATGTCTGGCAGTTATTTGGGAAGCACTGCAGAAATTCATCCCAATGAAGAAGAAGAAACATACTCTGAGGGGACGAGGTAGCCATGGTGACCAAAGGGTAGCATAAAATCAATGTGGCTGATGATTAGCAGGAAGCCAGAGGATTGGGAAGCCTTTAAAAACTAGCAGAAAATTAGCAAAAGAGCAAGGGTGCAGGGTGGGGTGTGGGGAGGGGAAGATGAAACATTTCGGTAAGCTAATAATATCAAAGAAGATTACGCAAGTTTTGGCAGATATATAAAAGGCAAGAGTGAACATTGGACACTGGAAAATGAGGTTGGAGAAGTAGTAATGGGGAGCAAAGAAATGCTGGAGGAACTTAGTAAGTACTTTGCATCGGTTTTCATTGTTGAAGATACCGCTAGTATACAGGAACTTCAAGAGAGTCAGAGTCAGGCATGAGTGTAGTGACTATTAGTAAGGAGAAGGTGCTAGGGAAGCTAAAAGGTCTGAAGGTGGATAAATCAATGGACCTGGAGTACTAAAGGAGATAGTGGAGGTATTGGTGATGATCTTCAAGGAATCACTGGAATCAAGGAGGGTCCCAGAGGACTGACAAATGGCTAAGATAACACCTTTGTTTAAGAACGGAGGAAGGTAGAAGATGGGAAACTATAGGCTGGTTTGTCTGATCTTAGTCATTGGTAAGATTTTAAAATCCATTATTAAGGATGAATTATGGAGTACATGGAAGTCTATGGTAAAATAGGGCTGAGTCGGCATGTCTTCGTCAGGTTGGTTGTCATGCCTGACAAATCTGTTGGAATTCTTTGATGAAATCAGAGCAAGTTAAAACGAGAGCCAGTGGACGTGATCTATTTGGATTTCCAGAAGGACTTTAACAAGGTGCTGCACAGGAGCTAAATAAGCAGAGAGCCAGTTGTGTTCAGGGCGAGGTACTCGCATAGGTCGAGAATTGGCTGACTGGCAGAAGGCCGAGGATGGGGATAAAAGTATTTTTTTTTTCAGAATGGCAGTTGGTGACTAACAGTTCTCCTAGGGTCAGTATATGGACCACAAATGTGAACAGAAATCAAGGTTAACCTTTCGAGTTCAGTGAACCTTCCTCAGTTCTGAGGAAGAGTCACCAGACCTGAAATGTTAACATTGATTACTCTTCACAGCAGCTGCCAGACCTGCTGAGTTTTTCCATTTTTCTTTCTGATTTACGGCATCTGCAGTTCCTTCGGTTTTTATTTAGGGCCATAGCTATTCACGTTATACGTTAACTCTCTGAATGAAGGAACTGAGGGCATTTTTGCTAGGTTTGTAGATGCCACAAAGATAGATGGAGGAACAAATAGCATTGAGAAAGCAGGGAGGCTGCAGAAGAACTTGGACGTAGTAGGAGAGTGGGCAACAAAGTAGCAGATGGAATGCAATGTGGGAAAGTGCTAATGGTAGTAAGAATAGAGGCATAGATTACTTTCTAAATTGGGAAAGACTTTGGAAATCTGAAGCACAAAGGACTTAGTTTTAATTCAGGGTTCTCTTCAGGTTAATATGCAGATTCAGCTAGCAGTTAGGAAGGCAAATGTATTGTTCGCATTCATTTCCAGAAGGCTGGAATACAAGAACAGGGATGTACTGTTGAGGCTGTGTAAGGCTCTGGTCAGACTCCATATGGAATATTGCGAGTAGTTTTATGCTCCATGCCTGACGATGGATGTGCAGTGTCAGAGGGGTCCACAGAAGGTTTACAAGAATAATCCTGGAGGCGAAGGTGTTGTCAAATGAGGACTGGTTAGAATTAGAATCCCTACAGTGTGGAAACAGGCCTTTCGGCCTAATAAGTCCAGACGGACCCGCCGAAGAATGACCTATCCAGACCCATTCCCCTACATTTACCTCTGACTAATGCACCTAACCTACACATCCCTGAACACAGTGGGCAATTTAGCATGGCCAATTCACCTAACCTGCAAATCTTTGGACTGTGGGAGGAAGCCGGAGCACCCAGAGGATATCCACGCAGACACAGGGAGAATGTGCAAACTCCACACACACAGTCGCCTGAGGCTGGAATTGAACCTGGGTCCCTGGCTCTGTGAGGCAGCTGTGCTAACCACTGAGCCACCATGCTGTCGGTTGACGCTTCTGGATCTGTGTTCATTAGAGTTGAGAAAGATAAGGGGGGATCTGATTGAAACTTAAAAGAATACTGAGAGGCCTGGCCTATGGAGAAGGTGTTTCCATTAGTAGAAGAGACTAGGACTCAAGGGCACAACCTCCAGGTGAAAGGACCAACCCTTTGGAACTGGGACCAAGAGGGACTACTTCAGCCAGAGGGTGGTAGATCTGTGGAACTCATTGCTGCAGAAGGCTGTGGAGATAAAGTCACTGGGTAAACTTAAGACAGAAGGTGATAGATTCTTGATTAGAAAGGGAATTGAAGTTACAGGGCGAAGGCAGAGAAATGGGGTTGGGAAACATATCAATCATTATTGAATCATGGAGCAGACTCTCTGAGCAAAATGGTCAAATTCTGCTCCTATATCCTATGGTCATATAGTCTAGTCACGGTGCTGTCAAGCAATAGAGCGAGATTCGCACATTAGGAATGGCGCAACAACAGAAAGGAACATACTTCACTGGAGGTGTGAATGTAATTCTGCAGAAATGCAATACATACTATACACTAAAGAGAATAAAAGAGCACGAGTGAAAGTACCAAAACTGGGTGCCTTCCTATCACTGGGGCACCTACAGTGGACGAAATGCCTGATACTAATGTTGAACCTTGAAAAAAGTCTGTGGATCAGAAAGCTGTGAAGGAGCTGTCTTTGTGTTTCAATCCTGAGGTATGTGTCCAAGAGATTCCAAGTTCATAGGATCTTCAAATTTATTCAAATGTTTGGATGGGTATGTGAATAGGAAGGGTTTGGAGGGATATATGCCGGGTGCTGGCAGGTGGGACTCGATTGCATTGGGATATCTAGTCGGTGTGGATGGGTTGGATCGAAGGGTCTGTTTCCATGCTGTACATCTCTATGACTCTATTAATCTGTGGAGAGGTGCAGCCTCAAGTTGGAAACTATAGAAATAATGCCAGAAATTCTTAATGCAGGAATCGATTGTTTATTATAATACCATCATTTTCAGAATAGTCCTTGAAGTTTTTTTTGTGTCTACCCAGTTAGTTCCTCAATGAAGTGTTGAATTGTCGCATTGAGGACGGATGATAGAGTTGCAAAGTTTTTAATGAGCGGTCAAAGTGCTTCAATTTTTTTCAACCTTTGTTTTAACACCACCTATGTAAAAGGATATGACGGAAAAGCAGAAGAAAAAAATGAAAATTTTGCATGGTTTCATGTTTTGTGATGGGTTTTGATGTTTTAGGTACTGAGGATTTGTCCTTTGAATCAGTCCTACTTTGATCACTTTTCAAGTCACCATCAGTCAAACGGATAGGACAGGCTTATTATTGATATTCCCAAGTGCACCAATGGTATGCATTCATCGGAAACAGATAATGGAGAGCATTTATCCCTACCTTCCTCAAAAAAAAGCTGAGAATATGAGTGAAGATTGATGCCTTTGGTGGGGGATACTTGGATTTGGGGAGGTTTTGTCGGGTGAGGGGTGTGGCAGAGGGGAGGAGAGTGTACAAGAAGTGAGAGAAGGAAACCTAGATTACAAAAGGAAAACACTGGAAATATTCAGGTCAGGCAGTATTTGTCGACAGAGAAATGGAGCAAAGTGTAATTACACAGTCCGCAGGAAGATGAGTAGAAAGATGGGCAGGAGATGGTGTGAATCCAAAATTCAGAATCTAAAGTGAGAAAACAGGAAAAATTCTTGCAATTTAGTTCCCTCACCTTAAAAGGCGGGTTGCCATTCCTGACGGCAAGTGTCAGGAAGCTCATCTGTCTCTCAGTAAAAATAGAATGAAGTGTTTACTTCCTGTTAAGTTACACTAGATCAAGAAATCCAGGCTTTCATATAAGAGACATGGACCTGGTGAGCTTGACTTCTTCCAAGACTTCAAAGCAACTATTAGCCACTTTGTCTTTGATAGCACGGCAGTTGTGGCATTTGGACGCCAAAAAGCATGAAAGTTGAACAGGGAGAAAGCTGACTATGGGTGTGGGGCAGGGCAGAGCAAAAGCAGCACAGTTTTGGTGGGGAGTGGGAGAGGTGTCAGTGGTGAAAGGAAGAACAATGGTTGGCATGGCGTGGGACGTTAGGCAAGGGTAGAGAAATAGCCTGTTCTGTTCTGACCAAGTTTGTTAGGGGTGATAGCTGGGAACGTTGTGCAACACAGAGCTGGGTGGCCAGGATATAGTTGTTGTTCTGGGATGTTTCTAATATCTTTGAATCCATCTGTTGATATTACACAGCAGAGTGACAATCGTGGTGAGGGAGCTGGCAGTAGGATTTCAAAATGAGCATAAATGCAATCTGTATGAACGGGTGGGGGAAGGATTTGGTCACAATGGACAACAGGAATCACAAGACAGTTTGGGTGAAGGATAATGGGAAAATGTTGGTGGGAGACAAGTAGAGATGGAATGTATTAGACCTCACAATAAATTTGAATCATACCGTAATCTCCCAAGGGAGTCAGAGGTGCTCACGAAACTGCAACACCAAAGGTGGGAGAGATTTTCTTTTATACGGGCTGAGTTGATATTCAAATGTTTGACCCACTGAAGAGACATCCTAATGTTTATGATCCCAGTTACTGGAGAAGGACGCTTGACTAGGTTCCACTCTCAATGGACCTCCATCGCTTCACATCTCCAAGCATCGTATTCCAACCAGGTCCCATGAAGTCACGGAGCCACAATTCACCAGAAGCTGATTGGCATTTTATGATTTCTTGAGGTATGGGCACAATCAAGAAGGAAAAATGCAATTCTTTAAAAGGCCTAAGTGGCAAAGGGCAACAGTCTCCTGGACTGGAACTTCAACTTTCCTGTTTAGCAGCTCCAGACTGGAGAGAGAGTGGAGCAGATGGACTTATTCATGGCTGCTTCGGTGATACAATGACAAGAATATAATGGTTGTGCTGCAGCTTCACTGAAGGGAAACTGAGTGTTGTCTCTGGGAAGGTCCACAGCCATTCTTTAAGATACCCCTGACATGATACAATGTCTTCATGCCTTTGGATGTTGGATCACAAGGCTGTCGTCTGGGGCGTCCTGACCGAACCTCACTGCAGTGGACATGATGCGTAAGGAGGAGACAGGTGAGGTAAAGGATTTAGCGGGAGAATCGTGGAGCAGGTTTGGAGGACCCACCATCAAGATGTGTGGGTTTCCTCCAGGTGCTCCAATTTCCTCCCACAATCCAAAGATGTGCAGGTCAAGTGAATTGGCCGTGCTAAATTGCCCATAGGTGCATTAGTCAGGGGTAAATGTAGGGGAATGGGTCAGGGTGGGTTGCTCTTCGGAGGGTCTGTGTGGACTTGTTGGGCCAAAGGGCCAATCTAAACAACCTGCCCTCCTCCTGGCCATTGTGCAGCTGAGGAGAGGCCAGCACAAAAGGATACAGGAACAGAAGCAGTGAGATAAGCTGCAGACCATTGCTAGTTGTCCCGGAGAAGGTGGTGGTGAGCTGCCGCCTTAAACTGCTGCTGTTTTTGGGGCATAGGGACACCCGTAGTACTAACAGACAGAGACTGTCCTGTGAAAGCCTTATTGTGGACAGATTACAAGCTGGGTGAGCTGCAGGCTTCTGTGAAATCTGCTTCCTGTTTGGGGCATTGATCATTGGGTAACACAAATTTCATTTCTCTGTCCTTCGTAAGGTGAAGTGTCTTTTCTTAAAAGTGGCACCTGGACCTGTGGTCACGGCAAAGGCAATAACGTAATTCTGCATAAGGTTTGCCATACGTGAGCAATGAGCTAATTGTAACTTAATTGTACAAGTGGAAGGGACCAGCCTGTCAACTTGAGAATTCCTCAGTGTTTCACGAGAACTGGTCTAAGTTAGGGATGAAACAGGTTTCAATCAAGTTTAGAGGCAGGGATGGAGGGTAAGGGAGAGAAGAAATAATCAAAGGGATGATACATGATGGGAGCCATGTCAGAAAAGCATAAATGATACAAGAAAATGGTTTAAAGAACATATTGGAAATCTCTTTAACTGACCTGCGTAATTAGTTAGTCACATGAAATTTCGCTTTAGTTTCATCTGATAAGTTAGAAGTCTCCAGAACATTGGATAAGAAAGTGAACTCTGCCTGAATGGTCTTAAATCAACAATAAAAGAAATGCAGTTCCAGCACTGTGTCAGACTTTCTAATCACTGCAGAATGGATTGAACTTTGTTCAAATCTAGGTAATCCTATTTTGAAAATTGTTATTTATAAACTGGTTTGAATTTGATTCTGGATTAGTGGTGCTGGAAGAGCACAGCAGTTCAGGCAGCATCCAAGGAGCTTCGAAATCGACTTTTCGGGCAAAGTTTTTCAACTCTGACTCTCCAGTGTCTGCGGTCCTCACTTTCTTCTGTCATAAAATTGTCTCAGTCCATAGAGTGACAATGTAATGGCTTCTCACGATTCATTACAATGCTTTATCCACAGAGGAAGTTGAGAAAGGTCCATTTCAGATCGTCTAATATTGAAGAAAATTAATAGTTTCAATATCCATACTTTTTGAAAGTTTATTACTTGAATTTCACTTAAGTGTTTTACACTAGGATCCCAGAGATTACCCAGAAGATTTTTGTTGAAAATGCAACTTAAATTCTATTTGTTTTATTCTGCACATCACAGGGTTAGGATAGGCGGTTAGGTCTGGGTGGTGTGCTCTTCAGAGGGTTGGTGTGAAATCGATGGGCTGAATGGCCTACTTGCACACTAGGAATTCTGTGATTCAGAAGATAAAATAAATAAAGAGGTTCCTTGCTCTGAGATGATTGGTGTAACATGAAAATCAATCTCTGAATTCATAGGCAAACGAACATAGGAAATCTCAGCACGAGTATGCTATTCAGCTTTTCACGCCAGTTTCACCATTCACATACGACCATAAATAGAGTAGTAGTAAGATGTAAGTTCTGCTCAGAAAGTTCTGATTTAGGGGTATTTACTCTCCAAATGAAATGTGTCTTCACATCAGTGCCTTCTGTATCTTAGATTTGCAAAGTACAATTAGCTACCCAGAGAGGCCACCACAGATACCTCCACTCCCTTATCTCCCATCTTCCTGTATTGTCTTCTGAAGGTATATATTCTGGCATAATTCCATTCTCTGTAAATGCCAAGTGCTCAGGTTTGGAGTAATTGCTGACTACTGCCAGGCAGAAACTTGCACAAGATCACGTTCCTTTTCCTTCCCCCATGAAAGTGTGTCTCATGCCAGGCTGAAGCTGTACAAGTGCCCTCATGACCATTCCTCATAGATAGGTCCAGACAGTGGGCAGTCAGTGTTAGACCATGACGGGTGTTCGATTTGGGAATGGCAGCAGAGAATAATCCTGTCTGCATCACTGCATAAGCACATTTCATTTGGCAGAATGTGTCTTGGCTGATTTGTGTTCTCTCTGTTACTCAGTTCAACTCAGTTAAATCTGTACAGATGAAGGGGTCCTAGCTGAACTATATGGATCAGTACCATGCCACGCAATGTCGTTATCCACTGAGCCATCAGACGTGGTTTAATTAACAGTAACACATTTTCCAAAAGAGAAGCAGACTTGCTGAATTAGGTCAAGTGAGTAAATCCTTGGTTTTCCTGCTGTTTAAGGCAGCTGAATGGTTCTTATCCACTCAACACTAACTTTTCATCTGGTGTTACATTTCTTGCTGTGTAAGAAAATATTTCATCACTTCTTATCACAAGGTTGTACAGGTTTGCTTCCATGTGACCTGGCCTGAGCTTCAATAAAGTACGAAATGCGAAATCTGAATAATGCAAAACTAACTTATCAGTCGAATGGATTGAAAGGAAGAAATGTCTGGAGTTTTGTGATATGATGTCCTGTTTTTCTTTGAAATCATGCTTTGTAAACGGGGTGTAGTCCTAATTTAGAAAGCCACTTATCTGACTGGCTCAGGTCCATACAAAGTTAATGGATAAGATACTGTACATGCCTCTGGTCCTATGAGACCTTGTTTCCCACAGTGAAATACTAAACTTTATCTCGAGTTGAAATTGCCACCCAATTTGAAACCAAGGGCATCGAAATAATTTTAACAAATTGCAGTTCACCAATAGATGTAGTAGCAAAAAAAATGCATTATTGTTTTAAAATCACATATGAATGTCCATTTTCAAACATTACCTTTTAAGACGTATTTAGTAAAGACAGAATAATAGCTATCTAAATTTCCTTGAATCTCCTGGATCTTTGTAGCAGTTGGTAAGGCTGTTCCTGTACTATGCTCTGTGGTGAGGCTGGTCAGGCTACAGCGCTTGGGGAATAAAGAAACTGCACAAATCTGTAGGTTTTGACATGGTTAAATAGTGAATGAGGCAAACAGCAGGAGGAACACTTTATTAATAAGACACCATTTTTGTTAAATTAGCTATGGAAAAGTATAATATATATATAGCCAACCATCGAGTCATTGTATTTTGTCAAATCCACGGTTCAATGGAGCTTTGGCCAATAGCTTTTCAAAAAAAAATTGATAAGGCAACACCGACTTTCTGTAGTTATGCTGAAGGGAAACAGATTCTGTATTTAACTGAAACCATCTTTCGACAGAAACACAAATGGAGTCTAATTTTCATTTGAGTTGAAAGGCTTGTTTCAGTGGCCATCTGACTGCTCTGTTTATCCCCAGTGTGGCGGTCAAATTAATATAAATTATGGTGTCCCTGATAAGCATCAAATACTCGTTTTTTTTTCATCTTTGTGTTGGCTATGTACAAAAATAGATAACTCTCAGTGTGGTATGAAGTGTGATATCCATCATTGAAAGAGAACTTAAAACAGTCAAATTGCCAGATGTTTCAACTGCTATGAGCCTCATTTTGCTTTCCTTTTAATTTCTTAAGTATGGTAATTGCATGTGTGCAAATGTTACTTGACTTCTCTTCGGCAATTCTCAAACAATGAGGACATTCTCTTCCCAAAACTTGAATTTGGAACCTATATACCAGTAACTGTGAGTCTTTTCCTCTGCTTTCTGGATCTCCAAATCAAGAGATGTATTATGCGTATGGTATGTTTGTGGGTGGTGATTTATAAATCGATACTTTGGCTACAGTGTGCATTTTGTAAAGGCATACAGCTAAGCTACTGCACAATCTATGTTTTAAATCCGACTGCTTGATTTAGTTTTGTATAAACAAATTCCTTTGATTTGAGACTAAAGATGGAGACTGCCCAAATAACCAGAAATGATGACTCACTACTTTTTACCTCATTTGGAAATAAAAACTGGAATCATTTTTGCACCTCTGTTTGGCTCAGGACTCTTGTAATTTTATTATCAACTAGATACAGAGACTGTTTGAAAGCAATGGCTGTGAATTTCCTTTTGCACTTTGGCTGAGGCTGCCTCCTGTAGGAAATTGAATTACTTTTTTCTGTTGTTGGCTTCACCAACTGAAATCCAAGTTGTACAGTAAGCCGTGACTTGTTAGTCTTGAACTATGCTGTGTTTCCATTGTTTGCTTTACAAGTTGTCACACTGTATAAATCAACTCTGGATTTAATGGGTACAGCGAAAAGATGGGAAGTGGTGTTCCACAAGAATTCGTGTTGTAATTACTATTCACCTGGAATGTGAACAGTTTGGATTTGTGACTTGGATGTGAATTGTCCAGTTTTCCAGACAACACCTAATTTGCCAATGTCGTCAAAATACAAGGATACATTAAGAAACCTGCAAAATGGGCATAAACGTGACATCTTGGTCCAAATGGGGTCGAGGTGCAGAGTGATCTGTTGGTACATGTGCACAAATCATTAAGCAAAATGGCTCAGATTTACCAGGCACACAAAAGAACATATAATCCACTCATTCTTTGGGGCTAGAAATGAAAAGCAGAAAAGTTGTACTAAACTTGAACACTGATTAGACAATAATTAGGAACTATTGAAAATTTACTTCTCCATATTAGAAGATAACGAGTCCCTGAAGTATGTGGGGAAAAGAATTACTGGAACATTCAAGTTGAGGTTTGGCCTATCAGAATAGATTGAGCAGGCTGGAGCACTTTCTTCAGGAAAGAAAAATTGATTTGTTAAATGTCTTCAGGATTTTGAAAATGTTTGATAGGGTGTATGTGGAAATGGATGGTGTACAATGGCAGCAGTGTGTACCTTTTGCAAAATGTGTTATAGCAACTTGCCAAGCCTTCCAAATGATGGAGCTCTACCAGCTAGAGGATCAAGGACAGCAAATGCAAAGAGACATCACCATACCCAAGCTACATACTATCCTGATTTGGAGCAATATTGCTGTTCCTACTGGAATTGTCCCTATACTTCATAAACTGAAGTGGTTCAAGAGCCAACTGTGCCTGGTACCTTTGGAGTGCAAATATTACTTGCCGAAGTCTGAGTGTGGTCCATATCTTGTTGTATTTGGTCAAAGTTATTGCACAAGAGCTGAGCTTAGGGTATTGGGGGTTATATATTAGTTTGGTGGAGAATTGGCTTATGAACAGAAAACACAGTGTGGGCAATGGGTTATTTTCACACTGATAAACTATAACTAGTAGAGTGTCATAGAAATTAGTACTGGGGCCTCAACCATTTAAGATCTGTGCTAATGACTCGGATTTAGAAAAGTGGGATGATTTCACGAAGACATGTAAGATTCTTAATGGGCTCGACAGGGTGTATGTTGAGAGGATATTTCGGCTCATGGAAGAGTCTCCGACCAGAGGATATAGTCTCAGAATTAAGAAAACCAATTTAAGCCAGAAATGAGAGGAATTTCTTCACTAAAACTTGTCTTTGGAACTCCTTGCTACAGGGAGCATTGGAGGCAGAGTCCTGACATACAGCTGAAATAGCAGTGGAATCAAGGGTTATGGGGAAAAGGTAGGACGGTGAATATGGAGAGTATCTGATCCACCATGATCCTATTGAATGATGGAGCAGGCTCGAGGTGCCTTATGGCCTACTCCTTTTTCTATTACTTATGGTCTTATGGATGAAAAGACCAAACATTTTATAAGCAAATGTCACCACAATGTTCAAGGAGGGATGGACAGAGAGAAAACTGAGAACACTCCAACCCTACATTGACAGCAGGGAAATGATGGAATCCACCATGAAGGATGTGATAAATGTACACTTGGACAACAATTATCTGATTGGGCAGAGTCCGTGTGGATTTGTTAATGGGAAATTGCGTCTGATGTACTGGTTGGAGCTCCTGGGAGATGATGTGGGCAGAATTGATGAAGGGAAATTAGTGGACATAGTATACCTCAATCCTCAGAAGGGCCCTTAATGAAGTGACCATTGGAGGTTGCTCAACAAAATATAAAGCTCGTTGGATAGGAGGCAAAACTTTGGCAGCTATTAATGTATTTATACCCAACACTCATCAGTGGTTAACATTCAAGAAGAATTCCGATTTCTGTGTTTTTGCCAGTATGACAGGTTGGAGCATACACTGATGGTACAGAGCAAGTATTAAGCTTGAGGTTTTCTTGGTGTCTGTGGTTCAGTTCCTGATAGTTTGTCATCTTGAGCTGTTATTTACTGAGCTACAGAGAAATCTGTAAAATTTTAACTGAGATTGAAATGGTTGGTGTAAGCTTCAATACAAATGACCCCGACATTCACCTACCCAAGATGCTTGAAGGAAGAGAAGAATAGAAAAGCCTTTGATTGTATTAAAGATACACAAAACAAGGCACCAGCAAATACTCCCAGTTGCTTACCTTTACTGGACAAACAAAAGAACCGTCTGGAGGTTTTGCTGTGAAACCGGCTCGATCTGACGTTTTTGGGGTCTCTGTTGGTCACAGAATCTTGGAGCCCAATCATAACCTCCGTATACGTGTCACCTCTGCTCCTCAGCACTCGGGGCATGTCCAGTGAGAGTTTGTGTCATTTGTGCATCAACAAAGGCAAAATCAACCTGTCTTTAAAATTATGTCCAACCTGTTAAGTGACATCGGTGGAGGTTCATCATGGTCATAATGTGTAACTTAGTTGTCCTTCTGACCATGAAAGATGAAAGGTGAAAGATTAATTGCACCATAAGTAAGCAGTTCCTTTTGAAGGTTACACAAAATGTTCATGATATTTTTATCTTGGTAATGTGGATGATTCAAGGTTTTGAGACTAAAATGATCCTGCCTGTTTTCAGTTTTCTTAACCTGTAGAATTCTGGTTTGTGTGGTAAGGCTTTATTTATACAGAGTTAGTTTTCAGAGTGTTCCAAGAAATTGGAGTTGTCGGTTCTTATGTCGTGATATTTTACAGTCAATGAAAGTAAGTATAAAAAGTAAACCAGAGGGTAATGCATTTCTTTCATAGTGCTTCTCACTGTATCTATGATTAATGTCATCGTCTGAAACTATTTTCAGCCAGTCAGATGCTAGTTTGTGTGTATCCTTCCAGTGTTTTTGAGTTTCATTTCAGAGGGAATGATTGTGAAAAGTCACAGATACAGTTTGCCATTCTTTATTTTGAGTATAAACCATCATTTTGTTGAGAGTTGGGATATTTGTCTCCTGACCCTTAAATACATGGTGACAGCTTATATTACTCTGTTGATATATGATTATTTCATAGCACATCAATGAATGCTTTACAGGCGTTGATAAAAAGGTATAACATCCTTTTATTTTTCTGTTTTTGCCATTTGGAATTTAATTTCTGAAGCTGTTGACTTTGGCTAGTGCATGGTTTTCATATAACTAACAACTTACATCCATTCAGGAGGTTTGTTGAGTTTTGAATCTTTGACCCGAGAAGCATGATTTGGTTCATCTGGTAGCAGTAATGCTCCCCAAATCAGGAAGTTGTTGGGTTCAAGTATAGTGCAGGAGTGAAGCATATAATCGAAGCTGACACAAATGCACACTGTCGAGAGAGGGCCACTTTGTCAGGTGCTATCATTCATAAACTTTTCGTTCTAATAAAGCCCCCTTCAACCAACTCCACCGAAATTCATGAACTAATCATTCAGCTCATTTCTACTGGAGTGTATAACAGTCGAAGAGCGTGGCGCTGGGAATGCACAGCAGGTCAGGCAGCACCCCAGGTGCAGGCGAGTCAACGTTTCGGGCAAGTCCTTCACATTCCTGATGAAGAGCCTATGCCTGAAACACCGAATCTCCGGCTCCTCGGATACTGCCTGACCTGCTGTGCTTTCCCAGCAGCACACTCTTCGACTCTGATCGCCAGTATCTGCAGTCCTCACTTTCTCCTTGCTGTGTATAGGTCAATTACAGGAGTTTCCTGCGTAATAACCTGACTATACACCAAGAGTAATTCAACTGAATGTGAGAAGTGCAATGTAAGGACAGATTTGCTCATTCTCTTATCGAGCTGAGGGGCATGTTTTCCAGCACAGTTTTAATCCCATCATGTTTAGTGTATATTAATGGTCAGGCAGACAGACTGTTTGAGGGCTGGACATCTCCAAACCTCCTTACTGTAATAAGTACGTTTCTGTCTTTGCTAATCTCCAGATGGGTTTTGCTGTTGTAACTGTAATCCTGAGCATCATTGTGTCATGGTGACACCACCATGTTCTCTCCCTGCCACTGCCGTGTGTGTGTGTGTGTCTCTCTCTCTCCCCCCCCACATTCTCTCTCACTGTTCCCCTCTCTCTCCCCGCTCCCCTTCCCTCTTTCGTGTCTGTCTTCTCTCTCTCTCTCTCTATCTGTCTTACACTCTCCCCTC
>NC_057710.1:120343066-120390962 GCF_004010195.1 Chiloscyllium plagiosum | reverse complement strand
CTCCCTCCCCGCCCCATCTCTCCCTCCCCGCCCCATCTCTCCCTCTCACTTTCTGCTCCCCATCTCTCTCTCTCGCTTATTTCTCTGCCCCCACCTCTCTCTCTCCCGTCCCCACTCCTAAAAAAACAAAAACAAAACTTTATTAAAACTCGTATTCTGCTGAGTTACTTCACAGCAATGGGGGTAGCTGGTAGCTGCAGATATTTTTGCAATGCTCACTTTCGATGTAGGGCCTTATTGCTGCTGCTGTTTGGTGTGTTGGGTTTGCTAAACAAACACGTGTCAGACATCTGTATCATAAACAGATGTTTCACTTCAGTTAACGCTAGAAGCTACTGCAAACACGGAAATCTGCCGAACTGGTGCTGGATATTCAGGGATTCCAGTCTCTTGCACAGTTGATCCATATTCCAGGAACTACATTTCAATAATGTTTTAATGTGATCGGTGAGTGGCATTGGCTGGGAGAGAGTTCAATGGACAGTGAATGGAGTTCTAGCCAATGCATAAAAGTGGATAAATCCCCAGGACCTGATCATGTGCACCCTAAACTCTGTGAGAAGCTAGGGAAGTGATTGCTGGGCCTTTGTATCATCAATACTCACAGGTGAGGTGCCAGAAGACTGGAGGTTGGCTGAAGTAGTGCCACTATTTAAGAAAGGTGGTAAGGACAAGCCAGGGAACTGTAGACCAGTGAGCCTGACTTTGATGGAGGGCAAGTTGTTGGAGGGAATCCTGAGGGACAGGATTTGGAAAGGCAACATGGCTTTATGTGTGGAAAATCATGTCTCACAATCGATTGAGTTTTTTGAAGAAGTAACAAAGAGGAGTGTTGAGGGCAGGGCGGTAGATGTGATCTATGTGGACTTCAGTAAGGCATTTGACAAGGTTCCCCATGGGAGACTGATTAGCAAGGTTAGATCTCATGGAATACAGGGAGAACTTGCCATTTGGATACAGAACAGGCTCAAAGGTAGAAGACAGAGGGTGGTGGTAGAGGGTTGTTTCTCAGACTGGAGGCCTGTGACCAGCCGAGTGCCACAAGGATCGGTGCTGGGTCCACTAAGTATCATCATTTATATAAATGATTTGGATGTGAGCATAAGAGGTGCAGTTAGTAAGTTTGCAGATGACACCAAGATTGGAGGTGTCGTGGACAGCAAAGAAGGTTACCTCAGAATACAAGTGGATCTCGATCAGATGGGCCAATGGGCTGAGACATGGCAGTTCGAGTTTAATTTAGATAAATGTGAGTTTACATTTTGGAAAAGCAAATCTTATCAGGACTTATACACTTAATGGTAAGGTCCGAGGGAGTATTGCTAACAAAGAGACTTTGGAGTGCGGGTTCATAGCTCCTTGTAAGTGGAGTCGCAGATAGATAGGTTCGTGAAGAAGGCATTTGGTATGCTTTTCTTTATTGGTCGGAGTATTGAGTACAGGAGTTGGGAGGCCATGTTGCAGCTGTATAGGACATTGGTTAGGCCACTGTTGGAATATTGCATGCAATTCTGGTCTCCTTCCTATCGGAAAGATGTTGTGAAACTTGAAAGGGTTCAGAAAAGATTTCCAAGGATGTTGCCAGGGTTGGAGGATTTGAGCTATAAGGAGAGGCTGTACAGGCTGGGGCTGTTTTCCCTGGAGCGTCGGATGCTGAGGGGTGACCTTATAGAGGTTTATAAAATTATGAGGGGCATTGATAGGATAAATAGACAAAGTCTTTTCCCTGGGGTTCAGGAAGTCCAGAACTAGAGGGCATAGGTTTAAAGGTGAGGTGGGAAAGATATAAAAGAGACCTAAGGGGCGACTTTTTCACGCAGAGGGTGGTACGTGTATGGAATGAGCTGCCAGAAGAAGTGGTGGAGGCTGGTACAATTGCAACATTGAAGAGGCATTTGGATAAATATATGAATAGGAAGGGTTTGGAGGGATATGGACCAGGTGCTGGCAGGTGGGACTAGATTGGATTGGGATATCGAGTTGGACCGAAGGGTCTGTTTCTGTGCTGTGTATCTCTATGACTCTATGACTTTTCCCAACTTGCAGCTTTATAATGTAGATGTGAAATATGTCATGACAAAAGTAACAGCTGTTTTGAATCTTCAAGCAGCCAGGAAGCTCTGGCTGCAAAGAACTTGATCTCACGAAATGGTTTTGCCAAGCACTTAGCAAAGCAAACTATTGCCGATGCTGGAAATCTGAAATAAAAGCACAAAGTGTGGACAAACTCAGCAACTCTGGCACCATCTATGGACAGAGTAATAGAGTTAATGTTTCGAGGTTAGCGTAAATCTTCTCCAACACATCCTGTTTTAATGCCAAACTCTCATATTTGTACAGCGAAGTAGAAGAAGCTGAGAAATTTGTTTGGTTTGACATCCCATTTGTGAGAAAATGAATTGTTTTGGCACATTTTATGTCTGCAGATTTTGAAATTGTGAAAAAGCTGGTGATGGGAGGTGGGGGGGAGTTGATCTGAAATGATCTCATGAAGATATGTCCTTTTGAATACAGACAAATCTTGGGATTCTGGATCTAGGTTTCCTCGCTGACCTGGAAGGTTTGTTTTCAGATGTTTCGTCACCATACTAGGTAACATCATCAGTGAGCCTCCGATGAAGCACTGGTGTTAGTGACCTGCTTTCTATTTATGTTTCACCAGCGCTTCACCAGAGGCTTACTGATGATGTTATCTTGTATGATAACAAAATGTCTGAAAATGATCCTTCCAGCTCAGTGAGCTAACTTACGTCCAGAACCTCAACCTGAGCTACAAATCTTCTCAAAACTCGCTAAATCTTCAGCCATTATTCTTCAGACCATTCAGGGCCTAACCGTGTGTCTTCAGTAGGTAAGCGGCTAGATTGTGGCATTCAGGTTGTGTTCATGACGTTTGTACTAAGCCAAGCAGCAAGAGAGACATTCTGCAGAAAAGAAAACTGCAATATTCAATCACAATTCCGACATTGGCTGTCTACACGTGGAAGTTTCAGGATAAAAGTGAGACTGTTATTTCACTGAAAACCTCAATCTGCTGTTCCCACCACCCACTTCTATTTTTCTCTTCTAATTAAGTATTGGATCATTAATTCCCATGGTCCTGCACACCACATCAAATCGAGTTACATTCTTGTGCATTTATAAATTGACTGATTACACCTGACCCTCGAATCGCCTCCAGATTTAATGTGCTTCATTGATGTGTGGGATTGAACTGCATCGCAATGTGTGGCATCTCCATTTCTTTCCTCAAGTAAGGACTGTTCCATTGAAAACATGGAATGAAGATTTCGCACGAGCCCACTCAGCCACAAATCACTCTTGTGCTGCCCAGATAAAAATGGTGCAAGAGCTGAAGATACATCCTCAGTAGCATCCAAAGAAACAAAATGTGGAAGGACAAACAAAAGATCACACTCTGTGCCCTGGTTGGTAGCATCTTCCTGCAAAGGGTTCGCTGTCTCCCTGGGGATAGCTATTGTGCAGAGCACTTGTGAGAGACCAAAGGAACCATGAATGGTCTGCCAGTTACTGAGGAATCCGCTCAGTACCTGAGAGATGTATCACTGGAATAAAGGGAACCTCTTTCAACATGAAAACAAGCTGAGTTCCCCATTTGTATCTGTTTTATGACAGAGGCACCCTCCCCTTCTGTAAAAGTGAATGCTTAGTGGGTGAGTAATCCAGCCAATTTGGTGAATGATTCTATAGGGAAAGAGAACACTTAAATGCGTGGCTACACGGATGGTGCAGGAGGGAGGGATTCCGGTTTTTGGATAACTGGGGTTCTTTCTGGGGACGGTGGGACCTCTATAAACAGGATGGTCTACACCTGAACCTGAGGGGCACCAGTATCCTTGGGGGGAGGTTTGCTAGTGCTCTTGGGGGGGGTTTAAACTAACTCTGCAGGGGCATGGGAATCCAGATTGTAGCTTCAGGGTGCAGGGCCTGGAGTGTAGAGAGGTTAGGAATATGGCATCAATTTCCAAGGAGGGTGCCTGTAAACAGGAAAGTGGCTTGAGGTGTGTATACTTCAATGCAAGAAGTATACGAAATAAGGTAGGTGAACTTGCAGCGTTGGTTGGTACCTGGGACTTCGATGTTGTGGCTATTACGGAGACATGGCTAGAACAGGGACAGGATTGGCTGTTGCAGGTCCCAGGGTTTCTGTCCAATGCTGGAAGTCACTGATCTCTATGTGTGTGCTCAGATGCCCTTGTATTCAAATTACACAGAACACTGACATGCTGAATTAGATTACTTACTTGCAGTGTGGAAACAGGCCTTTCGGCCCAACAAGGCCACACCGACCCTCCGAAGAGCAAGCCACCCAGACCTATGCCCCTAACCTGCACATTTCTTTGGACTGTGGGAGGAAACCAGAGCAAAGCCACGCAGCCGTGGGGAGAATAAGTAAACTCCGCACAGACAGTTCCCTGAGGCGGGAACTGAACCCAGATCTCTGGCGCTGTGAGGCAGCAGTGCTAACCACTGTGCCACGGTGCCACCCAAGAAGATGCAAGCACATTGGCTTTGAAGAGCAAGGACACATTGCCAAGTCTGCTTTACTGAGATCGACATAAATAATCCAATGGGCCACTTTCATCTTCAGATTAATTACGAACATTTATGAAAAGCAGGACTGTAAGAATGAATACACTTTCGTGTTCTGTCCAAATCAAACATTGATATACTTGAGAACAGAAACGAGTCTGGTGTTCGATGTGACTTGGCCAACATCTTGCGACTTTCACCATGAATTTGGAGTATCCAAGCATGAAGAATATCCTCCTTGCACCTATTCTGTACAGATCTGTTGCAGTTGCATTATTTTAAATCAGATCTCTTCGAGTTCTTCTGAATTCCAGTCAATTCCCTAAAAGATGTAATCTGTCCTCAGACGTCATCCTCGACATCTTTAGCATCAGCCTCGTGACTGTCTGCTGCACTCTCTCTGTGGCAAGTCCTTCATTTCTTAGGCAGGGAAAGAAAAACAACAAACTTTCTATTTGCCAATGAGCAGAAGCACAACTTACTCAAGCTTTCCTCGTAAGAGTGTCCCTCCACACCCACTGTCATTCTAGCGAATCCTCACTGCACTGCATTGAATGCCAGAACACCTTTCCTGATATCAGAGGTATAAAACTGTTCACAGCTTTGCAACTGTGATCTGAGTAGTGTTGTGGGATTGGAGTGCCTTTATTAGGTGGAGACTCAGAAAAACAGCATGGTAGAGTGGATAGATGCAACTATTTTCACATCATACCCAATAGTGAGCAGTATGATTATGAGGTGTACATAAGGCAACAAAAAGAAAATAAGAGCTGGAATAGTCGGTCTGGCCCCTCGACCCTGTTGTGCCATTCCAAAGGATCTTGGCTATTTTTACAGACCTCAAACCCACTTTCTTGCACTTTTTCCAACACACTGGATTCCCTTACTGGATCAAGAATCGATATCAGATTTAAACATACACAAGTTCTGTGTTGGAAGGAGGTACAAAGAACTCAAACTGTGTGAGAAAAGAAATTCCTCCTCTACTCAGTCTTAAATTAGGGTGTGCTGTCCGTATCTTTGGAGTGTTTGATGTAGACAGTGTTAAAATAACTTTTCTCTGCATCTCTTGTCATACTGTCCCAGTCCTTGGAGTATTTGATGTGGACCTTGTCGAAAGAGCTCTTCTCTGTATTTAACCAGGTCCTGTATGAATCCTGGGAGTTTTTACTGAGCACAGTGCAGAGCACTATTTATGCTGTATCAATCCTCGTTCTCTCCCTGTTCTCGCAGAGTTTGATGAGGACAGTGTCGAGACATTTTTACTCTGTACGTAGTCACATTCTGTCCCAGTAATTGGAGTGATGAATGAGGGACAGTACAGAGAGAGATTTCCTCTGCCTTTAACCCCCTCCTAACCCTGTAATGGGTTTGTTAGATGGGAACAGTATAGAGGCAGCTCTGCTGTGTATCTAAACCCATATTGTTCCAGCCTTGGGAGTATTTGATAGGGACGGTGGACAAGAAGATTTAATGCATATCTGACCCAATGCTGTCCCTGTTCTGGGAATTTTGGTGGGGGACCTCTAGTCGTGTATTACTTTGTATCCAACGCCGTTTTATTCATATCACATATTATTTGATGGGGATAGTGTCAGGAAGGTATTATCTGTATCTAACACGATCTCGTAACTGTCCTGGGAGAGTTTGATGAGGACCATGTCGAAGAAGCCTCACTTAATATCCAAATATACACGAACCCTGTCATACCAGTGTTTGATGTGGAAAGTCGGAGGGAGGTTTACCACAAAGATCTACACAGTGCATGAGTAGACACATCGGCCCTCTGAGCCTGCGCCCTTATACTTGGTAGTGTGGATGAGCAGAGGGATCTTGGTGTCCATGTACACAGATCTCTGAAAGTTGCCACCCAGGTAAATAGTGCGGTGAGGAAGGCATATGGCGTACTGGCTTTTATTGGTAGAGGAATTGGGTTCCGGAGTCCTGAGGTCATGATGCAGTTGTATAAGACTCTGGTGCGGCCGCATCTGGAATATTGTGTGCAGTTTTGGTTGCCATACTATAGGAAGGATGTGGAGGCACTGGAACGGGTGCAGAGGAGGTTTACCAGGATGTTGCCTGGTATGGAAGGAAGATCGTATGAGGAAAGATTGAGACACTTGGGGCTGTTTTCATTAGAGAAAGGAAGGTTTAGGGGTGACTTGATTGAGGTGTACAAGATGATTAGGGGGTTAGATAGGGTTGACAGTGTGAACCTTTTTCCGCGTATGGAGTCGGGTATTACAAGAGGGCATAGCTATAAATTAAGGTGGGGGGGGTAGATATAGGACTGAAGTTGGGGTAGGTTCTTCACTCAGCGAGTCGTCAGTTCATGGAATGCCTTGCCAGTAGCAGTGGTGGACTCTCCCTCTTTATGGGCATTTAAGCGGGCATTGGATAGGTATATGGAGGATAGTGGGTTAGTATAGGTTAGGTGGGCTTGGATCGGCGCAACATCGAGGGCCAAAGGGCCTGTACTGCGCTGTATTCTTCTATGTTCTTCTTCTATGTAGACCCGAAATCAGATCTCACCATGCCAGTGGAGGAATTTACAATCAGTTAATTAAATCTTAGATGAAAAAACTAGTATCAGTGCTGGTGGTCATACGGATTGCCCGAAAAACATAACTAGTGCATTAATATCTGTCAGGGAAAGATTTGGTTAATTTTATTGATTTTGCAGACTTTTTTTTATATTTTGTGGTTTGAAGACTACAAATCCCTCATACGTCCCATATTTAAAATCATTTGCATCAGCTTTCCCAATGTTGTTGTTGTGTTTAGATCCAGCAGTTATTCACTAAACTTGAATCTTGCCAGAACATATATTTGCTATCATTCAGAGTGACACATTAGCCTCAATGCTTCAGTACAATGGAGACTTCAGCAATTTTATTCCAGCAGATGAAGGCCTAATGATATTATCATTAGACTGTTGATCCAGAGACCCAAGTAATGATCTGGGGAACAGATCAACTAGAGGGAAGTGGGTACTGCAAATGCTGGAGATTAGAGTGGTGCTGGAAAAGCACGGCAGGTCAGGTAGCATCCGAGGAGCAGGAAAATCGACATTTTGGGCATAAGCTCTTCATCAGGGATGCCTCATTCCTAATGAAGGGCTTTTGCCCAAAACATCAATTTTCCTGCTCCTCGGATGCTGCCTGACCTGCCGTGCTTTTCCAGCACCACTCTAATCTTGACCCTAATGACCTGGGCCCAAGTTCAAACCTGCAATGGCAGATGGTGGAATTTGAATTCGGTGGAAATCTGGCATTAAAAAAGTATAATGCTGACCACAAATCTATTGTTGATTGTGGGGAAAACCCATCTCATTCACTAATATCCTTTAGGGAAGGAAACTGCCATCTTTACATAATCTGGCCTTCATATGACTGCGAACCCACAGCAATGTGGTTGACTCCTTAACTGCCCTCTGAGCACTTCGGGATGGGCAATAAATGCTGGCCTAGCCAGTGATGCCCACATCATTTAGTATTTAGGGGAAGTTTCCAATGACTGTTTAGCCTGTGGAGCATTCGTTGAACTGAGTAATTGAAAGATTAGGTGTGTGGTCCAGTATCAGATTACAAAAGTCTGTGCCGTTTTCTTCAGTCAGGTAAGGTGTGCACTTCATGTTGAGCCAAAGAACACATTGTTGGATGCAGCAATCATGCCATGACTCAAAATCTGTGGAATGTGATTAGGCTGATGAGCTGGCTTAGCATGTAAACAGGAAGGCGTCTCACTTATATGACCTTTAGTGAAAATTAGTTTGAAAATGTTTTTATCTCGCAAGCAAAGATAACAGAAATGAGTTGTAGCATTCCATCTTTTTTGTGTGCTTCTAACAGTTCTTTTTGTTTATATCAAGTTTATATCTTCCGTTGGCAACTATTTTATTATAAGATTGCATCTAAAATGCTTTTGGATTTCCTTAAGCCATCTTTTATTTCACACAATATGACAGTGCTTCCAATAAAATTTGTTAAGATGACCCTGACTGCATGAGAGGCATCGAGGTGTACAGCATGGAAACAGACCCTTCGGTCCAACACATCCATGCTGACCAGATATCCTAAACCTCATCTTGCCCCATTTGCCAGCACTTGGCCCATATCCCTCCAAACCCTTTCTCTTCATATCCCTATTCAGATGCCTTTTAAATGTTGTAAGTGTACCAGCCTCTACTTCCTCTGGCAGCTCATTCCATACACGCACCTCCCTCTGTGTGAAAAAGTTGCCCCTTAGGTCCTTTGAAATCTATCTCCTCTCATCTTTAAACCTGTGACCTCTAGTTCTGGGACCAACCAACCCCACCCCCTGCAAGAGAGAAGACCTTGTCTCCTATCCTTGCCCCTCATGATTTTATGATTGTATAAACCTCTATACGTTTAGCCCTCAGCCTCCGATGCTCCAGGGAAAACAGCCCCAGCCTATTCAGCCTCTCCCTATAGCTCAAATCCTCCAACCCTCGCAACATCCTTGTAAATCTTTTCTGAATCCTTTCAACTTTCACACATCCTTCCTATAGTAGGGGATCCAGAACTGAATGCAGTATTCCAAATATAGTAGGGGATCCAGAACTGAATGCAGTATTCCAAAACCAATGTCCTGTACAGCCACAACATGACCTCCCAACTCCTATACTCGATACTCTGACCAATAAAGGAAAGTGTACCAAACACCACCTTCACTATCGTATCTACCTACAACACCACTTTAAAGGAACTATGAACCTGCACTCCAAGGTCTCTTTGTTCAGCAACACTCCCCAGGACCTTCCCATTAAGTGTATAAGTCCTGCTCTGATTTGCCTTCCCAAAATGCAGCACGTTTCATTTATCTAAATTAAACTCCATCACCTTTCTTAAATAGTGGCAACACGTTAGCCAACCTCCAGTCTTCTAGCACCTCACCAGTGACTAACGATGAGACAAATATCTCAGCGAGGAACCCAGCAATCACTTCCCTAGTTTTCCACAGAGTTCTAGGGTACGCCTGATCAGGTCCTGGGGATTTATTTGTTTCAAGACATCCAGCACCACCACCTCTGTAATATGGACATTTTTCAAGATGTCGCTATCTATTTCCTCACATTCTGTATCTTCCATGATCTTCTCCACAGTAAATACTGATGCAAAATACAGGTGTAGTATCTCCCTCATCTCCTGCTGCTCCACCCATAGACTACCTTGCTGATCTTTGAGGGGCCCTATTCTATCCCTGGTTATCCTTTTGTCCTTAATGTATTTATAAAATCCCTTTGCATTCTCCTTAACTCTATTTGCCATAGCTATCTCATGTCTCTTTTTTGCCTTCCTGATTTCCCTCTTAAGTATATTTCTACTGCCTTTATACTCTCCTGTGCTTCCCTTCTTTTTCTTAACCAAAACCTCGATTTCTTTATTCATCCAGCTTTCCCTATACCTACCAAGTGTGGGAACAAGGAGCCCCACCTTGGTGGGAACCAGGGGGAAATGCTCCCCAGGTTGGACATACAGGAAAATCGTTGTAACTGTTGGAGGTCAGTCATCTCAGCTCCAGGACATTACTGCAAGAGTTCCTCATGGTAGTGTCCTAGGCCCACCTGCTTCATCAATAGCCTTCCCTTCATCATAAGGTCAGAAGTGGGAATGTTCGTTGATATTTTCACAATGTTCACAAATACTTGCAACACCTCAGCAACTGAAGCAGTCCATCATCAAATGCAACAAGATCTGAATGACATTGTAGTTTGAGCTGATAAGTGGCAAATAAAATTCATGCTGCACAAATGCCAGGAAAAGACCATCTCAAACCAAAGAGAATCTAACCATCCCCATGACATTCAAGTGCCATTCCATTGTTGAATACCGGATTATCAACATGCTGGGTGTTACCATTGACCACAAACTGAGCTAGATTTGCCATATACATACTGTAGCTACAAGAGCAGGTCAGAGACTGAGAAATTCTGCAATGTGTAATGCACCGTCTGACTGCTTAAGGTCTGTCCAAGTTAGGAGTCTGGTAGAATACTTTCCATTATCTTGGATGAGTGCACTGCCAATAATACTTCAGAAACTTGGCAGCATCCAGAACAAATCAGCCTGCTTGACAGACGTCCACTCACCACGATGACCATTCAGTCTCTTGACCAGCAATGGCAGCAGTGTGTACTATCCACAAGATACATAGCGACAATTCACCAGATCTCTTCAGATGGCACATTCTCATCACAAAACCTGTTCCACAAGGGCAGTGGATGAATGGGTAACCAACACCTGCCAGATCCCCTCCAAACCACACACTATCCTGACTTAGAATTATATTGCCGTTTCTTAGCTGTCACAGGGAAAAAATCTTGGAATTCCCTTCCCACTACCAATATCCCTAGCCACCAATAACTGCAGTAGTTAATGAAGTTTTCCACTCCCCTGAGAGTTTAATAACTGTAGACCTACGAGGAGAAGATGAAGATCAAGGTATTGTTTGGTTACACTTGATGGATGCATCAACTAGAATCGACCTATTAATGTCAATAAACAGCAAAGTCAGAAACACTTTTGTGGACAAAGCTATTATAAAATGGGTTGAGTATCACTTGGAATGATGATTTAATCTTTGGATAATGCAGGAGAATTCAAAACTTATGAACTGCTGAATAGGTGAGAATTTGAGTATTGTAGTCATGAGTGCTGCACTGGAAAGCATCTTCACTGATGGTTTTAGTACAAGGAAATAACAGTTATTGACACATATTGTGTAAGATACTGATTCATCAACTGAATTATAGTTTACCTATGGCTTTGACATAGGTCGTGTATTTAAAAATGCCTGACACCTCTTTGGGGGTATTATATCCTATTTCTGTTCTCTTCTGTACTCTGTGACAGTCCCACTACGCTGGAAGGAATAAATTCCATTCTTTCTACTTAAGTGCATTACGTGAAAATTGGAAAGTTTGTATCAAGGCTGAGGTTTCACATTCTGAGACACACAAAGCCAGTTCCACCTGGGAGGGGGCTGGTTGACACGGGTGGATAGTTGTCTGCACTTATACCATAATGAATATTGTTAATAAAGCTCCATGTCCCTACCTCTGAGCCAGGATGTTTCAGGTACCACCTGCTACTGAAGTGTATTATAGCACATCTGTCTGAACAGGTTGATTTAAAAAAAAAACGATGGGAAGGACAGCTTCCTTTATCAAATGGAGGCTCACAACATTTACACTTCCAACACTCCCCACCTCCCCACCCGACATTGCACAGTACCCCTCGTAACATTGCTGAGCCTCCTCCTGTCACAGCTCATAGCAGACATTGCTCAACCCTCACCCCTTCTACTCCCCAACAGTGTTTATATTCCGGAACCCTTGGCTCCTTAGTCTGGATGAGGTTGGAACGCAGTCAGCAGTGTTGGGACTGGTGTCAGGGGGCTGACATGGGGCCAGTTGACATGTTAGCTAGTGGCGAGCGTTGCCAGAGGTAAGGGAGGACATGGGTGAGCACGGTCAGGGGCTACGTCAGAGGGATGGCTGGATGTTAAGGGAGGGGGGTGGGGGGGGGCGGCGGGTAGGAGAGTGGGATTACATTTTCAGAGAGCATGGGTTGTACTATTTTCAGATGTCAGTGGTGAGCAGTGTCAGAGGTGGGAGAGGCTGAGGCGTGACAAATGTATGGGGTTGGAGTGGGAACCTAACGAGTAAAGATGTATTAAAAATCTGTCCAGGTCAGTTCATCCCAACTGGGGATGGGACGAGAAGGTTTGAAAGATAAAGCATAAATAGTTAAAGGAGTATTTTTAAACCAGATTTATGGCATGTGTTTCTGCTTACCAAAAATCTGGGGCAAGATTCAATGTTCATCAGGAAAATTAAAACGTTATGAATATAGAGAACACTGCCCTCAAAATATTGGCGACACTGCTGTACCTCCTTTCAACTACGTTTATCTAGTACCTTACAAGGAAGCTCCTTCAGTTCACTTCTCTCTAACAGTCATTCTGTGGTATTCATCACATTCGGCAATGGACACATTGTTGGAATATTTTTCAATATATACTAAAAATAGAGAATGCTGGAGAAACTGAGCAGATCTCGCAGCATCTTTGGCAAGAGAAAAAGTCAATGTTTTGAATCCAAAGATTCTCTTCAGAATATTTTCCAAACCTAATATTTATAACCTGCCCAAAGTATTTACCCTCTGCTCTGATCTAAAATGTTGAGCTCTGATTCAGTTGTTTTTACATTTTGAGCTAAAAATAGATTGAAAGTGGAATCAAATGTGAGTGTGATCTGATGTAGATTGTTTTTCTTGTGCCATATTCAAACAAAACTATTGCTTCATTCTCAATAGTTACATTCTGTTGTTATCCTTTGAGCCACGAACCTGCCTTTCAAATTGTACAGACATTTTGTTTAAAGCTTCCTTATTATTTTAGATGGTTTGTTCTGTTAATCTTATACACGACCACAGATCAAATCCATCCAAGTTATGAAGCAGCATTTTGGGGATACATCTAAGCCCACAATTTTTTTTCCCTTTAGTGACTGCATTACTGCAGTATTTCATTCCTTTTCTATTTTGTTCTCCCAGTCAGTTCATTAAAATAGTTGCTGGAGCTGGTATGTGTTTGTTTCAGCAAGTTCACGGTCTCACAGCTGGAACTAGGCATCTGGAGAGTTGGATTATCCAATCAGCCACGGGGCCATTAGGGTTGAGAGCCTGTGTTTAGAAAGTGTCATGTCGTTGATGGGATTCCACTCTGAGCCTTGTCTGTGTCTCGTCTCGTAGCTATAAATGGTATACCACCCGGCCAGCGTTCCATTCATTGACGAAAGGATGAGAAAAATATAGTCCTGTAAGTTGTGAATGTGAACTTGGTCAGCCTGTTTTAATAGATGTGAATGACGTGGATATTTGCTGCCAGAAAAATTACTTGGTACGTTCCAGAGTTTGTACAGCACAGGAACAGACCAGGCCCAGGAGCTTTTATGCTTCGAATTAATTTTTCTCACCCTTCCTCATACAATGTGATGAATACAATCATCTGTTTCTCAGCTCTCCCAGCTTTATCTAACCTGCCTTAAATCCATCAATTTCTTCCACACATTTTTAAGCAGTTTTTTTTTCAATATAAGAGTGAAATTTGTCGTTTAATTTTTTTAACCACATCAAATATGATAACTATGCTGGTGTTGCCAACAGATGAGCTCGAAGCAGATTATTTTAGTTCAAGAGGCAAGCAGTGTTTTTAGCTTTTTGTTTTCTGAGCGTTGCCTGAAGGATGTGTCCTTTCTCTGCACATTTCTGCATGCCTGAGTTCCAACACTAAACTGAAGTGAAGGGATTTAGGAAGGGAGTTCCAAAGATCAGGATTGTATTTGACATTCCTTCCCTAATCTGTGCCTGGACAGTTGATCTCAGCTGAACTGGCAGTGGAACTGTCGCAGTTGACTTAAACACTCCTAAGCAATGGAGAGAAACACAAACCAGCCTCATCCAACAAACAGTCGATACAACTGTGAGGGTGTTGAGGTTGGATTGTGATGTCCTCCCAATGTAACATAATCCATTATTGATCACTACGTTTAAAGATCAACATTTAACTTGACCAGATTGGCACTGGTCAATCCATACATTACTGAGCTGTACAGTGGCTAGGAATCAATATGTCATAGAGGAAGGAAATAGTGAGCTGAGAAATTTAGCATGTAGGGGAACCCATTAAATATTAAGTATATAAAAGAATTATGAGTTGATATTAATTATGGTGATAGTGGGCTGCAAGCTCTGTTCCCACCTTTACTACTAGAAGCAACCCAATGAGTTGATCTGTAATAGGAAGTCGTCATGATCATATCACTGGTTATTCTGATTTTGTACACTTATACAGAGTTCCAATTGTGACAGTTTACAGCCCACTTGGATAATGCTCTGGATATCAAATTTCGCCATTCCAGGGTCTCCACAATTACAAAGAGTTGGCAAAATTATAAAATCCCAATTTGTCTCTTACTGACTGCTCCCCTTGAGAAAAACAAACAAAATACCAGGTTCCTTCAGCAGTAGTAATAATAATTATTTATTGTATGCTGTTTAACAGAACAAGCACAGTTGGCGGGGGGTGGGGGGGGGGGGTGATGACCTCGTGGTATTATCACTGGACTGTTATGTAATGTTTAGTAATGTTCTGTGGTCCCAGGATTGAATCCTGCATGGCACACGATCGAATTTGGATTCAAGAGAAAAGAAAATCTGGAATTATGAGTCTAATGTTGACAATGAATCTATTGCCAATTGTTGGAAAAAAACATCAGGTTGAGGGAAGGAAATTGCCAACCTTTCCTGGTCTGGCCCATATGTGACTCCAGACCCACAGCAATGTGGTAAACTCTTAACTGCCCTGTGGCATTGTCAATAAATCTCGCCTGGCAAGTGGTGTCTGCATCCCATGACTGAATTAAACAAAGAAGGATTTATGTACCTCGCATTTCATCCCTCTGAAAATTCTTTGTCTCTCTCACGTGCATACGCGCACACACGCGCATACATAGAAATAAAACAAACATATAATTCAAATATTATGAGCAGATGGAAAAAAAATAGCCTGGAGAGTGCAATTCTGTATCACAAGCCTGAAATCACTTAACTGGATAGGTTGGTTTCACAATGCTCAATTCTTCAATGCTGCTCAATGTTATCCACGTAGGAGGCTGTTAAATAAGGTAACAGTCCATTGTGTTAGTGACAAGGTACTGGCACGGATAGAGGATAGGCTGACTGGCAATAGGCAGAGAGTAGGGCTGAAGAGGTCTTTTTTCAGGATAGCAGCCAGTGGCAACAAGGACTTGCCATTATCTCTCTGCATATAAATTCTGTACCTGTGCACTTCCCTCCACTTCACCTGACGAAAGGGTCGCGATCTGAAAGCTTGTGATTTCAAATAAACCTGTTGGACTATAGCCTGGTGTCATGTGACTTCAGAGAAAGGAAAGACAGAGCGATTGGTGCAGCCAACCTCTGGAGAGATCCTTACTTTTCTGCTCTCTGCCCAGTGTCTGTGTTAACCCCCATCCTGACCAATCAGAGTTGTTACTAGGCTGAGTACTTCAGATCCCACAACAAATGGTGCTGGTTTGTCTGAGCTCAGTGTCTCTAAAAAGTCAATATTGATGTGTCTTTATCATTTAGCTTCACTTGTTTTTCCAAATTGCAACAACTTTTTGTACCTTCTCTCCTTTTCATAACCATTTTTCACATTTTCGGTTTGTCCAAAAATGAAAAGTTGTCTCCCAAACTTGGTATAAGAACTGCTTCTGAAAGCAACATTTTAGTTAAACTGATCCAAACATTCAAAATTCGGAGATGCCGGTGTTGGACTGGGGTGTACAAAGTTAAAAATCACACAACACCAGGTTATAGTCCAACAGGTTTAATTGGAAGCACTAGCTTTCGGAGCGACGCTCCTTCATCAGGTGGTTGTCACCTGATGAAGGAGCGTCGCTCCGAAAGCTAGTGCTTCCAATTAAACCTGTTGGACTATAACCTGGTGTTGTGTGATTTTTAACTTCAAACATTCAAAGAAAGCTTTCTGCAACGATTAAATGTAAAATCTCTATAATGGAGATTTTGGAATACGTGAAGGAATTATTTGCAGTCAGCATCACAGTCACCACCCAAGTGGTCACCTGTCAGGGCAGATCACCTGTCCTTAGAAAGCCTTGGTACAGAACCTGAACGAAAAGCCCAATAACCATGTTTGATATTTAGATTCTCTCTTACTATTCCAACAAGTAGATTTTAATTAAATTGTTTATGAAATGAAAAAAAGTTGGAATTCAACTCTTGTGGCTGAGAAATTTCATATGGATGAGCAGCGTTCGTGTTAATTCAGTTCTGAATTAGTGTCTATTCATAATCCAGTGTAGTTTAGACAGAGGTATTTCCATGCAGATTGGATTTTCTGATGCCTTATATTGTTTCCATTCAATCGTATTGCATTGGTCCAGCGTTTAGAAAGCTCACTCTGTTAGATTTTATCTAACTTTGCACCTCTTAACAGTGAGTCCAGGCAGTTATGAGTTAAGCATTCTCTTTAAAATGTTTCGATGGCAGCCCATATCTAAAGTAACAAGTCTCCTTCTGACATAATCATATGATTTTTGCCGGTGCAAAGTGCTGTCAGTTCGATAACCTCTCTTCTGTAATGGTGTGGACTTTATGTTAATGCGAATCATAAAAAGCAAAACCCCCAAACTGGTAATACAGTTGGGCCATCAAATGGTAAGACTGGCCATGAGTTTTGAAATTGATGCAGACAGTGGTATAGTGCTGCCAGCGGGCAACATGATGAGAAGCAACTGTCATGTGAGTCAATATTCTATTCTGTATAGAAATGGTAGAAGAGTGGGTGGCATGTTGATAGATCAGAACTGCTGAAAAGCATTTAATAGGAGAAAAAATGTTCTGTCTTTGAAAGTGTTGGGATTTTTTTCTAACCCACACAGTGCAAATTTTCTGTGCCTGCACAGATAATGCTGACACGAGTTGATTTGCATTGTGTTTGCCTGTGTCAATCAAATAAACAGACCTCGTAAAATATGTATATCTTTAACTGTCTAGGAAGTCTTTCCCTTTTCTTCCAGTCTTCCAAGTCATTAAAATAGCTTCTGAACAAGAAAGCTTGAAGTGTTAACTAAACTTTAAACAGCAGTTATCCAGCTTTTAATACATCGTTATACAAATGGTTTTGGTCAAACAAATTGTATCTCGAAAGAATGCAGCAAATCCACTCTAATGACTCTCAACCCTTAATGCAACAAACAGTGAACAATTTTTTTTGTGTAAGGGTCATTATCTCACTCTGCCTTTCTTAGGTCTGTTCATGATATTATCACTGCATCGTATGACCTGAGGGTATGGGGATCTCATACTATATTTTACCTTGCGTCACTTGAAGCTTAATGCTTTACAATAAGCATGCTTCTCTGTTATAAACTATTAGTTTAATGTTAGCCCAGAGACTTATGTGCCTGGGGAATGTCATGCTTGCACAGATTACTCATTTATAATAAATGCCTGTGCGATCCCTCAGTACCAGGATACCCATGCCCCTTGCATTATGGAAGATTGCATAGACAATGCTGCACTTAGAACTTGCATAGAAGTGACATGTGGAAGTTGAAAACAATCCAGTTACAAGATCCATGCTATCCTTTCAACCAGATGCCGTTAGTTGTAATGTACATAATGAACATGGCTCCACTAAATGGTACACCTCTTAACTCTTATATTGAAGTGTAACATGTGGACAAGGTCAGTGGAAGTCTTGGACTCCTCTTGAAATTAAGTATCCAACCAGATGAAAAGCAACTCTTACTGCAAAAGAAATAAAAGTTTGTCCTGAGTAAGATTGCAGTGACAAAGTTTTCAACTTGATTAGTATTGATTTAGATTAGATTCCCTGCAGGCCCTTCGACTCAACAAGTCCACACCGACCCTCAGAAGAGTAACTCACCCAAACACATTTCCCTACCATATATTTACCCCTAACTAATGCACCTAAGTCCTATGGGCAATTTAGCATGGCCAATTCACCTGACCTGCACATTGTGGGAGGAAACTGGAGCACCCAGAGGAAATCCACGCAAACACTGAAAGAATGTGCAAATTCCACACAGACATTCGCCCGAGGCAGGAAACGAATTTGGATCCCTGGCCCTGTGAGGCCGCAGTGCTAACCACTGAGCCACTGTGCTGCCCAGAAGTTTTGCAACAACGAAGTTTACTTTATGTAGGAATAAAGTAGTATTTATGTAGTATTCATTGGAGTTTAGAAGATTAAGAGGAGATCTAATAGAAACTTACAAGATAATACATGGCTTGGAGAGGGTAGAAACTAGGAATTTGTTTCCGTTAGGCGAGGAGACTAGGACACAGCCTTAGAATTAGAGGGGGTAAATTCAGAACAGAAATGCGGAGACATTTCTTCAGCCAGAGAGTGGTGGGCCTGTGGAATTCATTGCCACAGAGTGCAGTGGAGGCTGGGACGCTAAATGTCTTCAAGGCAGAAATTGATAAATTCTTGATGTCACAAGGAATTAAGGGCTACGGGGAGAATGCGGGTAAGTGGAGTAGAAATGCCCATCAGCCATGATTGAATGGCGGAGTGGACTCGATGGGCCGAATGGCCTTACTTCCGCTCCTATGTCTTATGGTCTTATTGTCTTAAAGCAAATGGCTTTGTGTCATGATGGTGACTTTGTCTCATATATATGTCTGTGTCAAATTAGCAACATCTTGATTAGTTGAAATTCATTAGTTATAGTTTTGAAATTAGCCTTATTTTTCAGTGCCTGACATTTTAATATTTGTCTACTTAAATTGCTCCTTTAAGATTCGCCAATGAAGATATTCCCCATTGTCACTGTCATTACATTGGGGAGCCAATTAGTAAGCTTAATATCGAAGATAAACAGCCAAGCCCTGTTCGGATAATCCCAAGTGTGTTGGTGAGCGCTGTGTAAAACTTCCTGAGCTGAATGCTTGTGCCTGACTCTAAGGGCCCTGAAGATTTGCGCAATGACCTGAAAACTTACATACTGGCCCAAAGTCTGAGGATTGGATGCACGGGTTATGACTAGGATAGTGGCATATTACAAGAGAGAACCATTTAAACAGTCATACTGTGCAAATTGAGCATATTTCATTGGGCTCATTATTATTTGAATGTTTTAGTTTCTGTTGAGATAACATTTATCAAATTAATTACGACTATTAATGTGCCTTTTATGAAGTACATAGTGCAGAGAAATAAAGTCATGAGCCAAGTAGTTGATTTAATGGATAACTGCTGAGTAATAGGAAACCTCCTCTTTTATTTCAGCTTTGTCAAACCAGTTTGCTATAAGGTTCCTATTTCAGTGAGGTCTTTGTGTGGGCGAATAGGCACTTCGTGCTAATATCTATTGCCTACATTTACATTATAACGGAAGTAGAAGATATTCTGAGTTTTCTGTTGGCTTATATCTGTATTTCAAAACATAAATTCCAGGTAGAAAGTACTTTGAAATGTTTGATATGATGAGGCATAGTTTTTATTAACAAAAATCTGTTCATAGATGATCTTTTATTTAAAAAAAGTTACAGTATAATATTTTTGATCAACTTAAATGGAAGGATTAATTATTTTGGGAGAACTATAATTTTAACAAGCTGTAAGTGTATTTCAGAACTGCAGCTTTGTTTCAAAATCTCTGTATAATTAGGGGTGGGCAATAAATGTTGGCTGAGCTAGCGATGCCCTCATCCCGTGAAAAATAGAAAAGAAACATAACTAATGTCCTTTGGAAGCTAGCTAGCGTTTGTGCACTTATTAAAAGTAGACTTTGTTTATTTAATAAATGCATAACGTAGTTCCAGTACATTCCCACAAGGTTTGTATGACTCCTCCCTTCTTCTCAAGATCAAAACATTACTGCTTTCTCTCTTTATGTGAACAAATGCAATATTGAGTCTTTTATGTTTGTGATACAACACTGCCTCTCATGGTTTATAAGGAGATTGTCATCAGTAGATATTTGCACAAAGGTTATAAACTAAGGATATTGGCTGTGCAAGTTATTCTGAATGCGACAATGTTTTCAGCTTGCAGAGCAGTAGGGCGGCGCACTGAATAATTCACTCTTTCAAGATGTTGTCTGTCTTGTTGAGTGTGAACCTGGAGCTAACCAGGAGTACTATCATCTCCAAATTGAAAGTAATTCTGTTCTTTAGTTTCTTACGCTTCACAATTTGGCTGCTTGAATGCCAGTGTGATAATTTTCTCTCGGGATACTGTAAATGCCACTTTATTTTACCCTTTTTGAAAACAAATACATTTAGGTATTGTAGGCCACCCCCCTCTCAAATATTATTTCTTGTTAACCCTGTTTGCCTCTCCATTCCCTTCTTTGTGTCAAGTGTTTCCTTTCCGATCAGCAAGTCCTTTTCCTTGAGAAAGTCGGAACTAACTCCAAGACATAAAAGCTGCTCTCATGTCTGAAAAGGATCTTCTATCACCTCCCTCATATTCCTGGCCAGTATGCAAGCAAAGCTCTGTCACCTAATAAGGTAAGTAATTTCCCTTGTTCCAATTTTCAGTTGCTGTCACACTCTAGTTTGTCTTAATTATTAATTGTGTCAAAATCAGTGCACCATGGAACATTGTGCCCAGTTCCTCAGAAATTGCAGATAAGTTCTTCAGGGTGATGTCCTCAGCCCAAGCACCTTCAACTGCTTCACCAATGACCTTCCGTCCATCACAAGGTCAGCATGCTTGTTCATTGATGATTATGCAATATTCAGAACCATTCACTACTGCCCTTGTGACGAAGGGAAAATCATTGATAAAGCCGTATATAGACAAAACTACTTCAGACCTGGACAACATAGACATTGACTAAGAAATGGCAAGTAATGTTTGTGCCACACAAGTGCCAGAAAAATGACTCCCAACAAAAGAGACTTTAACCATCATCCCTGACATTCAGTGATGATGGTGAACTGCCTTCCTAAACTATTGCAGTCCATTTATAGGAATTAGACCCACAACGTTGTTAGGGAGGGAGGGAGTTGCTGAATTCTCCATTGATACTGACCCGGAAGTGAACTGGAGCTGCTATTTAAATACTATGACTACAAGAGGCAGTCAGATACTGAGAGTGTTACAGCAAGTAACTCGGCTCTTGTCTCCCAGTGTCTAATCACCATTAATAAGGCACAAGTCAGGAGCTGGATAGAATACCCTCCACTTGCCTGGATAAGTGCAGCTTCACGACACATGAGGAACTTGACACCAACCAGGACAAAGCAAACTAATTATTGGCACCTACCCATCACCTTGAACTTTGCTCCTTTTACCACTGAGGCTCAGTAGCAGCAGCACGTGCCATCCACAAAATACACTGGAGGAATTCACCAAGGCTCCTTATATAGCAACTGCCAAGCCTGCAATCTCTATTACCTCGAAGGACAATGGCAGCAGATGCAGAGGAATTCCACAACCTGCAAGTTCCCCTCCAAGTCACATTGTGTCATGACTTGGAAATATATCGCCATTTTTTCAGTGCCACTGGGTCAAACTCCTGCAATGGTCTCCCTTACAGCATTGCGGGCCAACCTACAGTAAATGGACAGCAGTGGTTTAGGGAGGCAGCTCACCACCACCTTGTGATTGGCATTAAATGCTGACCTAGCCCCTGGCTCCCACCTGCTAGGAACAATTTTTAAAAATAGATTCAACTTTTTTTTTCTCTTTCCTGGATGCTCATCATGTAGACCACTTGCCAGTTACTTTTTCTTAAGTTACTTTATCCTTCATCTCAGCATTCCCTATATATAAGTAGTGTCGTGTAATTGACATTTTCTGATTTACCGAATTGTGACCAAAACTTATTTTATTGAAGATAATAAGCCAAAAAGTGATGCAATCATTTTAAAAACCATTTTTCTGTCTCCTTGGTGCCAAAGGTATGCTCTTTTTTTTGGTCGCTATTAAATCAAAGAAGATTGGTCAGCACTTTCTGATCATGTTTATTAAAGTAGGACCTTACACTTAAGGTCTGTTGGTTTAATTAGATTCCTCACGAGTGTCGAAAGGAAGCACAAAGAGTTGTAAATAGTGGAACCTTTTATCTGCATAAAATTAAGATGATATTTTGTAGAATTTCCCCTGTATCCCGAAAAAAAAACACGACCAGCTGATCCCACTGAGCAATGGGAAAGACGTGGTTGTTAAGAATTTCCTGATTAAGTGAGTCTGAAGTTTAATCCCTTACTAATTCCACTGATTAGAGCTCAGTGCCAGTGAAAATATGTCATGTTAGTTTGCTCACTTTGTAAGAATAGAAAACAAAGAAGAAAAAGCAGGCAAATAATACTTGTAATAGTTAGTTTAAACTATTTAACGAACTGCAATTTCTTGTTTTTTGAGTCGTTGCCTTACTTTCTGTTAGACACCAACCCATTGCCACTGCCATTCACCCAATAAGGCAGAAGGTTTGTTTCCATCATCTGGCAATGTTCTAATTCGCGTGTGTCTGTGTGCATGCACGAGCGCTTAGGTGGGGAGCAAGAGGACTGAGTTAGAGGAAGGTGGGCAAGTATTTGGACTGCATGGTTATTTAACAAACTTTGGCGAGCTTTCTACATCCATCCACAAAAAATGAATTCTGTAACCAACAGCCACCATGAAATTTGTTGTGACGTTCATGGAATGAAGAATCCTTCTTAGGTTAGTTAATTAGTTAGATTTCCTTAGCATTCATAAGCTATACCTTCCCATCAAAGTTATAATGCTATATAACATTGATAAAATGACAGTGCTGCATTTAAAGTGATTTAGTAATGTTTTAAGGCAATACGTATGTAGGTAAACATATCAGATATTCAGAATTTCCCTCAATGCTGCTGTTGTGTTTTTGGTAGGGTTGAAGTAACTATTGAATATTTATTAATCTTATTAAACAATTACTTCTTGATCTGTATGCTATTCTATTTTGAATGACGATTACTGGTTACAGCACAGTTCTACTTTTACGGTTCTATTAAAGTATATAACCTATAGTGTGTTCACTAATATGTCCAACTTTAGTTAAATCTGTTCGGGTGTTTAGTACTGAGTCAGCCGCAAGAGACACTCAGAGGGTTACTTAGGCTCTACACCTTCATGCTGCCCTCAGTTCCCATCTCACCTCCAGCCACTCTTTCGTTTACCTTGAGTTACCTTTTGATGTCATTCATTATCCAGATAAAAGCAAGCAATCGGAGTTCCTTCCCTTCTCAGATTCTTTGACTCGTGCCCTTCAGAATATTTCATTTACCCACTGGATGGCCTTCCATTACAGCTCAATATCTCTCATAGGCAATGTACACCCCCAGAGTACACCATGAGCTTCAGAACTGTTAGAGAGTCACAGGGTTGTACAGCATGAAAACAAACATCCATGCCAACCTGATACCCCAATCTGATCTAGCCCCATTTGCCAGCATTTGGCCCATATCCCTCCGAACCCTTTCTATTCATATACCCATCCAGATGCCTCTTAAATGTTGTAATTATCCCAGCCTCCACCACTTCCTCTGGCAGCTCATTCCATACACAAACCACCCTCTGTATGAAAAAGTTGTCCCTTAGGTCCTTTTTAAAACTTACCCCTTTCCCCTTGAACCTGTGCCCTCTAGTCTTGGACTCCCCTATACTGGGGAAAAGGCTGTTTACCCTAAACATACCCGACATGATTTTAGAAACCCCTATAAGGTCATGCCTTAGCCTCCGACACACCGAGGAATATAACCCAGTCTATTCAGCCTTTCCCTCTAACTCAGACTTCCAGTCCTGGCAACATGCTTGTCAATCTTGTCTGCACTGTCTCAAGTTTAACAACATTACTCCTATAGAAGGGTGACCAGAATTGTATGGTCTGAAAGTGGCCTCACCAATGTCTTATCCAGCCGCAACATAATATCCCAACTCAAATACTCAATGTTCTGACTAATGAAGGTAATCATGCCAAAAACGCCTTCTTCACCATCCTGCCTACCTGTGACTCCAATTTCAAGGAGCGATGTACCTGCATTAACAATCAATCATGATCTGCATCCCTAGGTCTCTTTGTTCAGCAACAGCCCCCAGGGCCCGACCATTAATTGTATAAGTCCTGTTCTGATTTAGCTTATCAAAATGCAACACCTTACGTTTATCTCAATTAAATTCTATTTGCCGCTCCTCAGCCCAGTTGCCCATCTGATTAAAGTCCGGAGATCGTTATCTTCACTGTTTACTGCATCACCAATTTTGGTGTCATCTGCAAACTTACTAACCATGCTGCCTATATTCACATCCAAATCATTGATATAAATAAGGAAAAGCAGTGGACCCAGCACTGATCCTTCCAGCACACTGCTGGTCACAGGCCTCCAGTCCAAAAAGCAACCCTATACCACCACCTTTTGTCCCCAACATCAAATCAATTTTGCATCCAATTGGCTAGCTTCCCCTGGGTTCTATGTGATCTAACCTTACTAACCAGTCTATGTTACGGAACCTTGTTTGAACACTGCTGAAGTCCATACAGACAATGTCTATCACTCTGCATTCATCAATTTTCTTTGTCATCTCTTCAAAAAAACTCAATCAAATTGGTGAGATACGATTTCCCATGGACAAAACCATATTGACAATCCCTAATAAGTCCTTGCCTTTCCAAATGCATGTAAATCCTGTCCCTCAGTAGGAGGGGATACTAAGGGACAGGATTTACATGCATTTGGAAAGGCAAGGACTTATTAGGGATTGTCAATATGGTTTTGTCCATGGGAAATCGTATCTCACCAATTTGATTGAGTTTTTTTGAAGAGATGACAAAGAAAATTGATGAATGCAGAGTGATAGACATTGTCTGTATTTACCACTGACAATAAGGCTCACTGGTCTATAGTAGCCTAGCAGTTCCATACAGCCTTTTCAAATAATGGCATCACGTTAGCTAACCTCCAGTGTCTGGCACCTTCCCCATGGCTGTCAATGAACTGTTCAGGGTTGACACCATCTAATGAGGTGCCTCTGCTGTTTCCATGTTTATGCTACTTACTAAGTGTAACTCATCTCTCCAGCTTCTTGTACCCTAATTCTGATCACCTCGCTCTCTTTAGTTTACCCACCATTCACCCACCCACAATTTTATTTCTGAGCTCATATCCTTTAAGGACAGCACAGTGACTCAGTGGTTAGCACTGCTGCCTCACAGCGACAGGGTTCTGGGTTTGATTCCACCCTTGGGGGCTGTCTGTGTGGAATTCGCACATTCTTGTGTCAATGTGGGTTTGCTCCTACAATCCAGAGATGTGCAGGTGAGGTGGATTGGACGTGCTAAATTGCCTGTAGTGTCCAGGGATATATAAACCAGGTGGATTAACAATGAGGAATCCAGTGTTACAAGGATAGGTTAGAGCCTGTGGGTCAGGGTGGGATGCTGTTCAGAGGTAGCTATGACAGCCTATATCTTGCAAACAGTAGAATTCCAACATTGTCGAGAGGACAGTAATCTAGGATCATTTAAATATGTTTTGCCTAATTCCCATAATAAATTTCCAGATTTATTTAGGATAGTGGATCAGTAAAAACAGGTAAAGTGCTGGAAAATTTCTTCAATCTTCACTTATTCCTCATATTTAAAATTGGGTTCTGAAACGCAAGCAAATTTCTTTTATTTATAGTGTGAAGGATGAAAGACTACCATTTGGAAATTTGCGACATTTTACAGGGTTGGGGATTGTTGTTGAAGTGACAGTCAAATCAATTGTGTTCTTATTAAGTGGAGGAGCAGGCTGGAGGGTCCAAAGATGTGCAATTTGTGTGGATTAGCAATGCTAAATTGCCCCGTGGTGTCCAGGATGTGCAGGCTAGGTGGATTAGTTCTGGTAAATGTGGGGTTTGTGGTTAGGGTCTGGGTGGATTGTTCTTTGGAGGGTTAATGCAACCTCGATGAATGGCCTCTTATTGCATTGTCAGGAATATATCTGTAGTGATTGTAATGAGGTCAGCCGGATGGACGTTGTGCAATACGAGTTCCCTGACGAGGGCTGTGAACTTGGTCCAATCAGGGAGCCCTGGCTGACAGCTATGAACAGATGTGTCAGACATCTTGACACTCTGAGTTGGCTCTGAGGAAGCTGGATCAGTGTCTCACACTCTCCACATGTCAATAAAAGGTGACTTAGTGACGAGATACCAGCTCCTGTGGCGTTATTTCACAATGATTCTATGATCCTTATGAAATTGCCTGCTCCTACACCCTTTTCTTCTGGTCTGTTGTGTGAATGAGATATTGTATTATCTGTTTTAGCTGTAGCTTCTCTTCAACTCTACCTGTTCTCTTGAATTTTAATGTCATAGAATCGTACATGATAGAAACAGGCCCTTTAGCCCAAATCATCCAGGCTGATCAGATCTCCTAAAGTGAATTAGTCCCATTTGCTTGCAATTGGCCCATATCCCCCTCAACCTTTCCTGCTGTTGGCAAATCAGGTTAAGGCCAGAGAATTTTGGCAGCTAACTCCAAAAGTAGCTTTTAACTTTCTGCCCCATGATGTGCATTTCTCTTCCATGTACAAAGACCGATTAATCCTTCGTGTGACAAAGCCATTTTAAATCTTGGTGCTACTGAGTCTGACCACAATGAAAGATAAAAATGCGTAAGTTATTATGATCAGAAATAGGCCGCATTATTACATTTCATGATCCATGATATCTGTACATTGATTGCATTGAGCAACTACTAATCACAGGTGTCTTTTCAAGAAGTTTAAAAACAAATATTAAGTAATTTGGCTGCTCTTTTGTGCCTCCTAGTGGTCATTAGTAAAGTGACAGCAGTAGAAGGTTGCACAGTTCTCCAGCTGCAACTGTCAGTCACAGGATGTTCAGGAAAATTTGACAAAACAAATAAACTACCTCAAAAGAGAAAAAAATAAATGACACTGCAAAAGGTCAACCTACTGCCATTCACTTAATCTGTTGTAGGTAGAATTAAATATGATTTAAGGAAGAGGACTTGAAAGGATTACTTGAAAAACTCTAACATTTTGGAGGGTAGGTATGAAGGAATAGAAAGACGGTGAAGAGGGAAAAGCATTTTGGTTGGTGTTAGTATCAAATGCAATTTTTAATCTTCTGATAAGCCGCCCCCAGGCAACTGGAGACTAAATCTGAGAGGGAGATTAATTCAAGGATGAATCTAAAAGGATGGAAATACCACCAACTTAAAAATCATTTTAACATTGTGGAAATGGAGATTAACCTGTTGTGGAAATGGAGATTACAGTGTTCTACATTTTGTCACCAGACTTAGTTCACCACTACAGGGAGAAACAGGAAGGCAGTTGCGTTGATAAATAACACTCCCTCTGAATAACATTTTATTTCCGATGCATTAGAATTCAAGTTGGGGTGATGTGTCTTTCTTCTAAATTATTTCTGTTCCCGAAGATGCTGATCGAGAGTGTGTAAATATGTAAATATCTGTGGTATCTCATCAAGTGACAATCTTTCCTTTCTGAGCTAAATTAGCCTGGCAGGATTTTGCTCTAAGGGGCTTCATTTGGTCATTTGTGTATCTACGCCAGTCCTCATCCAACTTGGATGCTGCATAATTTCCAGCGTGAGGAAGTGGTTAGTCATGATGCATGGAATCACTGCCTGTTCTTGTTTAATTCGTTTTGTGCCAAAGAGTGTGGCTGCCACTTGTAAATCCCAGGCAATCACCCTGAGTGAGATTAGCAAACTAGGCACAGACCTGGATCCTTGTGGTGCAGTGGGATCTTTGTAGGATATGTGGAACAGTCCATCTTCCGCAGCTACACCGGCACCACCCCCCACCTTTTCCTCCGCTACATCGATGACTGTATCGGCGCTACCTCGTGCTCCCACGAGGAGGTTGAACAGTTCATCCACTTTACTAACACCTTCCACCCCGACCTCAAATTTACCTGGACCGTCTCAGACACCTCCCTCCCCTTCCTAGACCTCTCCATTTCTATCTCGGGCGACCGACTCAATGCGGACATTTACTATAAACCGACCGACTCCCATCGGTCGGGAAGAAGATTGCAGGTCAAGAGGGCGGTGCTGAATCCGAGGGTTGGGACTGAGATAAGGTGGGGGGGAGGGGAAATGAGGAAGCTGGAGAAATCTACATTTATTCCGTGTGGTTGGAGGGTTCCTAGGCAGAAGATGAGGCGCTCTTCCTCCAGGCGTCGTGTTGCCATGGTCTGGCGATGGAGGAGGCCAAGGACCTGCATGTCCTTGGCGGAGTGGGAGGGGGAGTTAAAGTGTTCAGCCACAGGGCGGTTGGGTTGGTTGGTGCGGGTGTCCCAGAGGTGTTCCCTGAAATGTTCCGCAAGTAGGTGGCCTGTCTCCGCAATGTAGAGGAGGCCACATCAGGTGCAGCGGATAAAGTAAATGATGTGTGTGGAGGTGCAGGTGAATTTGCGACGGATAAAGAAGGATCCATTGGGGCCTTTTTGGAGGGAGGTGAGGGGGGAGGTGTCAGTGCAAGTTTTGCACTTCTTGCAGTTGCAGGGGAAGGTGCCGGGAGTGGAGGTTGGGTTGGTGGGGGGTGTAGACCTGACTAGGGAGTCACAAAGGGAGTGATCTCTCCTGAATGCTGATAGGGGAGGGAAATATATCCTTGGTGGTGGGGTCTGTTTGGAGGTGGCGGAAATGACGAAGGATGATACGATGTATCTGGAGGTTGGTGGGGTGGAAGGTGAGGACCAGTGGGGTTCTGTCCTGGTGGCGATTGGAGGGTCGGGGTTCAAGGACGGAGGTGCGGGAAGTGGAGGAGATGCGGTGGAGAGCATCGTCGACCACGTCGAGGGGAAATTGCGGTCTTTGAAGAAGGAGGCCATTTGAGTTGTTCGGTATTGGAATTGGTCCTCCTGGGAGCAGACGCAGCGGAGGCGAAGGAATTGGGAATATGGGATGGCATTTTTACAGGGGGCAGGGTGGGAGGAGGTGTAATCTAGGTAGCTGTGGGAGGCGGCCAGTTTGTAGTAAATGTCTGTGATGAGCCGGTCGCCCGAGATAGAAATGGAGAGCTCTAGGAAGGAGAGGGAGTATCTGAGACGGTCCAGGTAAATTTGAGGTCGTGGTCGAAGGTGTTCTTAAAGTGGATGAACTGTTCAAACTCCTCGTGGGAGCATGAGGTAGCGCCAATACAATCATCGATGTAGCGGAGGAAAAGGTGGGGGGTGGTGCCAGTATAGCTGCGGAAGATGGACTGTTCCACATATCCGACAAAGAGGCAGGCATAGCTGGGGCCCATGCAGGTGCCCATGGCTACTCCTTTGGTTTGGAGCAAGTGGGAGGATTGGAAGGAGAAGTTAAGAGTGAGGACCAGTTCAGTCAGTCGAAGGAGGGTGTCACTGGAAGGGTACTGGTTGGATTGGCGGGAGAGGAAGAAGTGGAGGGCTTGGAGGCCTTCGTGATGGCGGATGGAAGTGTATAGGGACTGGATGTCCATGGTGAAGATCAGGTGTTGGGGGCCGGAGAAGCGAAAATCATGGAGGAGGTGAAGGGCGTGTGTGGAGTTCTTGGACTAAGGGGGACAGGACAGTGTCGAGGTATGCAGAGATGATTTCGGTGGGGCAGGAGCAGGCTGAGACAATGGGTCGGCCGGGGCAGTCAGGTTTGTGGATTTTGGGTAGGAGGGAGAAACAGGTGGTGCGAGGTTGTGGGACTATGAGGTTGGAGGCAGTGGATGAGGTTATGGATGGTCAGGGAGATGATGGTTTGGTGGTGTGAGGTGGGGTCATGGTCAAGGGGGCAGTAGAGGGAGGTGTCCACGAGCTGGCGTCTAGCTTCAGCGGTGTAAAGGTTGGTGCGCCAAACTACCACCGCGCCTCCCTTGTCTGCCGGTTTGATGGTGAGGTTGGGGTGGGAGTGGAGGGCTGCGTGTTGTGAGGGTGAGAGGTTGGAGTGGGTGAGAGGGGTGGACAGGTTGAGGTGGTCAATGTCACGGCGGCAGTTGGATATGAAGAGATTGAGGGCGGGTAAGAGGCCAGCACAGGGTGTCCAGGTGGATGGGATGTGTTGGAGGTGGGAGAAGGGGTCGTCAGAGGGTGGGCGAGAATCCTGGTTGAAGAAGTAGGCCCGGAGGCGAAGGTGGCGGAAGAAATGCTCGATATCTAGCCGCGTGTCGAACTTATTGATCTTGGAGCATAGGGGGATGAAGGTGAGGCCTCTGCTGAGGACTGATCTTTCATCCTCAGAGAGGGGGAGGTCTGGAAGGATAGTGAAAATACGGCAGAGCTGGGAGCTAGGACCTGGAGTGGGGGCAGAGTTAGTTGTGGGGGCGGAGATCAACGTGGGAGTGGTGTAGCGTGCGGTGTGGTCCTTGAGCAGGTGAGTGACGTCACTGGGGGCGGAGGTTGCTGGGGCGACGGCCACTCCGGGGGTGGAAGTGGCACGCCGGGCAGAAACACCGCTGGTCCTGGTGGCCGCGGATCCCATGGCGGCCGCGTATCTGTCGGCGATGGTCTTCCTGGCGATTGTGGAGGCGGTTGTCTGGGCAGTGATTGCGGAAGCTGCATGGTTGGTGGTGGCTGTTGTCCGTGCGGCGGTGGGGGCGGAAGTGATGTCACCGTTTGCCGCGGCAGTGGTGGCTACAGCGGCCGCGTGGACAATGGCGCCCGAGTGGTTCTGGAGGTCGCGAGAAGGTTCTGGAACAGTCGAGGAATCCTGAATAGGAAGGGTTTGGAGGGATACGGACCGGGTGCTGGCAGGTGGGACTAGATTGGGTTGGGATATCTGGTCGGCATGGACGGGTTGGACCGAAGGGTCTATTTCTGTGCTGAACATCTCTATTTCTCAGTGATTCTATGGGCATGCAACCTTTAATGAGTCATGGACCAAGACATCCAGATCCCTTTGAACATATATACTTTGTAACCTCTCACCATTTAGGAACAGGCATAGGCCATTCAGCCCTGGCCTGATTGAATATTTCAATACCCTTTACTCACCCCATTCCCATAATCCATATCACAAAATCTATCCATCCCTACCTTAAATATATTACAAAAACTGCGCTTCCTTAGTACTCTGTGATAGTGAATTCCAAAGATTCACAACTTCTCTGAGTAAAATAATATCTAGTATCTAAGTAGCATCCTGTACTTTTAAGTTGTGCCCCTTATTCTAGAGCTGAAAATGTGTTGCTGGAAAAGCGCAGCAGGTCAGGCAGCATCCAAGGAACAGGAGAATCGACGTTTCGGGCATAAGCCCTTCCTTATGCCCGAAACGTCGATTCTCCTGTTCCTTGGATGCTGCCTGACCTGCTGCGCTTTTCCAGCAACACATTTTCAGCTCTGATCTCCAGCATCTGCAGCCCTCACTTTCTCCCCTTATTCTCAACTCCCATACAAGGTTTGAGAGTGGCCCTTGTCAAAATTGTGAACTTGTGATAGGAATTCTCATCATACTACTGGAAGGTCTTGTAGTCATGCTGGTAATCGTAGTCGTAGTTCAGAAACAGATACGAGAGTAAGTCAACATCATTATTTGACAATAACAATGACTGTGAGACAGGCTGGGAATATAGCCTCTCCTGATTGAGATGTTTTTAGCTTCGACAAAAAAATTAGAAGGTGAGTTGATAAAGGATGACAAACAAAGACCTGGATAGCTGGAAAGTATTTGATGTATTCACTCAGGTACCAGATGGGGGACGACAATCCTTATCAGACAGATATGCACATAAAAGGTGCCTCCTGATTGGAAGATAAGGCTAAAGTTAATTGAGTGATGTGCGGTTTCAAAGAAAAACTTGTTGATAGTGTAGATTCTTCTACTGCTGGAATAGTAACAGGAGATTATCTTTGGCAACATATCCCTGGGAAAGTACGTTAGTCGATGTAAAGGTTAGGTGAACGTGAGGACAGCAGATGCTGGAGATCAGAGTCTAGATTAAAGTGGTGCTGGAAAAGCACAACAGGTCAAGCAGCATCGGAGGAGCAGGAAAATCGATGTTTCCGGCAGGAGGCATTCATCAGGAATGGGATGTAAAAGTTACACTGTTGCAGAGAGGAAATTTTCAAAAGCAGGTGACATAGAAGGTAAGCGATGAAAATGTAACAAGTGTTTTTATGGGTTGGACAATCTGTTTACAACAGATTTCGCAGTATTCTACTGCTATCCCAGAGACAAACTAACAAGCACCTTTATGATCAATGATTTTCTGTGGAACAGTTCTATGAAATTTGAGCAAATGTATGATAGGTAAAATAAATTGGGAATTCAACTTTGGCAGCCAGCCTTAGGGACCTTTTAAATGTAAAAGGTTTGACATTAAACAGAATAAGCCAGGTGTGACTTTCGATGAACAACTTCCGAGGGGTGGGAAGTTTTATCATATCCTGGTAAATCAGACCAGGCCCTCACAGAAAGACAACGTTGCATCCAAGGAACAGACAGACCAGTCAAGAGTTTGGTTGGAGAGTTAAACTGGTTGTGCACTCTGACTAGATCTGATGCTGGTTATGCCTTAACCAAAATGGGTACTATGATGAAACATATTACTGTTGGAAATCTAGACTGCAGATAAAATATTAGTGATTGAATTCAAAAACATTCCAAGAAGATAAGAAGCGACCAAGAAGATAAGAAGCGACCAAGAAGATAAGAAGCGACCAAGAAGATAAGAAGCGAGTCCTTTGCAGCAGTACTTCATCGAAGGTCTTCTGGATGATTAATGGAATATGACAGGCTTTATCGTAACCTTGGTGCAAAACGTAATGAATGTTGTTGATTGGCCTGGAATGCCAAGAAATTAAAAAGGATCATTAAAAGTACCTTAGCTGCTGAAACACTGGTGTGAGTCGAAACTTTAGATACAGGGATGTATTTATCCAGACTTCTAAAGGAAATCCTATAGCAGTGGCAATCTAACATAAAGGATAACCATTCTTTTAGGATCATGTCTATTTGTAAAGGATGATACTGAGAAATGGATTGATCTTGCTAGCAGAAAGGAAAGTTTAGGAAGAAAAGACATTTCTAAACAAAAGTGGATTTGTGTGAGTGACCTGTTGCCAGACTCTTTCACGAAAAAGGTATCTGCTTCAAGAAATGATTGAAGATCCTCAAGGAGGGATGCCTGGTGTTATGAGGAGTTGTAAAAATGAAAAAAAAATTCTGTTTTTAATTTGGGTTGCTTTGTGATTAAAGTTGATGTCTGGAGGTTTATTGTATTACATGGAGTATGAGGAAAGTTTACATACTTTTGTTATTAGAGTGTTGTGTTATAGAGTAAGATGTAGAATAGGAACAAATCCTTTTGTATACTTTTCATCAATTTTGTTCAAAGATTGTTTGTATGTCTCCAAAAGCTTGTATTTAAAGAGGGGAAGATGTTAATATAGTGAGTAATTTCCAGGGGATGGGGTTTAATAGCTTAATTAACTGAGTAGATATCTGGAATGCCAAGAAATTAAAAAGGATCATTAAAAGTACCTTAGCTGCAGAAACACTGGTGTGAGTCGAAACTTTAGATACAGGGATGTATTTGAGTGGGAGCAGCAATGGAGGTAAGGTGAACCAGGAAGTCTACAGCTAAGGTAAGGGAGATTTTTAAAATTACTTGCCGGTAGTGGCCAGCGGTGTTTTTCCTCCACAGTAGGAGGGGGAGCAGCTGCAGAAATGACGCGGACCAGAGGGGCTGCCGGGAAGGATAGTAAGTGACGATGTATATTAGCAAGGCGGCTAAACCCAAGGCACTACTACTGTAGTGGCTCCCACCTGCCCTCCTCCTCTAACCAAGTTAATAAGGTACGGTTCATTTCTAAACTTCCTTTATTGGATATAAGTTTATTGCTTGATTTCATAGCAATTGAATTAACCTTTCTTGTTTAGTATTGTGTAGGCGTTCAGATTAGTGGGGTATGGATGCTAGGGCCGTTGCTTGCTCCTCCTGCAGAATGTGGCAGGTGGGAGACATGACACACGTCTCCGCTGGCTACATCTGTGGGAACTGCACCCAACTCCAGCTCCTTGAAAACCATGTTAGGGAATTGGACCTGGAGCTGGATGAACTACGGATCATTCGGGAGGCTGAGGGGGTAATTGAGAGAAATTACTGGCAGTTGGTCACTACTGAGGCTCAGGATAAGGATAGATGGGTTACAGTTAGGGGGAGGAAAGGGGGCAGACAGACAGTGCACAGTTCCCCTGTGGACATTCCCCTCAGCAATAAGTATATCATTTTGGATACTGCTGGGGGGGGGAATGACCTACCAGAGGAAAGCCATAGCAGTCAGTTCTCTGGCACTGAGCCTGACACTGGCCCAGAAGGGAAGGGGGCAGAATAGAAAAGCGCTAGTTGTAGGAGACTCGATAGTTAGGGGAATCGACAGGAGATTTTGTGGTCAGGATCGGGATTCCCAGAAGATATGTTGCCTCCCTGGTGCCAGGGTCCGGGATGTGTCCGATGAGGTGTATAAGATTCTGAAAGGGGAGGGTGAAAAGCCAGAAATCTTGTTACATATTGGCACTAATGATATAGCCAGGAAAAGGATCGAGGATATAAAAAGTGATTTCAGGGAGTTAGGGTGGAAGCTGCAGAGCAGGATGAACAGAGTAGTGTTCTCGGGTTTACTACCGGTGCCACAAGATAGCGAGGCGAGGAGCAGGGAGTGGATGCAGCTTAATACGTGGCTGTGCAGCTGGTGTAGGAGGGAGGGCTTCAGATATGTAGATAATTGGGATGCCTTCTGGGGAAGGTGGGACCTGTACATGAAGGACGGGTTGCATCTGAACTGGAAGGGGACCAATGTCCTGGGTGGAAGGTTTGCTCGAGTAGTTCGAGAGGGTTTAAACTAGTATGGCAGGGGGGTGGGAACCTGAGCTGTATACCGGAGGGGAGAGTTGATGGAGATGAGGCAATTGCAAGAGGTAGTGCAGCCAGTGGAAGGAATTTCCTGGGAATGAACCAAGGGATTGGTTAAAATGTGTTTGCTTTAATGCAAGGAGTATCAGGAATAAAAGTGATGAACTTAGCACCAGGTACTGATCCATGCTCTATGATGTTGTGGCTATAACAGAGACGTGGGTTTCTCAGGGGCAGGAATGGTTGCTTGATGTTCCAGGGTTTAGAACATTTAAAAAAGAATAGGGAGGGGGGAAAAAGAGCAGGGGGTGTAGCACTACTAATCAGAGAGGGTATCACAGCTACAGAAGCTTCCATTGTCGAGGAGGGTCTGCCTACTGAGTCAGTATGGGTGGAAATTAGGAACAGCAAGGGAGCAGTCACCTCATTAGGGGTTTACTACAGGCCCCCCAATAACAGCAGGGAGATTGAAGAAAGCATAGGTCGGCAGATTTTGGAAAAGTGTGAATGTAGTAGGGTTGTTGTAATGGGTGACTTTAACTTTCCCAATATTGATTGGAACTTCCTTTGAGCAGATGGTTTGGAAGGAGCTGTTTTTGCAAGGTGTGTTCAGGAGGGTTTCCTAACTCACACGAGGGGAGAGACCATTTTGGATTTGGTGCTCGGCAATGAGCCGGGGCAGGTGTCAGATCTTGCGTGGGAGAGCATTTTGGTGATAGTGACCACAACTGCCTCACATTCTACATAGCTATGGAGAAGGAGAGAAGCAGGCACAATGGGAGGATATTTAATTGGGGAAAAGGAAACTATGATGCTATCAGACGTGAGTTGGGAAGCATGGACTGGGAGCAGTTGTTCCATGGAAAGGACACTTTCGACATGTGGAGACTGTTTAAGGAACAGTTGTTGCGAGTGATGCACAAATGTATTCCTCTGCGACAGGCAAGAAGGGGTAAGATAAAGGAACCTTGGATGACGAGAGCGGAGGAGCTTCTCGTCAAAAGAAAGAAGACAGCTTATGTAAGGTGGAGAAAGCAAGGTCTTGCTCAGCTCTAGAGGATTACAGGCAGGCGAGGAAGGAGCTCAAAAATAGTGTAGGAGAGCCAGGAGGGGGCACGAAAAAGACTTGGCAGGAAGGATTAGGGAGAATCCAAAGACATTTTACACGTATGTGAGGAATAAGAGAATGATCAAAAAGTAGGGCCGATCAGGGATAGCATAGGGAACTTGTGTATAGAGTCTGAGGAGGTAGGAGAAGCCATAAATGAGTTTTTTGCTTCTGTCTTGACTAAAGAAAAGGATCTTGTAGTGAATGAAATCATTGAGGAGCAGGTAAGCAGGCTGGAACAGATAGAGATTGAGGAAGCTGATGTGCTGAAAATTTTGACAAACATTAAGATTGACAAGTCGCCAGGGCCAAACCAGATTTGTCCTCGGCTGCTTTGGGAAGCGAGAAATGTGATTGCTTCGCCGCTTGCAAAGATCTTTGCATCCTCACTCTCCACCGGAGTCGTACCTGAGGATTGGAGGGAGGCAAATGTAGTTCCTCTCTTCAAGAAAGGGAATAGGGAAATCCCCAGCAATTACAGACCAGCAAGTCTTATGTCTGTCATCTGCAAGGTGCTGGAAAAGATTCTGAGGGATAGGCTTTATGACCATCTGGAAGAGCATGGCTTGATTAAATGCAGTCAACACGGCTTTGAGAGGGGCAGGTCATGCCTCACAAACCTTATCGAGTTCTTTGAGGATGTGACTAGAAAAGTTGATGAGGGTTGAGCTGTGGATGTGGTGTATATGGACGTCAGCAAGGCATTTGATGAGGTTCCCCATGGTAGGCTCATTCAGAAGATCAGGAGGAATGGGATACAGGGGAACTTAGCTGTCTGGATACAGAATTGGCTGGCCAACAGAAGACAGCGAGCGGTAGTAGAAAGAAAATATTCTGCCCGGAAGTCTGTGGTGTGTGGTGTTCCACAGGGATCTGTCCTTGGGCCTCTACTGTTTGTAATTTTTATTAATGACTTGGATGAGGGGATTGAAGGATGGGTCAGCAAGTTTGCAGGCGACACAAAGGTTGGAGGTATCGTTGACAGTAGAGAGGACTGTTGTAGGCTGCAGCGGGACATTGACAGGATGTAGAGATGGGCTGAGAGTTGGCAGGTGTTCAACTTGGATAAATGCGAGGTGATGCATTTTGGAAGGTCGAACTTGAAAGCTGAGTACAGGATTGAGGATAGGATTCTTGGCAGTATGGAGGAACAGAGGGATATTGGTGTGCAGGTACATAGATCCCTTAAAATTGCCACCCAAGTGGACAGGGTTGTTAAGACAGCATATGGTGTTTTGGCTTTCATTAACAAGGGGATTAAGTTTAAGAGCCATGAGATCTTGTTGCAGCTCTATAAAACTTTGGTTAGACCGCACTTGGAATACTGCGTCCAGTTCTGGTCGCCCTATTATAGGAAAGATGTAGATGCTTTGGAGAGGGTTCAGAGGAGGTTTACCAGGATGCTGCCTGGAATGGAGGGCCTATTTTACGAAGAGAGGTTGACTGAGCTCTGACTTTTTTCATTGGAAAAAAGAAGGAAGAGAAGGGACCTAATTGAGATGTACAAGATAATGAGAGGTATAGATAGAGTTGATAGCTGGAGACTTTTTCCCAGGGCAGAAATTGTTAACACGAGGGGTCATTATTTTTCGCCAAACAGCTTAAAACTTAGAGGGGACGTCAGAGGCGGGTTCTTTACGCAGAGAGTTGTGAGAGCATGGAATGTGTTGCCAGCAGCAGTTGTGGAAGCGGGGTCATTGGGGATATTTAAGAGACTGCTGGACATGCATAGAAATTTGAGGGTGCATACATGAGGATTAGTGGTCAGCACAACATCGTGAGCTGAAGGGCCTGTTCTGTGCTGTACTGTTCTATGTTCGAGATAAAGATGTAAACATTGAGGCTGGTGTATAGGAAGAGCTGTAAGACGAAGCAGTGAAGAATCACACAGAGAGCTGTCGTGGTTTCGATCTCCAGTGTTTGGCCTGAGTCTGAATTGGCAGTGTAAAATTCTAGCTATCTGTGTATTGATCCCAGCTCCTTTCTTGATGTTCATAATTTGTGTTAAGCAACCAACTATCCAGGTTTGACTTATATGTCAATTCCTTAAACCTTCTTTCCTCTTCAAAGCTCATGTCAAATCCTCACTTTTGAACCTGCATTTACTCAACTCTTCTACTTTAATTTGCTGCTATTCTGCTTTGCAGTTTGGGATTTTATTAAATGGAATAATTTGGGATAGAATTACAACTTTAAAAACTGGACTCCCTTGGCCAAAGTGGTAAATGCTATGAAATATAGTGAATTGGGTTAACGTTCATAATTATGGTGCGTTATTAAATGTTTGTGAGAGTAATGTTCTCCCCTCCTCCTGTTGAAACACAGTGCCATCGCACTGGAGGGGAGGAGATATAGTTTCAACCCCCTGCCTGTCAAACTTCCCGGAGCAGCAGTGCTTTTGTAAAGAGGCAGTAACTGAATTGATATGTGGACTTTGTAGTTAATGATTCAGAGCAATGTTGATGATGACCTGGGAGTAGTTAACATGCTGTTAGAGGAAGTGTGTGACCTTTCAGGAGACAAGCGAGACTGGCAGGAAATGTAGGAATTTTGCTTGTAGTTGAATAAATGTTGAATTTTTGTGCAATGCCAATTGAGCATACATTTTCTTCTTGGCTTATGTTTGGTATAATGCAAAAGCAACAACTCAAATGGTAATATCAAATTGCTAAATTTCATATTTGTACTACATGTAAGTTTGACAGCACAGATTGTTCGCCAGACATTTTGATGGCAGCATCTTATCAAAATCGCTTCTGGAAACCCAACCCCAAGACATTCAAAACAAGTTTACAGGGCAAGCCAAGAAAGCTGGTCCCAGAGGCTGAAAAATGAAATAGAGCATAGCAAAAGCTAACCGCTCAGAGCTCCTACTCATAAACAGCTCGCATAATCTGAATTAACCCAGTAATGACCTTGTATAGCAATCAAAAGTAGCCCTCTTGATTGTATCACAATGTATTTGGGCTGTTGCATAGCTAAATGCATAACTCATACTATTTCTGTCCATCTGTCCGTAGCCAATTAAGTACTGTTACTCCAGTGCATTTGGGGCAATGGTGAATAACAACTTTTATTTTTATTTACAAAAGAGGATATTCTGTTGGATACTGAATGAGGGATTTAGATACTTTCCTCCGCACCAAAACTGGAGGAAGCATAGCAGAGTGGCATGGCAAGGCAACTTGGGACATTTGCTTTGTGGCTGATCATGTTGTATCAGAAATCTGAATAATTAATGCTTCCACCTCATGAAACATGGATTTTAAAACAAGACACTGTTTAAAAAAAATTGTTTTAAAATTGCTGTCAACAGTCAGGAATTCGTGATAATGTGGTTGTCAATGTCAGAACATTAGTGTACACATTAAGATTTTTTGTTGAAAAAAATGTTGGTAAATGTTTGAGTTAGGTTCAGTTCAAGATTAGAATAGATGTTGGAATGTTCTTTATAGAATTCCATTCTTCTGCACAAGAATACATTCTACACTGCACAACTATTATCAGAGCAATTTGGCATGTTTTAGCGAAATTGTTGTGACCCAGGTGCTGGTAATCTTTTAGAAAATGTTCCACACTTTCCAATATGACCATAATGAAGGATTAATGTTCTCATTATGTCTGCACTGGGTGTCTGCTATCTCTCACCTGCCTGTTAGATAATTCCCCGAATGTCCTGACCGAACTGGGGTAGTGTGCTGAGAATAAGCCTTATCGTTCCCAGAGACATGACAAATGTGAGGATTTGATTAAACCATCAAATTGCAGAATTTTACCTGATTCAGACTCAAAGATTGTGCACACCAGGTTTTTATCATTAACATGAAATTAACCATTTATTGTAATCAAACAGTTTCTACCCAACGGCAAAATGTAGACAAATTGAATTGCTAATCTATAATTTTCTAACTTAAACCCTATCTCTTAAAATTCAGATACATACTAAAGCGATGCACAAAGAGATAATACAAGGGACAAATATTATTTGCGAGGAAGAGATTTTAAAAAAAGTTAGAGAAGCACCATTCTGGCATCAGTCTGCATCATAAACGTTGATGAGCTGTTTGCTTTCAATTTATTTGGATTCCTTCTAAATCTTTTCTAGCAATGCAAGTTTGCAGAATCGCCTGTTCTCATCCAGTGGTTGAGAATTTACCCCCTCCAGGGCCTCTAAATGAGGATTTTCCTTTATCTTTTAACAGAAGGTTTTCAGAGAGAGAAACCTACAGGGAGAGGTGAGGGAGAGTAGACAGCTGTTGGGAATTTTTTTGACTTTTCTGCACATTAAGGAGAGAGAGAGAGAGAGAAAGAAAGATGGACACTTTCTCTTCTAAGGCTGGATGTTTCCTTATCTAAGGCTGCAGCCATCTACCCAAGAACCAATCAAGTGGTCGTTATGATGCTGGGCTTGCAACAACTGGTCCTAATTGAAAAGCTAACCAAAAGATTGTCTCTAAGCAAAAATGCCCTGAACACACACACACACACACACACACACACGAGCACACACATTTATACACACTCATTCCATCTATAATCCTCCCTCACAGTTCAACTTAGGGAACATCGTACATACAATTCATAATGTGTTCCAGGAGTTGTAAAAACTGCAAACATCATCTTACTCAGTTTCCTTGATTTCAAGCAGTACCTTTTCCCATTTTTATAAAAAGTAAGAGTGGCTTTTATACAGGTTTTTAGCTTGTGAATAAATTTTTCAAAGCTCATTGAAGTAAAATTGGTTTCAGCATTCTATATGTCACTCTCACTCCTTACAAATATAATATCCATTTATGAAAAGAATTGACTAATTAATCCAAATATTTTGCAGTCTTGATTATTTGTTATTGAGCTTTTTGATGAGAATTTTAATTTTTAAATTATGTTACCTCAAACTATCCATTACAAGCCATGAATTTCTAGAATTGTTTTTATTTATTCATTTTTATAATTTCAGAGGGAACTGTTATGCCATCTATTTACATTTGTTGTGAAACAGAGTTCTGAAATCTGAATGACCATGTGGAAGTTAAGGATTATTTTCATGAACACTCAAAGATGACTGTAATGTATTAAACAACTTCCTGTCCAGCCGAATCTTAGTTGCTGTGTCAATTTTGTGTCACAGTTTGTCAACATGAAATCCTATCTTAGCAATTCTTCTGTACAAATTTCAAATTCAAACCGAAGCTGATCGAAACTGTGAAGGTGTGTGCCGTGCTTGGAACCAGGTAGACCAAATTGATTGAGGGATTGTTAACATGGGCCAATCTAGCGAGCCCTGGCTAACAGATATGTGTAAGAGATTCAGAGTCTCCTCACTTCAGGGGCTGACTCTGAGCTGGCTGGCCACAACCGTTGTACTGTGCACATGTCGATAAAAGAGTGAATTGGTGATGGAAGACTGGCATCTGTGCAGTATTTCAGTAATCCTTAACTACCACATGGTCATTAAGATTTCAGAACTATGTTTCACAACAAATGTAAATGGTAGTCATAACAGTTCCCTATGAAATTATGAAAATAAATAAATCAAAGCAACTCTAGAAATTCATGGCTCATAATTGATAGTTTGAGGTAATTGTAATAATATAAATGTAAAATAAGTGGGTTACAAGCTACAAACGTGAAATGTATAATTGCTATGAAGGATGACCAATCCTGAAGGACATGGTTAGCAGATGCAAGAAGTTCAAGACCATTGCAACATCAGTAAATTTTTTTGGAAAGAAAAAGAAAGCCACAGTTTCTCCCATAATAACATAATTTGTAATGCCGAAAAGAAAATTTTAAACAAGAACTGCGTACAGTCATTTCTGCTATAACGCGTGTTTCTTCAATGCAAGTTGTCATTAATCCAATTGAAGAATTAAGACCGTTATTTGTAGAACACGAACATTCTTTACCTGTATTGGTTAAAACGCAATTCTGGACCCGTTAATTTAAATAGTGCAGCTATTGCGCAATTTTCTAATAACGCGAGATGGCATGAGAACGGAACTATCACATTTATCAGTACTTTTCAGGAAAAATGGCCAAAGTTTTCACAGTGTAGGGGATGGGTTCACATTGCAAGTCTTTCCTTCCTTGAGGGCAGATAAGCAAATTTCAGTAAGAGAGGGTTGCCAAGCCAGTAAACATGCATTTCATCAAACATAATTCAATAATTGATCATTTAAATAAGTAAATAATGTTTAGGACCATTAAAATGTACAGAGGAGCAAAGCTTAATACTAAGGTGAGTTTTTGGCTGTTTGATTAGAAGCAATAGAGACCAAAAAAAAATCAGCCCTGATTCATGATCACCAGGAACGGGATGGTGACTAGTGCTGAGTTCTTTTCGGTCACCTCTGAATTGGCCTTAGCAGAATTTACAGAGAAGTTGGAATTGAAAGTGAGTTGACTTTCAGCCTGGGATTCCATCCCCTCTCTCCTGCTCTCACATTCTTGTCCCTTTCCCTCCTGCTGATCCCTTCCCTCCACTTGATACTACTCTCTCCCCCCCCCCCCCCCCCTCACCCTCTGACTGTGTCTGTCTTACTCTGCCCCCTTTAACATCAAGAAAATAATCCATGGGGCTTTATGATCCAATCATTGCTGCCAGCACTGTTACCTCACCAACAAAAATTCCATGTTGCAATGAAAGTGGCAAAGTTTTATTTTCAAGAGAAGCTTTGGTAAAAGGCAATTTTTTTTTAAGCATGAAATGAAAAACAAATTAGCGGGGCTGACCCAGCTGCATGACTCTCATTGCCTTCTCCTTGTGGTGTGACTCTCATCCCCTTCTCCGTCCCCAAGTCAGAGTCTCCTTGAAAGTCTCCTATTCAGCCTTACCTCCAGGCCTCAGGCTGCTCCAGTCACAGACTGGCATTTTCCCACATTTGCTCCTGATGTGCTTATAAGTTAATACTTATGGAAGAGAAATGGCATCTGATTGGAGGAGCTGCTTCTTGTAAAATCATCCACTTCCACCTTCCTATATTTGAAACTCAGGCTTTAAATAAAACATTTTAAAATCACCAATAAACTTGAGCAAGCTGACTGTTCTCATCATTTCTTTAGTTCATTCGTAACTTTTGTCCTTCTGTGCTCCTATGAAGAGTCTTGGGACAGTTGTAGAATCATACCCATATCCCTCTAAACTGTTCTGATCACTTTCAATGCTGAAGGCACTTTATAAAGAAAAGCTGTTCTTATTCTTTATGATGTTTATGATGTTTATGATTTTTTAAAATTTAACAGTGCATAAATATCCTCATAAATACTCTGAAACGTATTCCAAATGGAAATTGTGGTCTTGTGGGTTGAGAAAATTCTTTTGGAAATCACCTTGTCATAGCAGCAGTGGGTCTGGGACTGTATTTCGTCATGGAGCTATGTTAAAATGGCATCCACTATAAGTATTAGAGTAATAAGATTTTGTTTCTCGTATCTTTGCGAACTTCTGCATTTTACAGATTGGGAACTATCCTGGTGAGCTATTGACAGGTAATAGTGATTTTTTTTAAAATGACCTTCACAGGGTTGTGAGAGAAAAACCAGGAGGATATCTGCATTCTCCATGTGAATATAACCAGCGAACACCAGACAAAGCTCTTTTCAATGTCTGGGGCCCATTGTGGAAGTGCCACTTGTGAGCTAATGAGCTGCTGTTTTCTCAATCAAGTGTTACTATTGTATTGTTTTACGATTTACCAAAATATAGTTGTTAAATTGTTTCCGTACTACTTGTGTTTGATTACTCTGGGAAAAACGTCGGGATAGTATATCAGAAATTTAGGAAAGTCTGACCTGGACATTTTGAATTAGCATTTTCTTTCCATCGATGTTGCACCAAAGCATTTTTACATCCATTGGTCAGAGCATCATGTGCTTTTTGAATCCATTCCTCGCTGCGTTCTTTGGTCTTGTCAATGTACACATCAGAAACTCTTGAGGTAGCCCCATTCAATTCTTGCAGCTATAAAAAAGAAATAACATTCTTCAAAGTTTTTTCTGTGGCTCGTTCTGGGTTTCAGGTAATGTGTTTGAACTGTAGATTTGTCACTCCAGAATAAATTATGGAATGTAAATAAGACAAGGCTGAAGTTTGCGGTTGCACCTTTTTATTTTAGTTCTCATCCAGTGTACATTGAGGCAAAGCACAGCACACAGACATATGAAAGTGTGAATCAAATGGCACATCTAAACGTTCATCCTGAGCAAAAAACCAAGGCCCTAAATAAGAAATGGGACAGTTTATTACCAAACGGAATGATTCTCCAAGATATTACTTTCTGTAATATCTTGGTGTACCAGCAGGGTGTGCTGTGTAGCATTGTAAACAACTTGTCAAACCGGCTTAAAATCCAGACACAATAGGATCATAATATGTACAACATTCTGAGCTACATGTGACTAAGTGTATAACAATCAGGACTGTAAAGACATTTGGGGGAAACAAAGGTACTAAATACAATACAGAAGTGTCCATTTAAGACACTTAAACTACCTGTTGGGGATAGTATGTGGATATAGGTTATAGAATCATAGCAAGTCATAGAATCCCAATGGTGTGGAAGCGGGCCATTTGGCTCATCAAGTCCACCCAGACCCTCACCGTACAACCCTGCATTTCTCATGGCTAATCCACTTAGCCTGGGCACTGTGGGAATTTTAGCATGATCAATCCACCTAACCTGCACACCTTTCGACTGTGGGAAGAAGTCAGAGCACCCAGAGAAACTCTACGCAGGCACAGGGAGAATGTGCAAACTTCACACGGTTGCCCAAGGGTGGAATCGAACCCAGGTTCCTGGTGCTGTGAGGCAACAGTGTTAACCACTGAGCCACTGTGCTGCCCCATGATTTAATTTGTACGGTCCAAATAATTATCAAATCAAATACATTTACAGGACAGAAAGTAACTCATTTGGCCCATTGTGTCTGATGGCCCTTTGCTCAAAAGAAAGAAGCTTGTAAGAGTGAATGAATGGAGACATCAAAAATTCAAATACTGAATCCCCTGAAATTAAGTGCAGATTGATAACATCATGTAAAAGGCCAGTAGTGTAAGACTAAAATCAAAGAGATCATAAGAAATTTGTACAAAGCAATATGGTTGCATAATCGTATATTATTTCGGGTACCTCATTAGATGAAGAATATGAGAGTCATCGACAGATCCAGTTGGTATTCACTGGGGTTGATACTGAGGATGAGAAGCTACAATTATGAAGAAATACTTGAGATAATTGGACATGTTCTCCACGTGTTAGAGAACGCCACAAGATTTAATTTGTGTTTTGAAAGTAATGATAGTAAAGGGAGAGATTATATCATCTGGTTGGGAAACCAGTGCTGAGGTTTCATCATAAGAACACTGGGGAGAAATGTTTTTCTGCAAAAGGGTTTTAAAGCATTGGGAAACTGATACAGGGAGTGAGAGAGAGAGTAAACATTACATCCTAGAAGGAAAGTGTTTCAAGAAAAAACATGGTGATCATATGAAAATGGGTTTAATTTTAGATTATTCTAAAAAAGACCCATGGTTCAAATAGTTTCCTTTTGTACATGTATATGGATGGGTTTGATTGCATTTCCACTCATGATTTGCCTACGTCAATCCTACAGGAAGTTGTTGGTTTGTATTTTGTTTTGGAAATATTCTTGTATGCATAACTAAAAAAGGTCAAGAGTGACTTGCAAATGCTGTGCAGAGTGGGCAATAATACTGCAGTCATCTGCACACTTAGGTCATGTACACCTACGATGGTGTATTCAGTTTTTGACACACAAGTGACTGAGCTTGGAGTTTCTCATCAGTGCAGTATTTAATATGATGTGGAGGAGCTGGTGTTGGACTTGGGTGGACAAAGCTAAAAATTGAACAGCACCAGGTTATAGTCCAACAGATATATTTGGAAACACTAGCTTTCAGAGCACTGCTCCTTCAGTGGGGCAGGATCATAAGACACAGAATTTATAGAAAAAGATCATAGTGTAATGCAATTAAAATGATATATTGAACAAACGTAGATTGCTGTTAAATCTTTTATCTTTTAGAATGAGTTACATGTTTCAGTTTATTAATATGCAAATCCAAGAACTTCTTTCAAATCAAATTATAGAGTCATAGAGATGTACAGCATGGAAACAGACCCTTTGGTCCAACCCATCCACGCCAACCAGATTTCCCAACCCAATCTAGTCCCACCTGCCAGCACCTGGCCCATATCCCTCCAAACTCTTCCTATTCATATAGCCATCCAAATGCCTCTTAAATGTTGCAATTGTACCAGCCTCCACCATATCCTCTGGCAGCTCATTCCATACACGTACCACCCTCTGTGTGGAAAAAGTTGTCCCGTAGGTCTCTTTTATATCTTTCCTCTCTCACCCTAAACCTATGCCCTCTAGTTCTGGACTCCCTGACCCCAGGGAAAAGACTTTGTCTATTTATCCTATCCATGCCCCTCATAATTTTGTAAACATCTATAAGGTCACCCCTCAGCCTCCGACGCTCCAGGGAAAACAGCCCCAGCCTGTTCAGCCTCTCCTTATAGCTCAAATCCTCCAACCCTGGCAACATCCTTATAAATCTTTTCTGAACCCTTTCAAGTTTCACAACATCTTTCCAATAGGAAGGAGACCAGAATTGCACGTAATATTCCAACAGTGGCCTAACCAATGACCTGTACAGCCGCAACATGACCTCCCAACTCCTGTACTCATTACTCCCTGACCAATAAAGGAAAGCATACCAAATGCCGCCTTCGACTCCACTTTCAAGGAGCTATGAACTTGCACTCCAAGGTCTCTTTGTTCAGCAACACTCTCTTGGACCTTACCATTAAGTGTATAAGCCCTGCTAAGATTTGCTTTCCTAAAATGCAGCACCTCGCATTTATCTGAATTAAACTCCATCTGCCACTCCTCAGCCCATTGGCCCATCTGATCAAGATCCCGTTGTACTCTGAGGTAACCTTCTTTGCTGTCCACCTCACTTCCAATTTTGGTGTCATCTGTAAACTTACTAACTATACCTCTTATGCTCACATCCAAATCGTTTATATAAGTGACAAGAAGTAGAGGACCCAGCACCGATCCTTGTGGCACTCCACTGGTCACAGGCCTCGGTAGAGGGGTAGATGTGATCTATATGGACTTAAGTAAGGCATTCGACAAGGTTCCCTGTGGGAGACTGGTTAGCAAGGTTAGATCTCACGGAATTGAGGGAGAACTAGCCATTTGGATACAGAATTGGCTCAAAGGTAGAAGACAGAGGGTGGTGATGGAGGGTTTCACTTATTTTTAAAGTGACTTCTCAGCTCAGACAAATGTTATAAGGATTGTCTGCCTGTAGGTTGTGTGCTTTTTGAGCAAAAATAGAATGTATCTGCAAGTACAATTCTGCAAATGCAAATTAACTACATTAGCCTTGTGAGTGTGTGAGTGCATGTGAGAGTGTGTGTGTTTGTAGTGTGTGCGTTAGTGTGATGGAGTATAAACCTGTGAGAGGGTGTGTGTATAGGTGAGAGTGTGGGGCCAAGGAGAAGCTGATAGCCAAATTCAGTCCCCATGGGGATGGCCTCAACCGGGACCTTGGGTTCATGTCACACTGCACTATAAACTCACTCACTCACTCACTCACTCACTCTCTCTCTATCTCACACACACACACACACACACACACACACACACACTCACTCACTCTCACTCACACACTCTCACTCACTCTCACACACACACACTCTCTCTCACACACACACTCACTCACATACACGCACACACTCACTCGCACACATACACACACACTCACATATACACACACACATACACACACA
>NC_057710.1:120308637-120342983 GCF_004010195.1 Chiloscyllium plagiosum | reverse complement strand
CTCACTCTCTCACTCTCTCACTCTCTCACTCTCTCACTCTCTCACTCACACGTGCACCCACTCACTGTCTTTTTCTCTCTCATTCTCTTTTTTTTTCTCTCTCTCTCTCTCTCTCCCTTCAAATGCGCACACACATACATATAAGTCTATGCAGTGAATTTGCATTTGCAGAGTTGTATTTGCAGATACATTTTATTAAAGCACACAACCAGCAAGCAGGCAATCCTTTATAACATTTTACAAATTCCTCCTTTGGAAATACAGCCAGTCCAACTCAAGGTTGAGATACAGACTCTGACCTCACGCCTCTAATACTTTGTCTGAGCTGAGATGTCACCTGTTTTTATAAAACCTTAATTTATCTCGAAGATGACTTGAAATTAATTCTGGAATTTACATATTAATGAACCAAAACCAGCAACTCATTCTAAAAAATGAAAGACTGAACAGTAATATAGGTTTTTTAAATATATCATTTTAATTACATGACAATGTGATCTTTTGCTATAAAGTCTGTGTCTTATGATCCTACCCCATTAGTTGCCTGATGATGGAGCAGTGCTCTGAAAGATAGTACTTCCCTGTTGGACTATAACCTGATGTTGTGATTTTTAACTGTTTTTAATTGTCAGATTAGAGGACAGTTGGCCTTTGATAAAATGAATAATGACTATTAGGTAAATAGTATGGGAGCTATCGCAGAGCTTTGCTTGACACCTCGGCTGATTTTGAAACTTCTGTTGCAGATCTTAATTTGAATCAATTTTACTGACGTTGTCTGAATGCAAGTATAGGATTGGGATGAGCATTGTTGGGATCCAGATCTCTGAAGAGCAATTGACAGAACTTCAAAATTTATTAAATCAAATGTTTTGGTCACATCAACGGATGCTGTGCAAAGTTCCCAGTCTTTTTCTTAAGATACTTCCAGAATTTCCCTGGTGACAAAGGGCAGAATATCAGAAGTTCTTCTGGAAGATGTAAAGCCACACTATGTCCCTCAGAAGATTCGTCATAGCAGGAACACAGGACCTGCATGAATTAGGGGACGGCCAACAAACGAGAGCAGACGTTGTGGATTTGCATCCGTGATCCACAGTCTTACTTTGTTCAAAACGTAAGCACAAATGGCTGTCAAATTTCTAACAAAGAGAAAAGAACACTCAATTGTGGAATGATATGCAAATACCCTGCAAGAGTAGAAAATACATAAGTGTATTCAGTACGGTAAATATTTTTCAAAGATAAATGTGTTTCTACTTTCAAAAAATAATTCCAGATTGTTTTTATATTTGTAATTACATATTTACTTTATATACACAATGACAGAAAATATGAAACCTCGGCAGGAAACCCTCTATTTCAGAGCATAAATGAGGATCAGCAAAACAAAAGGGGGGTTGATGGTGGGGGAGCCGACCCACTGCTGGCCTCCTGTCGACGTATATTGCATTTATGAAGTAAGGGAAAGAACCAGAGCTTTAAGTCATTTTAGGAAATAAAACCACTCTTAGGCTTATTTATGTATGTTGTTGGCCCAAACTGTAAGTTTGTATTGTGTGGGTGTGATATTTTTATAAAAACAAATACCAGTGTGTGGAAAATGGTGTACAACATTTTCCAAGAAAGACTAACCTTGAGCTTGTGCTATAAACATTCTAAAACATGAACAAGTAATATTTGAGAGACCTTTAACATTAGCCTATTGGAACCAAAATGGGTTGCTTTTTTTGGGTTTTGGATTGGGCTTCGACACACAGGACAGTCACTCAGTGACTCTCTACGTTTCGGTTCTCTCTCTCTCTGCATCTTTGTTGTGGAGACCCCAGCCAAATGTCTCTAAAGCATTGTCTCTGAGTGTGTTTATTTTTCATGCACACCATTCCTACAATGAATGCTATTAAATTAAAACCCCATGATATAGAGATGAACAGCTGTAATAAAAGCCATTTGCTTGCCATGCCAAGATGGCAATTGCATAATAGACAAACAGGAGGCTGGAAGAACACAGCAAGCCAGGCAGCATCAGGAGGTGGAGAAGTCAGCATTTTGGCTATTTGGATTTTGGTTGGCTGAAGTCCTGAAAAAGGGTTACAGCCAAAACATTGACTTCTCCACCTCCTGATGCTGCCTGGCTTGCTGTGTTCTTCCAGCTTCCTGTTGTCTAGTTTGGATTCCAGCATCAGCAGTATTTTGTCTCTAATTGCAGATTAAAAAAAACATAAATGAACCAAAAATCGGTCAAATTTCTTAAGAATACACAACGTGCAATTCACTAATAACTATCTTGTTAACGTTGATGTGTGTCAGTAACACCAGTTTCAGTCCACATTGCACACACCCGCAGCTTTTCCCCCATTCTCTTTGTTTTACTCCTCGCTGCCATGCAGTGTGCTGCGGGCTATTGCCACTACTCACACTGGAGAACCGTGACAACCGAGCTGCCTGAGTCAGGGTCTTGTCCCATCGGTTTGGTGCCCCATATCTATTGTAGCCTGTTTTGGAAAAAAGTACTGAAACATTTACATTTCAACAAAGCAACAGGAGGCTGGAAAAGATTGGTCAGCCAACCAGAATCCGTTTTGTATATTTTGTCACATGCTTGCAAGCAAAATTGGGGAAAATCCATGGACCGCAGCGGTTCGTGAAGGCAGCTCACCACCAGCTTCTAAAGAGAAACCTAAGGATGAGCGATAAATGCTGGCCCAGCCCACGATGCCCATGGCCCACGAGTGTGTTTAAAAAAAAAAAAATCATCTAATGGATGTCCTGTCAATTTTAATGAACAGTGGATTTAATTCAGCATCGAGAGAACAGTTAGGGTCTGTAAAACCAATCAGATGCTTCAGGAGTGGATTCATTACCTTGACTGAATGAGAACGATACGATCAAAATCTAGCAGATTGCCACTCTGCCCTTTTTAATGAAAGAAGGGAGCTCCTCGTTTCTGAGAGGAGTTTCCACTCCAGTCTTCCATTCACATTCAAGTCACGTACTTCCATTCTGACCATAGCTCCGAGCTGGCAAAGGAAAGCAAGGTGCGCACCTCTTTTTCACAGCAGTCAGCTTCTGTATCCTGACATTTAAAAGTCCAGATAGCCACTTGGGCAGTGGCACAAGACAGGTAAGTCCCTTGGCCCTGTTGCCTTGCGTCCCCAGAATCCTAAAAAGAGTAGCTAGAAAGGTAGCAGATGTGTTGGTTGTACTTTTCTAAAAATCCTTGGATTCTGGGAAGTACCAGAGGATTGGAAAACTGCTAATGTGGCACCCCATTCGGAAAAGGAGGTAGGCAAAAAAACAGCAAACTTTTGGCTGATTTCCCTGACATCTGTTGTTGAAAAAGTATTGGAATCATTAAGGAAGTAATAGCAGAACATTTGGAATCATAATTTAATCAAGCAGTGTCAACACGGCTTTGTGGAAGATAAATTGTGTCTTTCTAATTTAAGGGTTTTTCAAGGAAATCTCAACCAGCGTGGGGAACCGTAGATATGTTGTATTTGGACTTTGAGAAGTTCAACAAAGCACCTCACAAAAGGTTAAGTCATAGTCATAGAGATGTACAACATGGAAACAGACCCTTCGGTCCAACCCGTCCATGCCGACCAGATATCCCAACCCAATCTAGTCCCACCTGCCAGCACCCGGCCCCTATCTCTCCAAACCCTTCCTATTCATATACCCATCCAAATGCCTCTTAAATGTTGCAATTGTACCAGCCTCCACCACATCCTCTGGCAGTTCATTCCATACACGTACCACCCTCTGTGTGGAAAAAGTTGTCCCGTAGGTCTCTTTTATATCTTTCCCCTCTCACCCTAAACCTATGCCAAGTTCTGGACTCGCCGACCCCAGGATAAGAGCTCAGTAGTATGTTGGCGTGGATAGAGGATTAGCTCGTGAGCAGGAAGCAATGAGAGGGGTTTAGAGGTTCGTTTCCAGGTTGGCACACTGTGACCAGTGGCGTTCCATAGGGATCATTGCTGGGACCACAGCTGTTTATAATATATATTAAAGACTTGGAGGAAACAAGTAAATTTACTGTATCCACATTTGAAGACAACACAAAAATACAGGTCATTCTGCTATAATGCATGTTTTGTTAATGCGAATTCACTATGACATGATTGATACATTGGGAACACTGTTTCTATAGCGTGAACTTTTAAACCGTGTATTGGTTATAGCATGATTGCAGCCCATTAGTTTAAGTGGTGCTGCTATTATGTGATTTTCTTGTAACGCAGGATTGAATGAGAAGGGAACTACCGTATTATTGCAAAACTGACTGTAGATGGAAGGCAGATTGTGGGATGGATGCAAACAGTTTACAGGGAGAGATTGATTGGTTAAGTAAACGAGAAAAAAGTTGGCAAATGAAGCATAATGAGAGAAAATGTGACGTTATTCATTTTGGAAGGGAGAGCAAAATAACAGGTACTGTTTAAATTGAGAAAAGCTGCAGCACTAAGGCACTCGGGGTACTTGTACATGAAACACAAAGCTAGCAAACAGGGTGCAGCCTTTAATCAGGAAGTAAATGGAACGTTGGCCCTTATTTCCAGGGGATTTGAGTAGAAGAGCAGGGAAGTCATTCTGCAACTGTGCAAGGTGCTGGTGAGACTACATCTGGAGTACTGTCAATAGTTTTGGTTCCCTTATTTAAATAATTATACTATTTCATTGGAGGCGTTCGGAGGGGGTTCACAAGGATGATCTCTGAAATGGAGAGATTGCCTTAGGAGCAAAGGTTAACAGTTTGGGACTCCAGTCATTGGGATTTTGAAGAATGTGAGGTGATCTTGTTAAGTCATCGAGGATTCTTAAGGGTTTGACCTTAAGAATGTTTGAATGTTAAAAAGATGTTGTCACTCATGGGACCAAATAACGCAGTCTCAGAATTAAATAGCACCAATTTAAGACTGAGATGAGAAGGAATTTCTTCTCTCGGCGTTGAGAGTCCTTGGAACCCCTTGCCACAGAGACCTGTGGGACAGAGTCCTTGTGTATATTTACGGCTAATATAGATTGATTCCCCTGCAAATTGAGAATCTCTGTAAAGAGCAGGAAGGTGGACGCTGGGAGCATTTGATCACCCATGATCCTACAGAATCTCAAGAGGCTGAATGGCCTACTCCTATTCCTATTTCTTATGGACAGTTGCTATCAAACTGTAACTTCATCACGTAAGTGTACTGTTAGGGTGTAGAGTGTGGGAGTATGAGGTCAGATGGGTAGGGATAAGGTGCCAGCTGTGTAGGGGTAAGGTGCAATGTGACAAGAAGGCCATACACGCAATGTAGTGTTTCATAAGGTCGGTGGGAGCTGGAAGATCTAGCAGAGGCATGTCATCCCATGACCCAAAAGGGAGAAGGGAATGGTTGGATTGGGTCCAGGAATGGCTGGCAAGGGGTTGGCTGTGGATTGGGACAGGAGATGTTAGGCCCCGAGGACGGTGGGAGTATGGTGCTAGGTGTGTGTCAGGTAAGGTCTGGAAAGGTGTATTTGGGTGTGCAATGAGGTAAGTAATCAGTTGGATTAATGTTTACTCAGGAGTTAGACTGTGTATTTAATTGTCTTAACCTTTCCTGAGTAACTATTTTACATAATTTCATTAGAACAATCTGAAGTCTCAAATTTAAATGGAGACACTCAGAGGGATTCTAGCAAAGAAGAATTGTCCAATGTAATTTCCCAACAAAAGCCTTGGTGTGTGCTATCCTGGGGATTGTACAGGGTCTTCATGCATAACTCTCGCTTACACTGAAATAAAGACAGTCTGGCTGCCAGGAAGTCCAGGCCAATATTTATTAATGTCAGAATTAGTTTAACCTATTAAAGCAATTTGAAATAGGTTCCAATAACTGCTTGGCTCTTAGTGTATTACTCTAAATGATTTTAGAATGATAAATGGAAAAAGTTGTGTTGTGCTCCCGGACAAAATACGATTTTTAGTGCAGATCTTGAAAGCACCTATGATTGAACTGAACTGAATGTTGTTTGATGTATGTAATCAATAAACAAAACAGCAAGGTGCTTCGTTCCTGCCGAATTTGGCATGATCACTCTGAAAACTCATTTGTCATTAATCGGGGCATAATTTACAGGAAGAGATTTGAAAGAATGAACTGTAATAGTCCTGTTCCTCCATTATTGTTTGTGTATATTTGCCTGATTAATCTTCAGATGACTACAACCTGTCAAAGCAAAGCTTTTCCTGTTGCTTCTTCTGTTTCCCTTTTTGTTGCCATTGCTTATTCTGCAGTAAACCCGAGATAAATCCGGGTTAAAACCTTTGAAGAACTGATATCAGGATGGCTCAGTGGTTAGTGCTGCTGTCTCACAGCGCCAAGGACCCAGATTCAGTTTCAGTCTCAGGTGACTGTAGGGTTTGCACATTTTGCACCTTCTCCCAGTGTCTGTGTGGGTTTGCTCCAGGTGCTCCGGTTTCCTTCCACATCCAAAGATGTGCAGGTTGGGTGGATTGGCCATGGCTAAATTGATTTGCTTTGATTTGTTGTTGTCACATGTTCCTCAGTACAGTGAAAACTTTGTTTTGCGAGCAGTGCAGGCAGATCATAGCAAACGTGCAGACCATCGGATGCTGAGAGCGAGGCATACAAAGTTATGGCTGCACAGATGGTGCACAAAGCAGGATCAACATTAACAAGATCAACATTATTTCATGTTAGAGAGGTCCAATAAGCAGTCTAATAACAGCCAGGAAGAAACTGTTCTTGAACCTGAAGGTGTATGTGTTCAAGCTTCTGCACTTTCTGTCTTGTAGAAAAGGTTGAAAACCAGCATTATGGAGATGGGAGAGATCTTTGATGATGAAGGCAGCCTTTCCATGGCAACAGGATTTGTAAATGGAGTCCATGGGTGGGAGGTTGGCTTCCATGCTTGCCTGTAATTTCTAATGATCCTGAGCAAAGTATTTACTGTAAGAGATGTTATGCACCCTGTTAGAATGCTTCCTATGATACATCTGTAAGTGTCCAGGGATGCATAATTTAGGTGGCTTAACCATGAGAAATGCAGGGATATGGTTGGAGGTTGAGTCTGGGAGGGCTGTTCTTCAGATGGTCAACATAGACTTGATGGAACAAATGGCCTGTTTTCACACAGTAAGGATTCCACGATTGATATCAGTGCTGTTCATTTGTTTGGTAGCAGAAGACCACTTCCTGTTCAAACATATCCCCTAACTCTTTACAACCCTGCCCCCCCCCCCCAAACGATGATGTCACCCCAAAAACCAGCTTTGTAAGTCACCTTCTCAGCATTACAGCAGCAGAATAAGAGTTGATGCAACTGGTATTGAGATGGTCTAGACCCTCATTAGCCGATAGACTTTGGCTCACTTCACAGTACCATATACCATAATTAAATCACCAAGCAACTATTTATTTGCTGCAAAATGTAGCTGGGTGCAGTTGAAAAAGTCTGAAGATCTTTCATCAGTCATTTGTGAGCACAGGCTTGAAGGACAGTTGATGAATGAATGTTGTGATTGATGAAGTGATCTTTCTGTGTCATTCTGATCATGATTCTGATACTGCATTGGAAGCCACATGAAAGAAGAATTTTTGTTTGGTTGACAGGGTTATTCATCTGGTTTCTAAAAGAACAGACTTCTAATTTTGAAAGTGAATTTTTGTAAATCCACAAATCATTAAGATAGTTCATGCACTACTGACATATTTGGGTTACACACATGCCAGGCAAGATGTTAATTGCAATGTAATTGAAAATGTAAGGATAGAAAATGTTCCAACATACACCTTTGGGTCTTTCTGTTTATTAACAGCATGTTATATTTTTCAAAAATCCTTCTCGTGATGATACTGGGAAACAGAACCTTACGTCATTGCTGCTTTCAGTCTTGCACAGTATTTTCACTCAAGTTTTGTCTTCGAGAATGACGTCTTTATCTTACTGTGACAAAGTAACCGACACATTTTCTAGCGCCGCCATCCACAATGGAGTTGAGATTTCCATTAAACTTTACGAGAGTTGCAGTTGCTGCATATGGAATGAATCATGAGGGTGTAGTGATCTCCAGGTCCATGAAACATTTTCAGGAGGATTGAACATCATCCATGTGCTATGCAGTCACCTGGTTTCTCTTGGTTTGGTCTTGTCGGATATTCCTAATTAACATGATTATAGACAAGGTTTATAAAATGAAATTACAGGCTGCCTATGTAACATGACCTGTGGTTAAATTAATGGTACTTAGTTGGATAGTGCCCCACGAAAATGGCTTAATAAACATATTTGTTTTGATCGAGAAGAATGGGTGAAAAAAGTATGATGTAACATTTTTCTATAACAATAGAACATTCTCCAAGTGTACAATAGCTCAATCCACAGCTCTGAGGCGAAAGGAGGGGCTGACATTCCAGATCAAGACCCTTCATCTGATGACACAACATGATCGTTAATGTTCTTTTCCTCTTTGCATCTTGATGGCTCTCCTATGTTTTTCCATGGTTCTTGTTTGAGTTTATTTCACTCTTTTTTTCATTTAATATCCATAATTTAAAGTAATTTCAAACAGCTGCATTTTAAAGGTTTTACTTTCTATAAGCAGGGATCATGAATGCTCCTGCAAAATCTTTGCTGCTGATCCAGCCGTTGCTGTCAATCCCAGAGCCAGCAATGAGTTGTGTCGATCAGAGGTCTGTACCACTTGTAATCAAAACATTGCCTTCCAGAGTCAGGCATCACATAAGAAGGAAAGCAAGTTATATCAAGAAGCAGAGGTATAGGGAGGGAATTCAAGAGATCGTGGCCTCAACACCTGAAGGGTGTGATTTAAAATTGGGGAAGCTCAAGAAATCAGAATTCAATAAGTGAGGGTTCTGAGTCCGTTGGAGATTTAAAAAATAGAAGGAATCAAGATGGAGAGATTTGAAAACGATAAGCATTTAAAATCAAGACTTTGCTTGATTGTAGGTCATTGAAGATGGACTGATGGGTAAATTTGTCTTGGTGCAACTGAGGATACAAGCTACAGAACTTTGATCAAGTTTACTGAGGTGAGAATATCGGAGACTAGTGAAGGGTGCGTTGAAATTGTCCAATTTAAATGTAACAAAGGTTAGGAGTTTCACTAACAAACAAGCCAAGTGTTTGGGGTGAAGTCAGTCAGTGCTCTTGAGTTGGAGATTGGTGATCTTGGAATGACACGAATTGTGGTCAGGAGTTCATCTCTGGGCCACATTGGACACCAAAGTTATAAATAGACTGCTTTAATCTCAGACTGTTACCAGGGAGAGGTGTGGAACCCATAACTAGGGATCAGAGTTTGGAACGGGGATTGAAAATTATATCCTCAGTCTTGCTAATATTTAATTGGAGGCAATTTCTGTTTCTACTGTACTGGAGGCCGGAGAAGCAGTCTGATAGTTTAGCAACATTTGGAGGCAGTGAGGTACAATTGAGTGCCATCAGTTTAAACGCTCTGCTTCTGACAATGGTGCTGAGCAACTGTAATGTCCAAGTACCTTTAGAAAGTTCCTGCTGAAACTGCTTCCGCCACTTTTTCAGATAGTGCTGTCTTTCTCAATCTACTGAATGAAAAAAACTTTGTTTATTACTTTTCTAACTCTTATATCATTTATTTAAAATCTGTGATCTCTAGTTGCTGATGATCTTATAGAAGGAAACAGTCTCTCCCTACTTCTATGAAAATTTGTTGCAATTTCAATTGCCTCAGTTAGTTTTTCTTTTCATCCCCTCTGGTAAAATCAGAATAAGTCCAGCTCCCTCCATCTCAACCCCGAACTGGAGTTGGGGGAGGAGGTGGTGCGACTGGTGACTGTGGTAGCTTCATTCATTGAGTCTTGGGCAAGGGCTGGGGCGGTGAAGTTCAGAGTGGTGATAACTATGTCAGCTACAGGGTTTACAAAAATGCAAACACTTCTCTTTGAACAAATTTGTTTTTGCAGCAACAATTACATTGGTCAATTAGGCCATCAATAAAAGCAAAGAAGGATTTAACCGTGCCTCATGGCTGTATGCAATCAGGTTAACTTCCACTTGGGTTTGCAACCTATGCATCTTAACTACCCTACCAACCCTTAAACATTTGTGCATGTTACCTCAAGATCTCCCCTCTTATCATTCGCTTATCCCACCCAATACTCCTTAGAGTAGTAAACTTAGAATATCATAATATGTCTTCCCAGTGAACAGTGCCATTAAAGATAGCCATTTATGCATTGTGGAGGGGCTCAGGTGAAGTTGATCCTATGTGCCAGGAGGTTCAGATGTCAGGGTGCCCCTCTACATGCATTAAAATTGTGATGTACAATCAAGAGTGAGCTGAGGTTTAACCTTAATGTTTGCTATCAGACAGGAAACTTGGGATTCTGAATACCAATCAGCCTCAAATAAAGATTCAGGCCTCATACTCATAAATAACCAGCCTTCAATCGTACCCCCACTCTAATTAATTCAGAACTCTGTACGCTCTAAAGAGAGATTGCTGGGTGAAAAAAAATCAAGCTTCATGTATTCATCCTACCGTCCTTGTCAGATTGAGATGTGACGGTGGAGTTGCTGACTAATCCAGGCAATTGGATTCCAAAATGTAATTGTTCAAAACAATCGTATTTCCATTCAGTACTAGCTGCTACGGCAGTGATGGAGAAAGGGGATTGCTGACAAGAATCAAATCTCTCATTCCAGCTGATTATGAAACACTGTCAGGGATGCTGCAAAGATTCTGCCTTGTGAGTACAGAGGAACCTCGATTATCTGAAGGACACGGGCGGGGAGTATTTTATTCGGTTAATCGATGCTGGATAACATAGTTTAGCCAAGCATTGGGATCATGTGGTCTTGCCGTATAATCCAAATTTTGGATAATCGAATGCTGGATAATCGAGGTTCCTGTTTTTTTTTATTATAAGCAGTATCACACAATCACTTTATACTGACATCACCATGCATTGCTTGAATTTTGCCCATGTGCAAGCGGTACTCCACCTGGTGGTGGCACTGACCTTAAACGTCACCTTAGATGATACTATCTCCCCGTATTGTACTTCCCACAGTGCGTCACAGTGTTTCGTTGACACGTGTCTGCACATTTTGTAGTGTTTTTCCTCCTGAAGTATTTTATTATTTACTTGCTATTTATTAAGTTGCCAAGCTGTGCCTTATCTGGAAACTTAAAATGAAACTCCCTACATCTAAATCCATGTAATTTATATAAAACAAGAGATATACTAGGCCTGGGAAACACCTTGCACACTTAATTATGCAGACTGCAGTAGTTCAAGAAGGCACCTCACCACCATCTTAAGGGCAACTAGGGACAGGCAATAAATGCTGGTCAATCAGTGATGCCCATGTCCCACAAATAAATGTAAAACAATTTTCTAGTCTGACAAACAAGAGTTTGTCTTTCAGTATTGATACTGATTTGCAGATCATGGGTAAAAGCAAAACAATCAGCAAGAGACTACAGGAGCGGAAATTCTAAAATTAAAAAATAAAAATATTGCAAGTACTCAAAATCTCAGTCACCATCAGAAAGAGGTTAGCTTTGAGTGTCTAATCATGAGTCTGCCTTGCATTTCACATTCAGTAACTAATTGCTTTACTGTGTATTTCCAACATTTTAACTGCTCTCGATCAAAAAAAACTCAAACTTCATACACAGTATCCACATGGTTAAATATCTAAGTCCATTGATGTGAATTGTGTTTTTCTTTCCTCTTTTGAGGTTTTTTGGTGTTAATTTTCTGGTATTGACCTAGTTCCGCAGCATTGCATCCAGGTAATTGGAAAACATGCTGAAGTCTCTCGGGTAACATCCGTTGTGATTAATTGGTTCTATGGTTAGGGTGTGGATAATTCATTTACAAGAATATAGATAGAGGTGGGGGAAGGAGGCAACAGCAATAATGGACTGGATTTTAAAGTGGAAAACCCACTTCTATGGGGGAAAAAAAACCCATGACTAGTATTGTCACTTTCTATTTCACTCTGTAGGCAGATGGCATTTGTTCCAAGAAGCTAATTTCTGTGTTCCTGTGTGCCTCACACAATCCATATATGAGACTGATTTCTCTGTATACACCAGCTGTTATTGAGCATGCCTTAATCAGGAATTGCCAAGGGGCATTTACTGATCGAAACTAAATTGCAGGAAGTACTGAATATACTTGTGGAAAAGTTGTTCCTGTATAAATAAATGTTGGAAAATGAATATGACTTCTTTGGTGATGTTCATTTTCACTCTGTTCCAAACTGACAGTTTTTGTACTCAAATCAGGCTCTTGCGTCAATCTCTCACATCAATCCCTCTGATATATTATCTACGTAAAGATTCATTTCATGACTTTTGCCAAACTGAAGTTGGTCTCAAATATACAGCTTTTACTTCAGTCTATACAGTACATGTAAATCCTTGACCCAATGCAGCCAAAAGTGGATGATAGAAGAATAATGGTGGGTGTCACAGAAGCAATCATTCCCCTGGCATTGGAGAGGCCACTTTTGGAATACTGTGTTTAATTCTGGTGTCCCTCCTATAGGAATAATGTTGTTAAATTTGAAAGGGTGCAGGAAAAGATTTACAAAGACGTTGCCAAGGTTGGCAAGTTTGAGCAATAGGGAGAGGCTGAACAGTCCTTTCCAATCACCAATAAAAGAAGGATTCAAGAAAAGCAATGTAGAGGAGCTCTGGTGAAGAGCACAGAATAATCTTTGCCCAAATAACATTGAAACTGTGTAAGAGAATCCTATGATGTGTCAATGCGCTGATAACCAGAACAAGATTGACAACATGAAACAGGGCCAAAGCAATAGTATACCAAGGAAAAGGGTTAGCCAGGATTGAGGGAGATATTTAACTATTCCAAAACAAAAAGTAAGCCCTTATGGCTCTAGAGGAACTGAGTGAGTTTCAGAAAAGTTGTTTCAGGGCTGAGATAAGCAGCAAAGATGAGCTTCTCAAAGAATACCCTTGGGTGCCAGTGACTATTTTGATGAACAGAAGTTTGGAAAGTGCGATGATGTCCATTTTTCTCGTGTATCCATTTCTACTGTGTAAGTCAGCAAGCTGTGAAAATTGTAACATGCAGCAAAGCTTGGTGTTCTAATACTAATTACTTTTGAATTTACTCAGAAAGAGGGGCTGAGTTTGTTGTAAGGTTTTCTATAATTCCATCAAAACTGTTCAAGGCTCACTTGAGAAGGATGGAAAGGGAATAGAGAAATTTCCAAATATTGTTGATTGAACTCTGGAAAAGTGGAGAGAACATGACAATGTATCAGTGACACTGGCAGACTGGATCCTGACCAAAAAGAATTTTCCATCTTTACAATGGCATCTAATGTGTACTGAAATGCTTGTTAATTGCTGCTGTAACTGTTAAAATACCATGTATTTAGCAATGTAAGTGGTTAATACCTAAATATTTTGGCCCCTCACCCACTTTAGTGAAATGATTTCAGACCTATGGGCAATTATGCACAGTCTCATGAGCGCACTGAGATGTCTCAGCATCTTTTACTGCGAGTTAGTTTTCTACTATTCAAAAAGATCTGCATCTACAGCTCCTTCCTATGAAAAATTTCATGTTTGTCCAGGTGACTTCAGGATTGGGTTGGTGTTAAACTGATTTGAAAAGCTTTGCATCAACCAGAGTTATACCATAGCTGTTCTGTCGAGCAACACTACCTGTACAAGGTGATTGTTATGTTGCTGTACAAGGTGATTGTTATGTTGCTGAAGTGAGGATTGGGCTGCATCAGGACCATTTAATATGTGTACAACCTAACTACAAATTCAGAGGAAGAATAGGCCATTTGGTCCCTCTAGCTGAACCATCCAACAAGACCACAGCTGATCTGATGGTGGCCACAGGCTCACATTCCCACTCTCACCTGATACCCATCAACTCCCTTGTTAGTCAAGAATCTATCCCTGCCTTAAAAATATTCATGACGTGGAGGTGCCGGTGTTGGACTGGGGTAGACTAAGTTGAAAATCACGCAACACCAGGTTATAGTGTAACAGGTTTATTTGAAAATACAAGTTTTCATTACAAAAGCTTGTATTTTCAAATAAACCTGTTGGTCTATTACCTGGTGTCATGTGATTTTCAATTTTAAAAGTATTCAATGACTTTGCCTTCACTGCTCTCTGGAAGATAAAGTTCAATTGGCTCCCATCCTCTGAGACCACTACACCGTTAGCACTGATGCAGTTGAAGCCTTGCTGTGGCATTGATGTAAGTAGTTGCATCAATAGTCTAAATTCAGAATAAGTTTACATGCCAAAAATACTGAATTATCCAATCGTCTAAATGAAGCAATTTTCGTAAAAGAGCGTTTATGTAGTTTGAATAAAGCCTATCCAAAATATCAGCATTTGAAATCAGCAGCTTCAAGATAACAATAGACCACAGCACCAGCAGAAAGTTGTCTCAAGTCATAACATTATCACTTCACCATGTGACTTTTTAATTTCCTGTGTCAGATGTTTTCATGGCCTCTTAGTGTTGTTTTAGGATCAAAGGTAGACTTTGATGTGAAATGCGAATCAGTTCAAAATCATTTAACATTGCACCCTTAAAGGTCACCAGAGAGATGTGACTCCCATCTGTTGTCTGAAATCTTTTTATTTCAGATACATATTAGAACAAGTTGGATTCATATAGTACCAACAACATGGGTAAAATAGCTTAAAGAACTTTCCAGGGCAGGGTGGGATGAAGCAGCTGCTAAACCATGGTGAGAGCGGTTAAGAGTGGTGACTGATCACTTGGTTGATAAGGTTGGCTTTAAGAAGGTTCAGAGAGACAAAAGCAAGATTAGAGGGATGTAAAGATTTATAAAGTATTACAATCCCATCTGATGTCATTGTTGGACAAGTCAGATCTCGGGTTGAAAGCTTGCTCAATAGATCATTTTTACATTTCTTTGCTTTTAACGAAGTAGTCTCTAGCTGAAATATAAACATGGAATGCTACAGATATAAAAATAAAGCAGAATTTATTTAAAGTAAATGAAAATGCAATGGAATAAACCAAACTATTTGATTACAACACAAATTCAAAGATGTTTAGTCATATGTCAAAGTATTAGATTTGATTAGATTACATTACAGTGTGGAAACAGGCCCTTCGGCCCAACAAGTCCACACTGACCTGCCGAAGCGCAACCCACCCATACCCCTACATTTACCCCTTACCTAACACTACGGGCAATTTAGCGTGGCCAATTCACCTGACCTGCACATCTTTGGACTGTGGGAGGAAACCGGAGCACCCGAAGGAAACCCACACATTAATCACATTAATCCCAAAACACTCCTTCATAAATTGAAAAGATAAACAACAGCTTCTGCATTTTACCAAAAATCTTTCACTGATACTATAGCTAAAAACACACCTTGTATAGTATCAAGAGATCATAAGATAAATGCACAGATATAGACCATTCAGCCCACCAAGTGGCCTCCATCATTGAGGGCCATTGTGTCCCATGTAAATGTTTGCTACTCCCTGTACATGTGGATTAATTCCCTGATTGCTGACACTGTGGGAGTCCTTGGAGCTTAGTAGATGCCTAGTCTCCGGCAGCCCTCTGAGTGCCAAAAACCTGGGGCCATTTCTTTCTCAGTCAGCTGTAGAGCCAATCAGGTCTGCAATGACTCTTCAATTGAGCCTCATTACTTTGTGCCAATCTTTTCCCTTTTCCCCATACCCTTGTACACTGTGTCTATCCAAATAATGCCTCAATTAAATCTGCCTCACTGTGTTGGGGTTGACCCATTTCATATCCTAATTACTTGCCGAAATTTAAAAATTTTGTTATTCATTTGTGGGATGTGGGCATCACTGGCTGGCCAGCATTTATTACCGCCCCTAGTTGCCCTTGAGAAGGTGATAGTGAACTGCCTTCTTGAACCACACAGACTATGTGATGTAGGTTGATCCAAAATGCCTTCAAAGAGGGAATTTTAGGAATTTTAGCCCAGCAACAATGAAGGAACAATGATATATTTCCAACTCAAGGTGGTAAGTGGCTTGCAGGGGAACATATGGGTGGTGGTGTTCCCACGTAGCTGCCACCCTAGCCCTTCTAGATGAAAGTGGTTATGGGTTTGGAAGATGCTATCTACGGATTTTTAGTGATTTTTTTTTTTGGCAGTGCATCTTGTAGGTGATACACACTGAGCATCAGTGGTGGAGAGAGTGGACATTTGTGTATGTGGTGTGAATCAAGAGGACTAATTTGTCCTGGATGGTGTCAAGCTTCTTGAGTATTGTTGGAACTTAACCCATCCAGGCAAGTGGGGAGTAGCTACCTCCACTTGTATGATTTCAGTTACACCACATGTATCATTTCGACCTGGTAGGAGCAGAATCTGGATGTTATGGAAATGTTTAGATATTCATAATGTTACTCTGGACAAAAGCCTCATTGCACAAGTTCCTGGTACAACTATGGAGAGGTCTGGTGTCCTCTGAGATTGTTAATAGTAGACTGTAATGTGTGTAAATAGCACACAAATTTATTGATACTGACAAACCTTTTGGAACTGTCCAAAATGCAAGAGGATCTATCAAGAGAAAGTATCAAAAACGTCAAGGTATTAATAACTCCTGCCCTGTAAATCTTTGAAATAAAAATGTCTGGAATGTTTTCAAAAAGCTTGCTATTTTATTCTGTCTGTTGACATAACCCTGACACTTAACTACTGGATTGACATTTATGGTAAGTGACTAATTTCATAATATTTCATTCTCACAGTAAGGTGCCTGTCATCCCACAGTTGAATTAACTACTTTAAGTCTTTATAGATTCATTGAAGTGGGATTATACAGTGCAATGGTTGCTGTTACTAGAGATTATATGAATTAAATGCTTCTATTATAAGGGATTATGTAGTTGAAGGAAATTAAACATCGTGATTGTGTTTTTATAATATGAAGTCCTCAGTAGGCACTTGGATCTATTGTATCTAACCTGGGCATACATTCAGAGGTCTACTTATGGTGCATATTGGGTGAGCTAGCATAGTCGGCATCAGGTGATGGGTGGGGATGTGGGCTATAAATGATGATGTGGTAGACATTGGATCATAGATTAGCATCAAGGTTGTGGGGCTGGGCAGTGGGCACGAGGTGACATAAATGCAAATGGGACATTTTGTTTGTGATTTATTGCTTTTTGTTAAAACCTTTGACACAGTGCCAATGCTGAGACAGGCCTTTCGCCAGCGTGCTTGTGCACTCAGAAGCAAATGCATTCACTCTGCGATTTGCCAGGCCTAAGGCCTGCCTCCCAGGAGTCTCACCACACCAGAGCAAAAAAAGCAAACTTGCCTGCTACTTTCTTCAAGGCCAAGTTTGTAGAGGGAGGATATGTCCTAACTCTGTGCTCCTGATATGGGAGCAAAAATGCCAGACTATAATTTTCACCACACCATTGTCACAATAGATTTACCAATATACATCCAATACAGCCTGCAATTCCCCATAAGAAAGTAGACCTCATAATCACATTTTTGTTGTAATTTCCAGAAAACATGATAAAACGTTGGATCAATCCAACATTTAATTTGAGATAAGCCCATAGTGCCCTGTGGCATTGTCACATATTCAGGACTATGTTTATATGGATTTTGTTTTTGAAGCTGTTAGTCAGATTTTGCAAATTACAGGGCTCTTGTGTGCAGTCTTCAAATCCCCACTTCTCGACCAGAGGTCAGGGTTCAAATCCCACCTGCCACGGAATTGTGTCATAGTATGTCCGAAAAGATTGCTTCAGAATAATGTTGCTATTTGCTGTTTGGCATTCACAAATCTGTGCCCTTTGTTGAATTATGTGGTTCACTCTTGTCTTCAGTTCAGGTCATTCTTCATTCTTTCTTCTGAAATTATTTGATGCTTTATTCGTAAAAGTCAATTGTTGTTGCGAGTACTTGTGTAACACAAGGTAGTTCACTTGCTAGCCATTAATTTAAATTCAAGTTCAATTTAACTATTGAATGTTTATCTGTAATTATATGATTAACAGCTGTCTCAAAACCTACTCTCTAAAACATCTTAGAGACTGAAACCCACTAATTCTTTGCTGTGGTGCTATTCAAATACTACACCTCTTTGTATCACATAAAAGCAAACTATCAATGTTCAAAATACTCTCTGCAGTCGATAGCCTACTGAGCTTTGTTGGTCCACCTTCAATTACCCTACAAGTATCGTCACGACAGAAGAGAACAAACAGCACCAAGATTTAGGTTTGATTTAATATTAATCCTTCGGATGAAAAGCAAATGTTAACATCTGATAACTGTGCCATCTACTCATAACACATGTGTATGCAATGGAAATTGCTATTTATCTTGTCATTGAAAATGACAGTTGGTACACAGACTAAGATGTTTGGCTAACAGCCTTTTCATTAATGGATGCAATGAACTAAAATGAAGTAATGCAGCATTTGTTATTCTTTGATTATGTTACCTGGAAATGGACCACAGCGTGGAATGTCTGGCATCTTGTTTTCTATATTTGGAACAAAAATGGCACTGAACTTTGGAAGATGTGAGCAACAAAAGAATTTCTAGATCCATCAAGGAATCTAAATAAAGGAGTTTTGTTTTTGAAGCTTTCAGGCAAGGAAACAGACTGAAAAGTGGTGGTTAAATGAGGGGAATGGTATATCTATCAATATGTCAGCACAGCAGCTCAGTGGTTAGCACTGCTGCCTCACAGTGCCAGAAACCTGGGCGACTGTCTGTGAGGAGTTTGCACATTCTCCCTATGTCTGTGTGCGTTTCCTCTGGGTACTCTGGTTTCCTCCCATAATCCCAAGGTGTGCAGGTTAGATGAAATGGCCATGTTCAATTGCCCATAGTATTCAGCGGTGTGTTAGTTAGGGATAAATGTAGAGTAATAAGGTAAGAGAATGGGTCTGGGAGATTTACTCTTTAGAGGATCGGTGTGGACTTGTTGGGCCCAATGGCTTGTTTCCACACTGTAGGGATTCTATCTATGATTCTATGTCATACTTGCTGTAATTATGAAAAAGGAATTTATTATATTAAAATAAGGAAATTGATTTCACCAAAGAATTGCAAATTTTCACTGCTGTTGCTCTGTTTTACTTTATTTTCTAATGGAACTGCACCACTGTATAATAATCTTCACTGATTTTACTCAGATGTACATTGTCCAGCTCACTGTGCTGCTGAAGGCCAGATGCTCAGTGTCTGGATTTTCTTGGCCTATTTATTTTGGCATATGTCTCTCTCAGTAACTGGTGCAAACAAATAAACGCAAGTGGTTTGTGTTGTGGAGTGGGTTAAAATATTGCTGCTTTATCCAAGAAAGCTAAAATCAAATTCATGTACAGGTAGATTAGGGATGGAATCCAGGAAAACATATGCAGCTGCAATTTAGGAGCACATTATCAGGAACAAGGAGTTAAAGTTTGAAGAATGACTTCTATCACTTCAGTTATTGTTTCAGTTGAAATGAGAAGGATGAGCAGTGACTTTGTGAAGTTCTTCAAGATTATGAAGGGCTTATGGTAAGAAAAGTTCTTCTATATTGTCTCTATTGTCAGTAAGAGACCACCAATGTAACATAATCACAAAAGTCATTTAATGGAGATTTGTTTACACACAGGATTATTAGACCGTGGAGCTTTCTGCCACAAGCTATTGTTGAAGCGAAGTTCGTGCATTCTTGTAATATTGAAAACATTTTCACAAACCTTGGAAATTAAAATTAAAGGGTCAGGTGTAAGGCAGAAGATGATCAGATTAAACTTGGTGATGTGGAGAAAAACATTGGTGCAGTTGTGATTAGATGAATCTGTTTCGGGTCTGCAATATTCTATCATTCTATCCTCCCTCTCATCCATCCTCTGAGAGGCTTCCGTGTGAGGTGAAGTGAATGTGAGCAGTTTCCACAAACTCAAGTCCAGCACACCTATTGTAATTTTCCTTTGAATTGATGAGCTTGCTGTTAAGGAAGACAAAGGTGGTGTGTGAGAAATGGAAGTATCCTTTAAATTTGGGCTTGTTTTTTGGAAGCTGCGTTTTATAGCATAATAGTACAGAGCAGAAGGAGATTATCTCTCCATCTAGCCATGTTGCATCTCAGTTTCAGGATGTTTAATGCTGATACTAGAATACAGGTTTTGCCTGCTTCAAGAACAAGATAACAACACAAAGCAGAAGAGGAGTGGGTGTGAGAAAAAAAATCTTGTTTCTGTGCAAGAAAGTAGGATGCTTCTTTATCAGTTTAACCTGAAATTTTGAAATTTGTTTTTAAAATTTGCTTTTTTCAAAATAAATAAATTGCTCTGTTGTAAATTGCTGATTAATCAAAGATAGCACATGTCAATATGTTGTCACCAATTGCTTGATTATGAATAGTATGAAAGGGACAGAGTATAACCCTGGATTAAATGCATTCATTTAAATTCAGGATTTGTTAGGAAGGCTGGTTTGTGATGCAGTGATACCAAGAGCATGGGTTCATTTCCTGCACTGACTTGATGAGCATGATGGACTCTCCTTCTCCACCTCTCTCCTTACCTGAAGCGTGTTGACCCTCAGGTTAAACCACCATTAGTGGTCTGTCTCTGATGAGAAAACAACCCTGTTCCCCGGTAGGACTATGGTGAATTAACTTCGTCTTATACTAAAACAACATTGAGCAAGCATTAGAGTAGCAACTTGTTGCCGGGAGACCTTTATACTAGTTATATTTAACCAATGCCAGTTTGAGTTATTTATAATGGACAATAAATGCAAACCATCCAGCTTTTAGAAGTCTGAATTAGTAGCAATAAGAAAGCCACTATTTACATATCTGCAGGAAGTTTCAGAGCTCCGTGTCCAGGGAGGGGCTAGGGAATGATTTTGATTAATCTGGATTGGGTTTTCAAAACCTGTTTTGAACCTGAATTGGACCAAAGTTGATTTATTTTCTAAATGTTGATTTCTAAGTTTGCATATAAAAGAAAGAGGTGTGTTTGAGACTTGTGCCTTATTACACCATTCAGAAAGCTAGGTCTGCATGTAATGCATTGTTTTGCAGCAAAGTGAACATCTCTACCAAGTTAGGTATGAATGTCACTTGCAAAGAAAGTAAAAATATCAGTTTGAAAAATTGCAAGATATGTGCCTCTGCATTATATATGGTGCAGTTGTTGCTTAATAAAAAAATGACAATATTTTAATTAGAAACACAACCATCTTTTTAGTTCAGTGGGAGTGGTGAGAGAGAATTTAGTTATTGCTTACACCCGCAGGGTTATATGACATTTTAATATTAAAATTTAAGACTTGACATGTTTTCTTGCATGACTGGTTTTATTGGTGTGGTGTCAGCGTATGTGTGAAGCTGTTGGAATCCAGCAAAATGTGATTTTAATTTTGCCATTTCAACTATTTTGGCTCATATGGGCATCTGGTAAAGGGGCTCAGTGGGAGCATGTTTTTTTTTTAAACATCATCATCTATGTTTCTCATTCTCCAGATGCAACCTAACCCACTGAATATTCCCAGCATTTCATGTTTTCATCTCAGATTTTCAGCATTAGCAGTATTTTTCTCAAATTAATTCTGAGGAGTGAAATAGGGTCACAAACTGCAAGAGAACATTTGTTTATGACGAATTGCAGCAGTTTGGTTCTGTGTCGGTACAGGAGGGCCAAAGCAAGTTTAAAAACAAGGGGACTGCAATGGTTTGGGGAGGAAGCCAAATGCAAAGATCAAAGGAAGAAATGGGGCTAAGAGACTTAAAAACAGGACAATGAAAGAAAATTTGGACAATTCTAGCATAGCTAAACTAGAAATGAATGAAAGCCAAAATGTCCTCACTGGATAGAAAATTGGCAGATGACATTGAACTCTGTTACCTGCGGTGGTTTGTGTGCCATTTCATTGAGCTACTACACACCCTGTACATTTCTAAACACAGGGACACAGATTCTCTGATCAGCTCATCAGTGTGGACTAGGAGAGCCTGAAATGAGGTCATGGATTACTTATTCTTCACCATCATTAAGGTAACAGTTTCAGTAGGACTCCCGGTGATACTAACCTCTTCATTACCTTGATTGGTCCTGTCTACCATCCTCTGTCAAGTTAGTCCAACATACATTAATCCTTGAAAGCCTGGACAATGAGTTCACATTTGAAACATCGAGTGGGCGTTAAATAGACTCTGCTGGAGAGGGCATGCTGGCAGATGTCCTGGAAAATCAGACAGGGGTTCTCCAAATCCAATTTCCAATACTGGGAAAACCAGCCCTCATTTACTGGGGATCAGGAAGGTCCTGAGGCAGGAATTTCCCCCAGAGGGTGATGGGATTTCAATTGAAGTCATTAATAGGCCACTCAAGTAATTGCCCCTGAACCTTTCCAGGGTTTTAATAGTGGCTCAAGAATTTAAAGGGACTCTCAGGGCTCTTCAATGTTTCCTGAGTGTCAGACAAGAAACCCTAGTATGTTCATCTGCAGCACTATAGGAAAAGCACTTCATTCAGGCACTCAGCGCCTTATTAAAGAGCCTGGCATTGTGGGAGGTGGGTGGGTGCCTTTCCATCTGAATTTCCTAACACCTTGTTGGTGCCCCCCTCACCCATCCTGTACCACTCCCCCACACCTCCCTTCCAATTTTTCCAGCTATCCCACACTAATCCCCGGTGACGACTGTGGCTGACAGTTCTTGGGATGGGAATTCCTCCTGCTCGGTCTTCAATCTATGGGCATATCAAATCTACCTGGGTAAATGTCTACTTACACTTAGACAGTATTGGCCTCCCAGAGAGCAGAATTGCAGGGCCCCCACACATTGTGCAACCATTACGGGCAGGCGAAAGTGAGGACTGCAGGTGCTGGAGATCAGAGCTGAGAAGTGCAGCACTGGAAAAGCACAGCAGATCAGGCAGCATCCGAGAAGCAAGAGAATCAATGTTTCCGGCACAAGCTCTTCATCAGGAATGTGGGGAGGGGGAAGGGGGCTCAGAGATAAATAAGGGGGTGAAGGTGGGGCTGGGAGGAACCTGGTTGGTAAGGCGATAGGTAGATGCAGGTTGGGGGTGATGGTGATAGGTCGGAGGGGAGGACGGAATGGTTAGGTGGGAAGGATGATAGACATCTCTGGGACACACGCACCAAACAACCCCACCACCCTGTGGCCGACCGCTTCTGCTCCCCCTCTTTCCCCCCCTCCCCCACACTCCGCCAAGGACATACAAGTCCTGGGCCGCCTCCACTGCCAACTCCAAGCCACCAAATACCTGGAGGAAGAACACCTCATCTTCCACCTTGGGACCCTCCAATCGCCCGTCATCAACAGTAATTTCACCAGTTTCTTCATTTCCCCTCTCCTCCACCTCATCCCACATCCAACTGTACACCGCCCTCTTGATCTGTCCTACCTGTCCACCTTCCTTCCTATATGTTTGCTCCACCATCCCCTCTGACCTATCACCATCACCACCCACCTGCAGCTACCTATCACCTTCTCAGCTACCTTCCCCCCCCCCCACAGTCTCACCCCCACCATTCTATTTATCTCTCAGCCTCCTTCCCCTTCCCCACATTCCTGATGAAGGCTTATGCCCGAAACCCTGCTCCTTGGATGCTGCCTGACCTGCCGTGAATTTTCAGCCCCACACTTTTCGACAACCATCATGGACATCCCACCTCCCAAACTGCATTCTCCCAATATAAGTTAAACCCACGATCTCTCACAGGCCAAGTCGGGAGTAGTTCCTGTTCTTGACAAAAGTGTGTAGCGTTTTGTTTCTCGTCTTAAAAACATTGAGTCCAAGTGCAAAGCAATTAAACTAATTCATTAAAAGCAATGGTTAAGACACGATTCGGGTATTGGATGGATGCAGTTTCGCATGGTCTGTTACAGAAGGCGTGCAGTCGAATAATAGCAAACTTCTGCAGATGCTTGAAGTCTGGAAATACAACACAGAAATTACTGGAGAAACTCAGCAGGACTGGCACCATCTGTGGAAAGAGAAACAGAGCTAATGTTTAGAGTCCAGTATGACTCTTGTTCAGAACTGAGGACTTTGATCCAGCAACAGTGAAGGACAGTGATATATTTTCAAGTCAAGATAGTGTGTGGCCTAGCAGGACACTTGCCAGTGGTAGTGAATCCCGGTGTCTACTGCCCATGTCCTGCCAGTGGTAGTGGTCATGGGTTTGAATGGGTAGAAGCATCTTGTAGACAGTACACACGGCTGGAACTGTGCTTTGGTGGTAGAGAGAGTGAATGGTGATGGTGGGGAATGGGGTACCAGTCACATGGCTTGCTTTGTTCTTGAATGTCATCAAGGATGATCTCTTCCCCCTGGTTCAGTGGGTTCTGAGCTGGCCGATAAGTGCAGTGTGTGATTTGCCAACTTTGCCACGTGTAGGTTTGGTGCCACTGAAAGAGTCGAACAGAATGATACATTTGTAAGCATGAGTGCTCTCTTTGACACCTTGACTTCATCTATGTATGTTCCTGATAAAGTCTTTTCGTGTGTTTGGTATATTTCTGAATTAACCATCTCTATTTTGTCAAGCCAGGAGCTCGTGCAGAGAGTTGACAGGGATGTACAGTATTAAGGACATCCATAAAGTGTATCTACTATCCTCCTGGGAATCTCCAGCTGTGACCACACTCCGAGTAGAACAGATACTTGGAAGTCTGAGAATAGGCATGCAAACATAATGTCCTGCACAGCAGAGCAAGTGTACAGTCATTAGCAGCTCCATATGGGCATATTATCTTGGCAGTGGAAATTATAGTTAAACCTTTATGCTTTGAGGTACTACTGAAAATCTGCCTTGGAGGTCAATTAGCTCAGTTGGTAGGATGGCTCGTTTGCAATCCAGAGTGATGCCAGCAGTATGGGTTCAATTCTCATATGAGATGAAGATTATCATGAAGGTCGCACCTTTTCAACCTCTTCCCTCACCTGAGGCATGATGACCCTCAGTTTAAACCACCACCAGTTCTCTCTGTCTAATGAGAGATCAGCCCTATGGTCAGGGAAGGCGAAAGTGAGGACTGCAGATGCTGGAGATCAGAGTCAAGACCTGGAAACGTCAATTTTCCTCCTCCTCGAATGCTGCCTGACCTGCTGTGCTTTTCTAGCACCGCACTAATCTGTGGTCAGAGAGGACTATGGTGACTTTACCTTTATATTTGAACATCTGCAAGGTTTTGGCAATCAGCTCTAATATCTTCTGAGGTGACTCGGTGTCAACTTGTGTTTTATGATGTTCAGTGAAATTCTTGGGATGTTTCTGTATGTTACAGGTGCTAATTAATTCATTTTGCTTTTGGTAATTCTAAATTGATTGGTTGTGATCAATTGACAAGTCTCGTCACACTAACACATGCAAGACGCCAGATCTTTTATTGGGTCAATTGAGCTGATCAATCTTCTACGTGGAGTAAAGATGAGGTGCTGTATTTTGATTGTAAGAATCTAAACACCTTGCCTCAAAATGTTATGTATTCTGTGTATTTTCTTTTTTATTTAAACACAGAATGATTACTCCAAATGCCAAAATGGCTTACAAAATGGCCACCGGCACATGCGCAAGCTGATAACATTTTGCTGAGATTCAGCATTCCTCATTGGAAAGTGCCCACATATTTGCGGATGCTGCGGACAGTCTCTGTGATGGCAGCCATTTTCCAGTCAGTATTGCAGCAACTGAGACACAGGAGAGTGCCTCAGTAAAATCAGTGACATATTTCTTTGCATACACCAAACTCCCAAGAAAGTTCATTCAAACTTCTAAATTTTAAGTTCAAAAAGAATTAAACAATCATGGCTGTGAAGCTGGCGCTCAGGCAGTGGGGTTATACGGAAGTGCTATCTTCTTCCAGGCAACTGTCTTTCTGGACTTGTGCGCGTGCACTGTTGCTGCACCACCTGTGGTGACATTCATGGTAAAGACAACATTTTAAAAAAAAAAGAAACAAATTCCACAGTTAGAATCCATATGACTGGAGGTAAGAAATACCAAGGGCAACAGTGGGGACACAATAAATCAGGAAATAATGATGGCATGGAAGAAGGCAGTACTTTAGTCATGGGTGACTTTAATCTTCATGTGGATTGGGAAAATCAAATTGGCAGAGGTAACCACGAGAAAGAACTTGTAGAATGTATTTGGGACAATTTCCCAGAACAATATGATGTGGATCAAACCAGGGATCAGGCAGTTATGTAAAATAAGGCAAGTTTAATACATGATTTCAGAGTAAATCTTTTGCTTGGGTAGAATTTAGCATTCAGTTTGAGAATGAGAAACTGATGAAGAGCTCATGCTAGAAACATCAACTCTCCAGCTCCTCGGATGCTGCCTGACCGGCTGTGCTTTTCCAGTGCCACACCTTTCGACTCTGCAGTCCTCACTTTCTCCTTGGAACCAACTGTGCCAAACTTACCTTGAGATAATTGTATGGGAATGGGGAGAGAGTTAAGTGAAGCAGACTGGGAAAGGAGTTTAGCAGAATAGATAGATGAGAAACAATTACAGATATTTCACAAAGTTGTGCAAGATGAATAACTAAGATTTATCCCATTCTGAAAGGTGGTTTCTTGGTACGGAATAAATTAACCGTGGTTAACCAGGGAAATTCAAGATAGCTTCAAATTGACAGAAGGAGACATACAATATGACAAAGATTAGTGGTAAACCAGTGAATTGGGGTAGTTTTAAAACTAACAGAATTTAACTAAAAGTATTGAGAGAGAAAATAAGCTGGGGGCAAATTAACAACTAATATTAAGACAGTCAGAAAGAGCTTCTTCAAATATATAAAAAGTAAAAGAGAGACCAAAGTGAGCATTGGCCCTATGAGACTGAGGCTGACAAAATAGTAATGGGAAACCAGGAAATGGCAGAGGAGTTGAATAATAACTTTGCATTAGTCTTCACAGTAGAGGACACTAATAGCAATCCAAAATACTAAATACTCCACGGGGCAAATGGCAGAAGAGGAAATAATTACAGTAACCAACAAGAGAAACTAATGGGGTTTAAAGCTGATGGCCAAGCATATTAAAGGAAGTAGTCACAGAGATGGTGAATGCACTGGTTGTAGTCTTCCGTGAGTTCTTAGCCAATAGTATTGGAGGTATGGATAGAGAAGTGACTAACTAAAAGAAGACAGAGAGCTGGGATCAGTAGGGGTCACTTTCAGGATGGCAATCTAAAACTGATGGAGTGCCACAGAGATCAGAGCTGGGGTACATTTATTTATAATATGTATTCATGACTTAGAATAATCACACAAAGGTGGGAAGGCAAGTGATGAGGCTGGTACCAAGAGTCTACAAAGGAGTTTAAACAGGTTAAGTGGATGGACAGGAACTTGGCAGATGAAATATAACATGGGAAAATGTAAGGTTAAGCGCTTTAGTTGGGGGAAATTGAGGAGCTGAATATTATTTAAATAGGCAAAGACTGCAGAAAGCTGCAACACAGTGGGTTTTGCGAGTCCTCACACACACATCACAAAAAGCTAACAAACAAGTTCAGCAGCAAAGAGGGAAGGTAAATGGAATGTTGGCCTTTATTTCAAAGGGAATGGAATATAAAAATAAGGAGAAATCTTGCTAAAACTTTGCAAGGCTCTCGTCATATCACACCCAGAATACAGTGAACACGTTGCCCTTTTTTGTGGAAAGATTTACTGGCATTAGGGGCAGTCTAAAGAAGGTTCACGAGGTGGATCCCAGGTATGGAAGGACCTTCTTATCAGGAGATGACGAGTAGGTTGAGACTCTACACATTCGAGTTCAGCAGAATGAGAGAAGACCTTATTGAAATGTACTAGATTCTTAGGTGACTTAGGGTATTTGTGAAAAGGTTATTTCTCCCTGTGGGAGAGTCAAGGAGGGCGTAAACTTTGAGTAAGAGATTGCTTATTTATGACAGAGATGAGTAATTTCTTGTCTCAGAGGGTACTGAATCTGTGGGATTCTGGACCGCAGAGGACTCTAGAGGCTGGGTTATTAACATAGAAACATAGGAAGTAGGAGCAGGAGTAGGCCATTTGGCTCTTCGAGACTGCTTTGCCATTGTGTATGATCATGGCTGATTATCTAACTCAGTGCCAGTTTTCTCTCCAAACCCTTTGATTCCTTTAGCCCTAAGAACTAAGCTCCTTCTTGAATGCATTCAATGTTTTGGTCTCGACTGTGTTCAATGCAGAGAACTCCACAGGTTCACCACTGTCTGGGTGAAGACATGTCTCCTCATCTCAGTCCAAATTGGATTGTCCCATATCCTTATTCTGATTCTAGACTCCCTAGTCATCAGGAACATCCTCTCCATGTTCACCCTGCTTAGTATTGTTGACATTTTATAGATTTCTGAGAGTCCCTCATTCTTCTAAACTCCAGTGCATATAGTCTTAACCAACCCAGACTCCCTTCATACATCAATCCTGCCATCATAGGAATCAGTCTAATAAACCTTTGTTACACTCCTCCATCGCCAGAATATCCTCCCTCAGATCAAAACTGCACACAATACTCCAGGTGTGGTCTGACCAAGCCCTGTAAAATTGCAGCAAGATTGTCTCCTCTGCACATTAAGTATATTCAAGACTGAGATGGACAGATCTGTATTCAGGAAGAGAATGAAGTGCTGTGGGAAAAGGCAGGAAAGTAGAGTTGAGGATTGTTAGCTCTGCCATGATCTCACTGAATAGTGAGCAGACTCAATGGGCTGAATGGCCTACTTCTGTATCTGGCCTTTAAGGTGTTATTTGTATTACGTGTAGATTGCCAGGTGTAAGATATGTAAGGCCAATTATATACAGATGTTCTTCTTACTCATATTATCTTAAAGTTTTAATATTCTGAGAAAATGATAATATTTTGACTCTCATTGCCTTTGGACATCTCTGGCTAGATAATTACTGACCTTGTTGGAATGATACATGTCTGCCTCTTGGGAGAGCTGGTAATGTATATTCACTATAATGCACCTTGGGACCCGTACTGAAACTGAATTGGATACCAGCCACTAAGCTAATAATTCTTTTTTTCTTTCGTGGTTTCCTCTGATTAGACAATCTGTTTGAGAAATGTGTGGAATGCATCACAAATCCAGAAACTGGTATTACCAGGATCTGCTTGCCAAAGGGGATGATTTCCCTTGTCATTGAGATCAAAGTCTATTGCTGTATCAGTACTGCCTTTATTGAAGGCTACTGTAATTAGCTATGTCAGCTGGTATTCAGATGCAGCCCTAGTACTGCTCTATCTCAATTGGCTGAACATTGTACAACGTTTATTTATTTCCTTGAAGCCAGGATTAGGTTTTTATTGCTCCAATTAACAGGTACATTGTTGTAAGTGACGATTGCAACAATAATGCACAACATGGCAGAGTAACAAGTGTTGCTTCCTGTTATTCTCAGTGAAGGTTAACCTTCATTTCATCTGTACATCACTCAGAGAAAGAAAATGACTGGTGCCATTTTATCAAACGATGACATAATCTATGCAGGTGCACATTGACCAGCAAGCAGTTTTGTATACCTTAGCGTCTAGCTTTAATGTTTTTGTATACAAAATACTGAACAAGTATTTATGTTACTGTGTGGATGTTCTTCTTTCTCAGCCTAAGGTTTGAGTTTTCTGTGAAAATGATAATTTCACGACTATCCTAGCCTTTGGACTATTCTGGCTGAACCATTACTGACCTCATCAGAATGGTTTATGCCTGCCTCCTAGAGGTCCCGATAAAGTATATGCACTATCTGAGAGCGCGAGTAACTTTGGACCCCACCTCAGTGTTGAGTTGAGTTGGATAGCAGTCATTATTTGACTTGCTTTTGTTTTCACTAAGTTAATTCTCAACAGATGTTCTTGGGCTTTATTTGAAATGGTCAATTTTACTGAGCCGTTTTGATGGTGTTTGAAAGCTCAATGTGATTGTGCTTTCTGTGTCTGTCATAAAAAACAAACTCCATAATATGTGATTAATGATGTTGCAATAATTGAATGATTCATCTTCCATATATAGTATTTCAGAAGGGCCATGCAAGGCTCTGTCATCTTTTTCTTCCAATTCTAAACTGAATAACTCTTGTTTGAAAAATAAATACAAAAATATTGAACATTTTAAAACTTGACTGTGCTATTTGTGATCCACATATAATGCTTATGTTCTATAGAATGAATCATAAGAAGATATATTCTTAAGGCAGTTTTCTCAATTTGGCATCTCAAATTCTATAAAGTGGGAGTCCTGATTATATCACCATCCTTAGTTTGCAATGATTTTGAAAAACATTTTAATATCAGCATGGTTAACAAATAAACTCTATAATTAGATACAAAATAAAGACATTTCGAATTCTTCCTCTGGATCGAAGAATCTAGCTTGCTGCGTTCAGACAAGCCTTTTACAGTAAAAACCAATATCAAAAAGCCTTTGACACAGAACTACATGAAGGGATATTGAGACAGATGATCAAACACCAGGTAGAATGTGTAGATCTTAAAGAGCAGCTTAAATTCCAGAGCTTAAGGAACAGCCAGCTGAAGGCCTGGCTGCCAACAGGGAAGTGATGACAATCCAGGAAGTACAAGAGGCCAAAATTGGTAGAGTATAAAAATTTGATGCGTTATTGGGTTGGAGGAATTAATGGTAGCATGTAATTTTCCTTACTTTTTACCAATCTGTGTTTGAAAAATTTAGTTCTATTGGTCTTCCAGTCAATTTAATGTATCAACAGAATTTCACAATCTTGCAGTTATTAATCAGCTGTATATGAGAGTGCCGTTGTCGTCTGGCTAAAGATCATTCGGACTATCTTGACCAGTCGCTGAGCAGATGCAGGTCAACAGCACATCTGAATGTGTTAACCCGTTTATCCACCATTTCATCCACATCAGCAACTTATTCAGTTTTAACCTCTTGTTTGACAGTTATCTTGCTGTTATTAGCTTGTGTGTATTAGCAGCTTTTACATTATTCTCTTCTCCCATTTATGTTTCTGATATTCTGATACTTGTTTCAGAACGTGAATTTTCTCTTAAGAGCTTGAGTCTGGAGTGTGCATGCATGGGTGAGAAAGAAAGGGGTACCGGGAATTTCTGAAGGCTTCATTTTGAAGTTTTAATACTGTATTGGCTTTGAGTCCTGGGAAGAGCTCAGCCAGAATCATTGAGTCTGCCACAACCAAATGAAACAGCGTGCCTTCCTTTGAAAGCAGCCACAAAGCAGATGCAAAATGTCAGCACAAGAACTGGAAAAACCAGGCTGAGCATTTCCAAAACTCAATTGGCTGCAGCATCCAGTCTTGGTTACTGCAGAACCCTCTGAACCTTAATTGGCTTTAGCAGTCACCTAGGTCCCCACAAATTGCCACCAAACACCCCAACTGAATACATTCAAGTTCACTTCAAGGCACAAAATATTATTATGAATCTTTGCAATACAGTTGCAATTTTAATAAGGTTTGCCATCTGTGATTAATCTGTGTAACCTTCCCTGAAGCGTATAGTAAAATTTGTAAATCTGGGTTTAGGTTTTAAACAGTGTCAGCTTCTATTTTTAACAGCAAACAAATTATTAGGGCTGGAGGAAAATACTCTCCCTCGCTTTGTCTGAAGACACTGGGTTTTTATTTCTATAATTTTTCTTTTGCAATTGTTTCTGTCCATGTAGGCAAACCTTAATTGGTTTCTTTGAATGGAATTTTTAATATAATATTTCCTGCAGGGTGTCAGCAAAGAAAACTAACATTCTTGGACTTGTTGATTTTAAATTTGCATCCTTGTTTTTAAATTCCTTTTGTAGTCTTACCCCTCCCTAACTCTGTAACCTTCTTCAGCCCAGCAACACTTCAAATCGTTATGCTGTACCAATTTTGATCTCTTTACTCCCTGTCACCACCACACTGTTGGCAGCCGGGCCTTCAACTGCCCAAGCCTTAAACTCTGGAATTAAGCTGTTCCTTAAGACTTATACATTCTCACCAGTGTTTGATCACCTGTCTCAATATCCCTTCTTGTGGTTCCATGTCAAATGCTATTGTGATATACCATGGAACATTTTGAAGAAGTCATTGTTGTTTGACCTTCGAACCAACCGGCTGTTTTGGTCTTCTATTAATTAAAATATTGCAGTATTGAAAATTCCATATTTGCGAAAGCAATCACAGCTTAACCTTTGATGTAATGTGATTCTCTTCCTGCTCGTGCTGAACTAACTGTGTTTGTTTAACAGCATTCCAAGTAACTGCTGTTACTGAACTAAAAGATTTCAAAGTCAAGTGCAATCTCTGTATGAAGATCTCAAATTGAAAATTATTTCATAAATTTCTACTTTTAAATCCATTTGTTTATCCATCTGCTTTCATGAACCCATTGCAGTCCCATTACTTGGGTTAGCAGGCTGGGGGATTCTATCCCAACAATGGAACCGGATGCGGAATGGCGGGGGCTGCCTGTTTACGTTATTTCACTCTATTAGAGGTGATTTTTCCAAGCTTGGGGAAGACACTAATCAGAGCCATGGACAGGGAAGGCAGCCATTCAGCCCCATTTGGGCCATCCCAGTTACCTGTCTGGCTTTTCAAATCGCAATTTTGTTTTTTTAATTGGCCTCGCTGAGGAAGCCTGTATCCAAGACCAAAGGGCTCAGTGGTTAGCACTGTTGCCTCACAGCACCAGGGATCCGGGTTCAATTCCCACCTCAGGCAACTATCTGCGTGGGTATCCTCTGGGTGCTCCGTTTTCCTCCCACAATCCAAAGATGTGCAGGTCAGGTGAATTGGCCATGCTAAATTGCCCGTAGTGTTAGGTGCATTAGTCTAGGGTGAGTATAGGGTAGGGAACAGGGTTTGGGTGGGTTACTCTTCGGAGGGCCGGTGTGGGCTTGTTGGGCTGAAGGGCCTGTTTCCACACTGTAGGGAATCTAATCCAATCACAGGGCTGCCAAGACCGCAAAGCCGTTGGCCCTCTGATTGGTTTGGCAAAATCGGGAGCCCGTGGACTGTGAACCCTGATACTGCCTCTAGTGAAATTGTTTTGCTGGTCAGGTTCCCAATGAGTGTGTTTACAGGCCCCACACATGGCCTTGATATCAGAATACTGATGCCCTCATGAAAACCCCATCTCAGACCAGTAACTGAAACATTTAATGCAATAATTTGTAAAAGTAATTTTTTTCCTGATAAATCTTAATAAAATTTCTAACAAACCAAGGCAATGGATTATTTGGCTGGAAAAATAACAAAGGAACCTATTATCTAAATGGTGTAGATTGCAGAGCTCTAAGATGTAGAGGGATCTGGGTGTCCTATTGCATGAATCACAAAGGATTAGTGTGCACATAAAGAAATTAGGAAAGTTAACAATATTATTACTTATAAGAGAGGAATTGAATATAAAAATAGAGAAGTTATGTTTTGGTTATACAAAGTCCAGAAGAACCTTGATTATCTGAATTTCGGATTATCCAAAGCAGATCTCAAGGTCCCAATAGAAACATTATATAAAAGACGTGTTTCCAACATTGATTGCATCTTTTGTTTACAGTGATTAAAAGTGAGCCCGCCTTACTGAAATGCTGCCGAGAACAGTCCAGGACTGATAAGAGCCCAGGCACCGTCTCCAAGTGACTAACCCTCCTGCTCTCTCTCTATCCCTCTCTTCCCCCACCAAAAGTGTGTGTGTGTGTGTGTTTCATTGATAGTCACAGGTGAGGTGCCAGAAGATTGGAGGTTGGCTAACGTGGTGCCACTCTTTAAGGTGAATAGTAAGGACAAGCCAGGGAACTATAGACCAGTGAGCCTGATGTCGGTGGTGGGCAATTGTTGGAGGGAATCCTGAGGGACAGAATGTACATGTATTTGGAAAGGCAAGAACTGATTAGGGATAGTCAACATGGTTTTGTGCGTGGCAAATCATGTCTCACAAACTTGATTGAGATTTTTGAAGAAGTAACAAAGAAGATTGATAAGGGCAGAGCAGTAGATGTGATCTATATGGACTTCAGTAAGACGTTCAACAAGGTTCCCCATGGGAGACTGGTTAGCAAGATTAGGTCTCACAGAATAAAAGGAGAACTAGCCATTTGGATACAGAATTGGCTCAAAGGTAGAAGACAGGGTGGTGATGGAGGGTTGTTTTTCAGACTGGAGGCCTGTGACTAGTGGAGTGCCACAAGGATCAGTGCTGGGTCCTCTACTTTTTGTAATTTACATAAATGATTTGGATGCGAGCATTGGTGGGCGGCACGGTGGCACAGTGGTTAGCACTGCTGCCTCACAGCGCCAGAGACCCGGGTTCAATTC
>NC_057710.1:120275201-120307914 GCF_004010195.1 Chiloscyllium plagiosum | reverse complement strand
AGAGACCTAAGGGGCAACTTTTTCATGCAGAGGGTGGTACGTGTATGGAATGAGCTGCCAGAGGATGTGGTGGTGGCTGGTACAATTGCAACATTTAAGAGGCATTTGGATGGGTATATGAATAGGAAGGGTTTGGAGGGATATGAGCCAGGTACTGGCAGGTGGGACGAGATTGGGTTGGGATATCTGGTCGGCATGGACGGGTTGGACCAAAGGGTCTGTTTCCATGCTGTACATCTCTATGACTTGTGTGTGTGTTTGTGTGCGTGTGTGTGTGTGCATGCGTTTGCTGTTTGGAGACTCATCCCCAAAAGGCAGTAGCAGTCTTACTGTTGGTGTCCGGTCCAACTGCCGTGGAGGGGGGCGGGTGCCGATGGGACGCATGTGGGTCAGTCTCAGGGTGGGGGTGTAGGCAGGAGTCGGATGGTGGGTGGGGCTGGACTGGGTTGGACCAGTTTGGGGAAGGACAGAGGGGCAGTGTTGGACAGGGTTGGGGGGCAGATGGGCGGGGCTCGGTTGCACTGTGCTGCTGCCTCGTCTCCTGAACGGGGAATGAACTTAACAGAAGACTGGGAGCCACAGAGGAAAGGCATTGAATCAATTATTCGAATGAAATAGTGCCAGCCCATCTCGTTCTGTAAGACTATTATTTGAAATACTGTACATAATATTGCCTTCCTTATTTCAGGAAAGATGTAAATACATTGGAAGTAGTACAGAGAAGATTTACCAGACTGAAAGATGGACTGAATTGGTTCATTTATGAGGAAAAGGTGGACGTGCTAGGAATTGTATGCATTGGTGTTTCGAAGACAGCTTGAAACATATCAGATACTGAGGGGTCTTGACAGTGCAGATGTGGAAAGGATGATGCCCATTACAAGTGTATCAAGAACAATGGTTCACTGTTAAAAGATTAGGGATCATCCATTTAAAACAGAGATGAAGTTTTTTTTTCTGTCTGAGGTTCATGAGCCTTTGGAACTCTCTGCCTGAAAATGTGTTGGAAGCAAATCCATGAATATTCTTAATGTAGAGATAGAGAGGATCTTGTTAAGCAAGGGGGTGAAAGGTTATCAGGTGAAAATGTGGATTTGAGGTTACAATCATGATCTTATTGAATGGTGGAGAAGGTTCAAGAAACCAAATGACTTACTCCTGCTTCCTGCTGGTACATTCAGATATAATGGAGAAGGCCAATAGCTCAGTATACTCTGTTACGAATTATAGGTTTATCCTTTTTCTAGTTTAACTTTTCATTGCCCAATATCCATTTGCAAAATGGAGTGTCTCAAAGCTGTAAAAATGAAATCTTCATCAATTGTAATCTTTAGCACAATCACTGAAAAATGGACTGATTAACAATTTATTGCGATGAGACCAGGTAATCGTTATGTTGCCAGGTAACTATGGCGATGGTTGTTCAGGGAGGTTTTATGCCACAAATGCATGTCCTTTGGGAGCTGACTTGACACTGTTTAAACACATTTTACATAAACTCTTAAAGCCAGGAGGGTACCACAGGATCTTTTAAATTTAACTTATAGTAACCTCTTTCACTCGTACAGCCTTCCAAGATTTTAACACTCCTCCAATTCTGAGGCACTAATTCTTGTCACATGGTTCTGAGTAACCGGACAATCAGCTGCTGGAACCCAAAGCTCTGTCATTCTCTCTCTGCACCTCTCTGTCCCTCTCTCATGTCCAGCCAGTCATCTTCTGAATCAGTGATGAAAAAACATTATCACTAGATTAAACGGAGATTGATTTAAGTAGATTGCTGCAGAAATTTATAGACTGCAGTAATTTGAATTCTTAGAAGTAGAATGTCTTGAGGGAATTTTTGTATATTATTTAAGGCCTATTTCAGACAATCCTAGGGTTGATTATCTTATTGCACTGCAGCACTGTTGACGCTGCACACTGGTTATCTCACTAAGGTCAAGGAACCTTTAAGTGGCTTAACATGGGTTTGGTTTCAGACAAGCATTGAGTCCTGTAGATTTAGCTGAGTCTCACTAGATGTACATGATTACTTTTGCATGAGAACAGGACTCATATTTTCAGTAATGCCTGTGGTTGAATTAATGAGAGTGTGTCTTACAAACTAAATCATTATCAGCTACTTCCTTCAGATTGCAATCTTTGCATTTTCCTCTCCTCCCACATATTAGATTGTTAATGGAACCTCTCAAGTTATTTTTGATCTTGCTACCAATCCCCTAAATGCTTTAATTCCTCATTCTGTCACTCCACATTTTGTTTCCACGGGGTTTTTTTTAGCTTTCCTTGAGTTGCTTGAAGTACTTGAAGACACTCCCTTTGTCTGGTTATGGAACATTGCTCATGCTATTGTTATTGTTTATTTTTAACTTTATCTTCCTCATTCTCTGCTGTTTAAAACATCCACTCACCTCAAAAATGTCCTTTGTCTACACTACATTACGTTACATCATTTCCATTTTGGTATCTCAGCAACCTCGTCTGAAAACAAAGAAGCTGTGAGGCAAATGTGCACTTTGGCATAAATGAAATAAATTTCAGTGGAGGGAAGGCTAGCAACAGGCTAATTTTATTACTGCAGCATCAAATTATTTTTGCAGAATAGTTTATCGTCGTCTCGGTCTGAAGGAAGTCACCTCCAGATGCACATACTTGTGTGTGGTGCCTCGTGTCAGTCCCTCGTTGTCCATAAATAAAAGATGTAACAGAAGCTGTACACAATTTTCTACTTTCTTCCCATGTCCATTATCTGGTTTTCCTTTAATCCAGACCAGAAGCACTTTTTAGTCATGGTGTTTCTTTTGTTCCTAATTTATCAGAACTCTTGCCATGTTCAAATAGCATGAGAGGTGAATAGGGCAGGAAGTTGCAGTTAAAGATATTTGCATATTATAATCAAGCGTGGGTTTCCCACTCAAATGAACGAACTGTCAAAAGCACATTACTGTGGAATTCTGAAATCTGAACAGGGAAGGCTACAAATACCCATCAGGTCATGCAGTCTTGTTGGAGAGAGAAAGTTAACATTTCAGTTCTTGACCTTTAGTTGTTGCTTATTACAGACAAGTATGCTGGCCTGAGCACCAACTGAACAATGCTAATTGGACATGCACATAATTTGAGTGGCAAATAGATTTGATAATAAACAGTAATTTCTGGAGAAAAACAATCCTCAAAGATTTGAGAAAAATTGGAATTCCACATTTGAGGAAATCGTGAGTTGAATTCAGTTGTGAATGATGAGTCATGCTCTCACACCATCATCAGGTGTTTATGTTCAGCGTGTTTTAACAGTTGATAGTCAGATTAGGAACGAAGGGAATTTTAAATTTGACCAGAAGGATTAATTTGCAAATCCTTTGCTTATGAGTGAGCAATGCAGTCTGTGTTTTTGGTTGTGAAGATTTACATTACCATGAATCACAAGAATTGATTTTCAAAGATAGGTTTTGAATTTGAGCAGCGTATGTTTTGAGTTTCAAACTGCATTCTCAGTTTTGCTGCAATTATTTTACCCCTTATACTGTAGCAAGAAATAAACCAAACATTGTGTCCTTGAATTTTCAATTCTTCCCATCTTCCTGCCTTACCTGAAGTGTGACTCAATTTATAGGTCTTGGGAATGGAGGTGCCAAGTAGTGCTCTTGTCCTTGGGCCTATTGATTGAGGTTCTTAAGTGGCCAATTCATCCCAAACCCACTTCTGTTTTAGCTGCAGTCATGGGGAGCCCAGACTAATTAGGTGGATGAGCCAGTGTCATGATTGAAGGGATTAACTTAGTTAGGGGGAATCCCTGCACCATTGGAGACATCCTGCCAATGCCGTATCATACACTGCCCACCCACAACCCCATCCTCTTAAAGTGGACCCGCACAGTTCCTTTACACATCAGCCTTTCTTTGGCTACTGCCCTGGGCATGCCTTCAGACCCTCCTCTCTAACCTCCTCCTCTTTACGGCCTGCATGTATCTCCAACAGAGCTCACCACTTCATCTGGTGCTGCTGGGACGACAGAGATACCAGCCAATTAAATTGGGAAGGGTCCTGACCAACTTTTTAATCAGACAGGTAAATTATAGGGCACCCAATAAAGTCCAGCCCAAGGAATGTTTGAGTTGCTCAGAAAATGCTCTTTCTTGAGCATCACGTAAAGTTCATTGAACCCTATATGAATTATAATGAATTGCGCTCTAGGTATCTCTCTCATGAAAAGCAAACAAGTTTCATTTGGTTTAATATCTTTGAACTGTTCAAATGATGGAATGTTCCCTTATTCAGTCGAAGGGTTTTATCTGAAGAGAATAGCTTTTCCCACAATTTTCAACTTCTCATCTCATTAATGAATGCAATTTTGCTCTTAGGGAATCGCTTGGCTCGAGGGGCAGAAGTGCTCACCACTGCTGGATCTTCTGGTGCTCACACACTGGCACCTTATTTAAAGCACTTCAGAAGCTGCAAGCCAGGAGCTGGCCCCAATGGTCTTAACCATTATCACTGAGGACATGTCCCAGCGGCACATGTTGCGGGTACTATGATGAGCACAGTGCCACACGGCTACATGTCCCCACCTTTGACAGTTCAATGTTGCCTGCTATTACTGCCTCTTCTGTATTAAATGTAATGTAAGCCACAGGGGCTCGCAACCTGTAACTAAGTGCTATAAATCCCAAAAGCTACAAAAGAAATTAGTCTCACATAGGCTGGCAGCCTGTAAGTTTGTGCTGAGGGCAGTGAGTGTGTGTTAAGAAAGCAATGCATGGTGGGCCTGGCAATCTCCAATTAAGCACAAAGTGAATGAATGTTAAGAAAGCAAACTAAAAGTCAAAAGACGTATCCTGTGAAGACCTATGAGAGGTGCTTTGTTTTCCTGGATGCAAAATTATGTGACTGAGGTGTGCAGATCATAACTGAGCCTCTGTAAATCATTAAAGGCTGAAGTGATGTCAGAGTTGGTCTGAGAGCAGACGCGATGACGTGCTGAGCTCAGTGGCTGAACTGATACCAGCATATGAGAACAAACATTCAAGGAGGATGGTGGCCATGGAGCATGCAGGGACTTTTTCTGAAGAAATAGTTGAATAATGGCCAGGATGAACATTCAGTGGACTGCATTTACAAGTCAGGAACTTGTGTCTTCGATTTTTCCAGGGGAGGAAAAGATCATTGGCAGTGTGTATGAATATGTTGAGTTGGCACGTTAATAAGATGCAATTGCACAGCATTTCCCGCTCAATGGCGAGATTCTAAAGTTGATATTTAAGGCTTGGGGGAATTTTGTAAACATTTTTCTTGAAGTTGAGGTACAGGTTGTTTACATTCTCAACATTTCCGCACTTCACACTTGGGAGGAGAAAGTTTGCCCAATATTCTTAAATAAAGTCATACGGCATCGGAACAGACCCTTTGGCCCGCCATGTCTATGCTGACCAACAAATGATTCTAATCCCATTTACCTGCACGGATCCTCAGCCTACCAGAAATGCACACAGTATTCAATCTGTGGACTAACCAATGTTTTATAACATTATACCAAGGCTTCTTTGCTTCTATATTCTACACCCTGGCTAATGAAGGCAAGCATCCCTCATGCTTTCTTAACCACCCTGTCTACTTGTGCTGACACCTTCAGGGATCCATGGACTTGTACACTCATTTAGGTATATCCTTCCCTATGAGATCTCCCAAAATGCATCACCTTACACTTCTCAAGATTAAATTCCATCTGCCATAGCCTGATCTAGTTTATCGACTGATCAGTGTCAGACTGCAGCCTGAGACTATCCTCTTGGCCCTCCTCTGGTCAGGTGGTAGTGTCCCTACTCTTGACCAAGAGGCCTGGGTTCGAGTCACACTTGCTCCAGAGGTGTGCAAAAACATCTCTGAACCAGTTGATTAGAAAAATAGGTTGTGTTAAAAAAAATCTTTCTAACTATCAACAACACCCTCAATTTTTGTGTAATCTACAAACTTGTTAATTATACGTTCTACATTCACAATCAAGTCTTTAATGCACATAACAAACAGCAAGGGTCCCACTGCTAGTAACAGGCTTCCCATTACAGAAACCACTCTCCACCATTACCCTTTGCCTCTTGTTTGCAAACCAATTTTGGATCCAATTTGCCAACATGGATTCAGTGGGCTCTTACTTTTTGGACCAGCCTTCCATGTGGGACTTTGTTCAAAGGTCTTACCGAAGTCCATGTAAACACAATCAACTGCACTACCCTCATCGATTATATTTTTTTCACCTTTTCAAAAATCTCAACTAATTAGTCAGACAGAATTTCCATTGAACAAATCCATGCTGACTATCCCTGGTCAAAGATTGCCTTTCCAAGTGTAGATTCCCTCAGAACTTTTTCCAATAATTTCCCTACCACCGACTCCAGTCTAACTGGTCTGTAATTACCTGGCCTATCTCTGCTGCCCTTCTTGAACATAGGAACCACATTAACTCTTCTCCAATCATCTGGCATTTCACCTGTGGCCAGTGAAGTATTAAAAATCTCCACCAGGGACCCAGAAATCTTCTCCCTTGCTTCCCATTAGGAGCCTGGGATACATTTCATCAGGCCTTGGTGATTTTTATAATGTTTGCCCATTAAAATATCCAACACATTCTCCATGTTAATCTTAACATGTTCATAGAACCCCTGTAGTATAGAAACAGGCCATTTGGCCCAATAGGTCCACACTAATCCTCCAAAGAGTAACCCACCCAGTATCATTCCCCTATTACTCTACATTTACCTCTGACAAATGCAACTAACCCACACATCCCTGAACACTATGGGCAATTTAGCATGCCCCATTCACCTAACTAGCAGATCTCTGGATTGTGGGAGGAAACCGGAGCACCCGGAGGAAACCCACACAGACACTTCTTGCCCGAGGCTGGAATTGAACCCAGGGCCCCAGCATTGTAAGGCATCAGTGGTAACCACTGTGCCACCTGTTAAGAACTCGAGAACCTCACCATCCCAACTTACATCCCAGGCTACAATGTCTTTCTCCTCTGTGAATGCAGATTTAAGACCTCCCCCACATCCTCAGGTTTCACACACAGGTTGCCCCTTGAGTCTATAGTATGTCCTACTCTATCCCTGGGAATCCTGTTATACTTAAAAAAAAAGCTTTGAAGTTTTCTTTGATGCTATCTACAAAAGATATTTAATGGCCCCTTTATGCCCTCCCAATTTCTTTTTCAAGCATCCACCTACACTGTTTATACTTTTGAAGGGTCTGCCTGTTTTTAATATTCTGTACCTGACATATGCTTCCTTCTGTTTCTTTATCGAACTCAGGATAAACCTTGACATCTAGGATTCCCTTGACTTGCTGCCCTTGCCCTTCACTCTTAGAGTAAACATGAATTCTCACTCTACTGCTTTTAAAAGACTCCCATTTTCCAAATTTAATCTTACATGCAAGTAGCTGCTCCCAGTCTGTTTGCCAGATCCTGTCTAATGATACTGAAATTGGCCTTCCCTCAATTTAGATGCTTAACTTCAGCACTATCCTTGTCCCTTTCCATAAAAATGAAGATTTACGGTGTTATGGTCACTATCTCCAAAATGGGCATCTACTTAAATTTCAACCACTTGACTGCCTTCATTCTCGAGGATTGAGTCAAACTCTGCCTCATCTCGAGTAGGACTATCTACATATTGATACAAAAAGCTCTCCTGGATGCACTTAAAAATTCCAAACTGTCTAATCCTTTCACACAAGACGATCCAAGTTAATATTAGAAAAGTTGAAATCCACAACAACCATAACCCTGTTTCTCTCACACCTCCTTGTGATTTTCCTATATTTCCGCTAATCTATTTCCTTCTGACTGTTGGGAAGCCTGTAGTATAATCCCAGCAACGTTATTGCAAAATTTTTTATATCTAAGCTCTACTGAGATGGCCTCACATGGAAACCCTTTACAGGACATCCTCCCTCATTATGGCAGTGATAGTTTCCTTTATCAAAAATGCAATGCCGCTACCTTGCTTACAATTCCCCATCAAGCCTGAACCTTCCATAGCCTGGAATGTTAAGCTGCCAGTTCTGTCCGTCCTTCAACCATGTCTCCGTGATTGCAACAATACCATGTTCCCACATGCTGATTAATACTCTAAATTACTCTGCCTTACCAGTCAGGCGCCTATCATTAAAATAAATACAATTTAGCTTTCTCGATCCCCCATGTGCCTTATCCTGCCCATGTCTTCTCCACCTACTGGACTTTCCTAGCACCCCTTCGATATTGAATGGACCATGCTTCCAACTTTACATCAATTCTGTCCCTCACTATAAAATCAATTTTAACCCTCCCCAACAGCATGAACAAACCTTCCAGCAAGGATACTGGACCTATTCCAATATCATTCAATTCCAGTTTATACCCCAGAAACTTGCCCAGCGATCAAAAAATCTAAAACCTTCTCTCATGCACCATCCATTTTGACACGTGTTCATCTATTCTATCTTTCTATTCCTGTACTCTGTAGCACGTAGCATTGGAAATAATTCAGAGATTACAACCTTTGTAGTCTTTTCACAATTCACGACCTAACTCTCTCAATTCCTGCTGCAGGACCTAATTTCTTCTTTTACCCATGTGATTGGTCCTGATGTGTACCATAACTGCTGGCTGTTTGCCCTCCCCCTTCAGAATGCCCCACAACTGCTGTGAGACAGCCCTGACCCTGACACCAAGGATCTCAGTGGAGAGTCTCTTCTGCTGCCACAGAATCGCCATCAGTTTCCCTTACAATTGAGCACCAGGTCCCTAAATCTCTGCCAGTCTTTTTCCTTCCTGGCAGTTCAGCACAGCCAACTGTGATATTACAAACTTGACCGTTGCTGCTTTCCTCTGAGAGGCCATTCCCCCCAGTGGTATCCAACATGGTCTATATGTCTGACAGGGGACTCCTGCACTCCCTTTCCATGGTGACTTGTCTTCCTGGTAGTCACCCAGTGCTTTTCTGCCTGTGTAGCCCTAACCTGTGGTGTGACTAGCTCACTAAACGTGCTACCCACAATGCCCTCAGCCTCATGGCTGCTCCACAGTGAATCCATACAGAGTTCCAGCCGCTCCAGGTGAATCATGAGCTGCAGCTGAACACACTTAAGGCATCTGAGGTCACCACGGAGACTGGAAGTGTCTCTGAGTTCCCACATGTTGCAGGCGGAGTATTCCACAGGGTCACGTTCTCCTGCCATTGTGATTCTTACCAACTACAGACAATAAAGTAGGAACCAATTACTCGACCTTGCCCATTACTCGCCAAATCAGATTTCTCTCTCTCTCTCTCTCTCTCTCTGTCCGCTCCTCTCTATTCTTAACAAGCCACAAAACATACAAATAAGGACTTTGTCTCCCTCCCAGTGCTGCTCACTCAGTACCTAAAGCTGGTTCCCACACAGCCAATCCTCTTGCCTGACATCACTGTTTGAAATCATGACATCACCACCTGTGCTCTGCCTCTGGATTCAGGATCACTCCCATTCCCACTCTGCCTCTCTCCCTTCCAACTGAGCTGAATCCACTCACCTCCCACTCTGTCTGCTCCAATCTGGGCACCGTTCCTCAAGTTTTTATCCGGAAGCCCCTCCTGCCATTGTTTACCACTAGGCTCGCTCATCTGCCACTGCTGCTCTGAGTTGAAAAGGAGTGACTTTAGGAATAAAACAAATTGGAGTTTTGGATCGTTTCATTTTCCCAAAACTTTCAGGCTTATTCTGGGCTCATAGTCCAATTACAGACTGTGAATATAACATGGTTTTCAAATTTATATATTAGATAATCCTAAACCAGTATGCAATGATGGCATATGGCATTTGTTGAAATAAACTCAAGGTATATAAACCAAGGAATCTTGCTCTTTATGTTCTTGTGGTATGTATTTCATTTGCAACAAGTGCTTTAATTATCAAACTCAAGCAATTATCATTTTATGGATTTGAACACATTCATTCACTGTTGTCCAACTATTTATTTAATGTTGCTGAGATATCTGGATGTGCCTCATAAAGAATGATCATTTATGCAATGCTAGGTAGTAGATTGTGTCAAGAAGGTATTGAACTATTCGTGCTAACAGGGACTCTGTTGCAATTTGATTGAGTGGGTGTTCAGCAAAATCTGTCAGTACAAATAAAGGCACTTTGTGGTGTGTTCAAAGTATTCAGGCACCTTTTCCAACTTGTCAAAGTTATTCATGTTAATTGATGAAAGTAAATGAACAAAAGCTGATATTTAACTTCACGAGGACTCAGCATGTTTTTATAAAATTCTGAGCCGTGACGAGAATTGCATTAGCAATATAAAAGATACAGTATGGAAGAACTACAGATGTGATTACTTTTAATTATGCAGTTGTGGAAATACACAATAGATTGAAAAAGTCATGTGTTTTAACTTGTTGATAGATGAAGTCATTACTTTCACTTCAATTGTCAAAAGATTTGACTGCTTCAAATTTTGAAATTTATTGTGGCATTCCTGAAGAAGGGCTTATGCCCGAAACGTCGATTCTTCTGCTCCTTGGATGCTGCCTGACCTGCTGCGCTTTTCCAGCAATGCATTTTTCAGCTGTGGCTGGAAAGGAAACAAACATTTTCTAAGTTTTGAATTAAAATATTTTTGAATTAGGTCTGTTCATATTTTTGAAGTGTTTCCAATAGTAGGCACTGCACCGTAAACACTCAGTTTAATGGTAAGATGCTGCATTCTTAGAAAATATTTACTCCTGAGCAAAACGACAAACCTCGGTCCATTTCCAGTTCAACACAAAGCTGTCCCCTCTTCGCTGAAGTTTGCTTGAAGAAATTGGATTTGAAGATTTACCACGTATGCTTTTCCACCTTTTTTAAAAAAACATCAATTGATAGTTGAAGGTAGACTATAATCTAAAATCATAATTAAAAGAAACAGTCATGCCATGATAAAAATAATCAAGACTGAGATAACAAGCTTTGGGTCTAAAGAATAATTCAAGAGGAATTGAAATCCAGTTTAATTGCAATTTTTATTCAATTTGCATATGCATTAAAATTTCTGGTGATATCCCTCTGAATTGTGCGATTCAGGACAAAAATGTGAATTTTGTGCTGAAATATTCCAAATATGTTTTATGTTGCATCTCAAAGAATACTAAGATATGGTGCAACCTTTAAACAAGAGGGACATTGAGCAAATTATTAATATGGAACTGTCAGTTCTAGTTAACAAAGGATGCAACTTGTATTGGTAAAACCCTATTAAGACAATCCCAAATTTCAAAGCCATCACAAATGTATTATGAAACAGAATTTGATGCTGCACTTGTCCTTGTTAATGGTAGAGGTTGTGGCAAATGTCTAAAAGCTTGGTCAAAGAACTAGGTTTAAAGAAACAGCTCAAAAGCAGAAAGAGAGGCAGTTTCAGAAAGGAGCAGCTGAAGAAATCTCTGCCAATGATAAAGTCATTAATGTTCAGGATTGCAGATAGCTAGGGGCTGTAGAGGTAAAGGAGGTTATGGAGATGGAGTAGAATATCCCCAGAAGCTTTGGAATCCGACCATTATGGTCAAATGAAGGGCATTCTTGCACTATGTGGGAACAGGCATGGCTGTCACCTCCCCAGAATTAGGCAATTACCAGCCAGTGGGCAGACATACCATCTGGTTGAGGCTGGAGACGGGATCTCAAACTTAGACAGCCAATAAGAGGCCCCCAGCACTGACGAAGCAGTGAGAATGCCCTTTCAGTTGGATGAGGGAAAGGGTGCTTAATCTCGAACTTTGTTAACGTTACATAAAACAAATAGCCTCAGCAACTGGGCCATTGAAGAGAGACCCCTCCATCAAGTAGCTAATGGCAGGGGGAGCTGGAAGAGCCTCAAAGCCTACCTGGAACCTTGGGCTGCAGCCAGAGGCCTCCTTAAAAACTACTCTTCGGTACCTCCAGTGACTTGGAGACTACTGGAAAACTCCAACTGGCCTTTGCCTGTCCTCAAGCTCACTATCCTACCCCTGGGATAGAATGGAGCCGGCAAACCAGCATGTCAGGCAGAAACATGAACTTAGATGTCCGCCCACCTCCTTCCCCATCTGCATTGGAGTCAAAATTCTCAGCCTGGAAATCGTTCTTTGAACTATGTAGCTCTCTTCACAACATATCAAAACACTGCACAGCCAATAATGTTCTTTTGAAGTGTAGTCTTTAGTATAATGTAGCATTTGATTTGCAAGCCATAGGCTTTCACCAGCAGCAATAATGTAAATCAGCAGGCCATTGTTTTTGAATTTTAGTTGAAGGTAATAAATGATTTTTACATATTTTGTAATAAAAGGACTAACCTTTTCGATATTGTTCGGGTTTTGAAACATGGTTGCTGTGAGCATCAGTTGAAAACATGCTGCATTAATGATTCTGAGAAAAGAAAAGATTCTGACAGAAGTTAATTATATGTTATATGGACAAGGTTATTCCACAAGAGAACTGAAAGCGGGTTTTTAGGAATGTTTTTGACTCTTTTGTAACATTTTAACTGCAGAGTATTTTTAATTTCCTATCTAAAATCACTGGTGAGAGTGAGTTCCATTTCAGCCTAGCTTCAGAAGTGTCTGTATTTGCCTTGGGATCAGATAAACCTCTGGAAATAAACAAGCAGCAAAACCTTGTTTGGTCATTGTTTTCAGGGACTGGATTACCTTCTGTGCACAGAAAAATTCATTGTCCAAATTAAGATTGCCAACCAGAGCAGCTTGAATCCAAATAACACTCTGAATTCCATGAAAAGCCTCAGGCACCTCACGGGAGATTTAACAAACCAAATTTGGAACTGAAGCGCATAAGAGCAGATGGCCCAAAACTGGCAGTCAGTATGTTTTAAGGCCTAACTTAAAGGAGGAGAGAATGGGAGAGAGATAGAAAGGTTTGGGGGAGTGGACTAGGGTACGTTTACGGACTCAACAGCTGATGGCAGTTGAATTCAGGGATGTGGGTAAGCCAAAGATTGTATGCCCACAGCTATCCCTGTAGGTTTGTAAAGTTGGAGGATGTTTCAGAGATAGGGGGTGGTGAGGCTCCCTGTACCAAAGAGCACAGTGGCAATAGGTAAATAAGATTTCGAGTCATAGAGACGTACAGCACGGGAAACAGACTCTTTGGAAGGTCCAACCCGTCCATGCCGACCAGATATCCCAATCCAATCTAGTCCCACCTGCCAGCACCCGGTCCATATCCCTCCAAACCCTTCCTATTCATATACCCATCCAAATGCCTCTTAAATGTTGCAATTGTACCAGCCTCTACCACTTCCTCTGGCAGCTCATTCCATACACGTACCACCTTCTGCGTGAAAACGTTACCCCTTAGGTCTCTTTTATATCTTTCCCGTCTCACTCTAAACCTATGTCCTCTAGTTCTAGACTCCCCCACCTCAGGGAAGAGACTTTGTCTGTTTATCCTATCAATGTCCCTCATGATAATATAATTCTCTATAAGGTCACCCCTCAGCCTCTGACATTCCAGGGAAAACAGCTCCAGCCAATTCAACGTCTCCCTATAGCTCAAATCCTCCAACTCTGGCAACATCCTTGTAAATCTTTTCTGACCCTTTCAAATTTCACAACATCTTTCAGATAGGAAGGAGACCAGAATTGCATGCAATATTCCAAAAGTGGCTTAACCAGTGTCCTGTACAGCTGCAACATGACCTCCCAGCTCCTGTACTCAATACCCTGACCAATAAAGGAAAGCATACCAAACGCTGCCTTCACTATCCTATTTACCTGCAACTCTACTTTCAAGCTGCTATGAACCTGCACTCCAAGGTCTCTTTGTTCAGCAACACTCCCTAGGACCTTAGCAGGACTTATATACTTAATGGTAAGATTTGCTTTCCCAAAATGTAGCACTTCACATTTATCTAAATTAAACTCCATCTGCCAATCCTCAGCCCAGTGGCCCATCTAATCAAGAACCTGTTGTAATCTGAGGTAACCTGTTTCACTGTCCATTACAACTTGGTGTGCATAAAGCCAGCAGAGCTTTGGATGAGCTGAATAGAGGTTCATGGATGGGAGGCTGGCCAGAAAATGTGATTGATCAATTCTGAAGATAACAAAAGAATGGATGAGAGTTTTAGCAGCAAATGAGCTGAGATAGCAACAATATCAGGTATTGCGCCAGAAGTGGAATTGGGCAGTCTTATTGATGACTCAAATATGTGGTTACAGGCTTATCTCGGGGTCAAGTACGATTGAGTTATCGTACACCTCTATTTCAGTCAACTTAATGGTCCAGTGTGTCAGAATAATTGAACACACATCACCTGAAATACATTGTGTCAGGACTAGGTCAAAATCCAGTTTCTAGCCTGTTGTTATACTGTTGATGCAGCTATTGAGTTTTTGAAATGAAATTCACTAAGTTAAAACTTGACAAGAATATATAATTTTGTCACAAAACTGGACCATTAAGCTGACTGAAATAGGGTGGAGGATGAGAGGTAAAGTCTGTAGGGATTTTATAGTCTATCAGAACATATTTTCCCTGTCTAGTCATTTTGGAAGGAATATTCCCTAGTCTTGGAAATGTGATCACATTCTATGTCTGATATCAACATTTGTTTCTGGGGAAAATTGGCATTTTCCCATGCCAGAGACTGCAACTTAAATGATGTTTCAATGGATATTCTTGCATCTTTAACAGTTAGCAGGAGAAGAAACCCAAAGTATCTAGTTTTGGCAATATAAATTGAATATTCTTCTCCATATACTTGGCAAGTTGTTGTGAAAAAGCATGCTCAGAAAAGCAAACTGAAACATCTTGGCTGCATGGAAAGCAGTTTCCAGCTGCTGCATCTTAGTTCTTTAAGAGAAGTACTTAAGATTCTGTCATATTCCCCCAGAAATTACACAATTCGATGAACAGCGCATTAAAACCCCCACAAAGATATAATATTGAAGACAATATTCACCAGTATCAGTAAAGGCAACTAATGCCAGACTGAAAGCAGGTTATGGTAACCAACCAGATGAATATCTACGATTAGATTGTGCAGGTTTGAGGAACAGGTCATATGATAAAAATACAAAAAGACATTTAAACCTCTCGCTGGGCTTATCGCACAAGACTAGAGCCACTTAAAAGTGTATTACACTGGAAAAGATAATATTTACCATGCAGCACCAGCAAGGTCAAAAGGTTTGAGAACATCTATTTTAAATTAAATTGGGGAAAAAGTACATTGCAGGTTCGAGGGTTAAAGCAGCTTTTCTTGGTGTTGGTGATCATATGTATAGTTTTAATCTTAGCTGTATGATAAATGCAGTATATTCAAATACCAGTGGAGGAGGTATGAAAGGGTACAATTCAACAGGATATACTGAAGAGCAGCCTCTCATCGACAAAACACATTAGGATAGTTGGTCAAGCAACCCAGCTAACATATTGAGAAAATGATTAGAAAAAGATCTTAAATATCTCCACTTGGAGCAGTCTTTGATTTTTCATAAAAGTCTGAACGAAAGATCACTGGACCCGAAATGTTAACTCTGACTTCTATGCACAGATGCTGTCAGACCTGCTGAATTTTTCCAGCAATCTCTGTTTTGTTTTTGTCTTTGATTTTTCATGTCTGTTTTCTTCAAGGAATTAAGCCATTTGACTGGGATGCATGAACATATGGTTGGTACAGTAATAAAGTATTCTTAAAATACAAATGCAATTGTCTGAAATGAGCATTTTAGTGTCACTTCCCAGTCAGGTCATTTTAGAATCAAAGATGTTGCTACTTCTGGATATGTCAAAAACCAGCCACTCGAATACAAATACTATCAATATGCTCCGTCCACATTGTATTTATTGAGATTACTTAAACCCAAAACACTACCCCTGCCAAGTGTGACAGCACTTTATGGTATTGTTTAACGCATAACAATCTTGTTTGACATCTAAACATGAATTCTCCTTCCCGAATACCAATACGTTTTAATGTTTGTAGTATGGTAGCTAGTTTTTACTCAAATTTGGGGACCAGGCACACATGAAGCAGTGACTTTCTTCCATAAAGAGTTAAAAATCCGAATTGAAACACCCTTCACTCCTAACAACATGGCTGCAAACACACTGGTTAAATATTTCATCGGTATGTTGCAATCAGGTGTTTATATTTAATGCAGCAGGTTTTAACAGTAGCATTTACTCATTTTGACTTTTGGCATCCTTTGTACTGAATAATAGTCAAAATGAGAAAATAAGTCAGTAATTTGTAGCCAAGTACCTTACATGTTGCTCTGTATTCAAGATAAAATTGTCCTGGTTGAGTTCAAAATTGCATTTCCCTTTCCTTTTTAAAGCTTCAACTGAAATTGGAAATATAGGAGAGTAGCTGGTAGGAAGCTTACAACCAACCACTGGATTCTGTAGTCTTGTTTCACTAATGTAGAGCTTGCCTCAGAAGAACACCACAACTGTGCAATCTACCAGTGATTTTGCTCAGAATTTGGATTTGGTCTCGCACCCTTAGTCCAAACTCTCTGTTAGTATTAGCTGGCATACATGCCTGTTTCACGTTTGAAAGAGTTTACTTTGAACCTGTGACATTTGCCTCCATTGCTAATTAATCAAGATTGCTGTATGAGAGAGAAATTACTTGGCAGGTGATAAATCATGCATGACGGTTCTTTTGAAATACAGCAGGGCCTTGTATTTGTTTCAAATACCATTCTGATATTAATCTACAAACCTTGTTATATATTTATAATGGAATTCAAAAGCAACACAGTCACTGGCCTGTTGGGGTGGGTTTCTGTTTCCAAGTGAATACTCCAGGAATTATTACCAACTAATTAAACCTACATCATTTTATAAATGTAGTCCTGGTGCACGATTAAATATTTCTTAAGCTATCAAGATGAACTTCACCTTGGTGCATTCTCTAAGCCCTCACGTTATCTGCTGAAGAATAGTTGCCAGTCACTCTGAAAGGTGAGTTGTACATATTTGTTTCATCAACACTGTTATCTGTTCCTCCTTCCTCTCAAAAATGCTGACTCATATGTAAACTATTCAAAGTTTAACGTGTATTTGAATAACATTACAGATGGCTGCTGTGCTGACAATCATTCTTGAAGGGCATTGCAATTCTGCATGGTTCTTAACTGAAGCATATATCTCTCTTTAGGAAGAGATATTAGGTGAAAATCAGGGCAAATTAAAAAAAAAAAATTCTAGTACATTCATGTCTCACAACTTTGGGAAGCCCTCAAGCAGTGAAGTTTTAGTTTTAAATTTGTTTGCTTATTTAAATACAACAGTGTTCCACAAAAAATGATGTGGTGATGATGATGATCTAGTGAGATATATTAAGTGACATATATTGCCAGGGTACCAAAGTGACCTCCTCTATTGTACTTTGGATTTATGAAACTTTTACATCTGTCTGAGAGAGTAGGGCTTCAGTTAAATATCTCAGTAAAATTGCACATCAGACTGTGCCACCCTGAGAGCACTGCACTAAATGTCAGCATAATCTATTCAAATGGCTGGAGTGGGTCTTTGACCATCGAACCCACGGGATAGTGCACTCTAAATCAAGCCCTGCTGATCCCAGAGGCGAACTAAATGTTGTTTTTAAAGTACACACCGTATTCAAAGTCGCTGGACTTTAAGACCATGAATGCACGGACCAGGTTTCTGTACTACGAAGAATTATTATTTATTTCAAGTAATTAGATTTTAGCTACAGGTAAACAGATATAAACCACTGACATATAACACTAATAATTGAAACTCTAACCCCCCTCATAATCTCTACCTTAAGCACCCACTTACACGATATAACAGGCTACAAACTGAAGTAGAGTAGAATCATGTCCAACAATGCAGCTCTCCCCAATGAGTTCAGTACATTCTATGCTTGTTTTGCAGAGAAGGTCAGTGAAATGATGTCACCAGCTCCCAGAGCCTCGGGTGTATTTATACCCACAGTCACTGCTGCAGATATAAGATCGGCCTTCTTGAGGGCAAACCCATGGAAATTGACTGGCCTGGATGGAGTCCCCAGCTGTGCACTCAGATCCTGCATGGACCAACTGGCGCAAGTATTCGCGAATATCTTTAATCTCTTCTGAGTACAGAGGAACCTCAATTATCCACCATTCAGTTCTCTGAATTTTGGATTATAAGACAAGATTGCAAGGTCCCGATGCTTGGCTAACCTATGTTGTCCGGAATTCGATTAACCGAATGAAATACTCCCTGCCCGTGTCCTTCGGATATTCGAGGTTACTTTGTACAGTGTGAGTTTCTCATCTGCTTCAAGAAAATCATTATTATCCCATTGACAAAGAAAAATCATGCAATGTGCCATAATAACTATTGCCCTTTGGCTCTGATATCCATCATTATGAAGTGCTTCAAGAGGTTAATAATGGCAAACATCAGCTCCAACCTCCCAGACTGCCTTCATCTGTTACAATTCAACTACCACCACAATAGGTCCACAGTGGATGTCATCTACCTGGCCCATCACCTAACTCTGGAACATCTGGGTAACCAGGATACCTACATCAGACTTCTACTTTTTGACTTCAGCTCTGCCGTTCAATACCACAGTTCCAACCAAACCCACGTCCAAACTCTGAGACCTAAGACTCTGCTCCCTCTTCTGTAAATGAATCTTCCTGACCCCCAGACCACAATCAGTAAGGATAGGTGACAACACAACCTCCACAATAATCCCGAACACTGGTACCCTGCAACGTTCCATAATCAGCCCCTTACTATATACTCCTCATACACTCACAACGATGTAGCCAAATTCAACTTTAATTCCACTTACAAATTTGCTGATGACACCGTGTAGTGGGTCGGATCTCGAACAGTGACAAGACAGAGTACAGGAAAGAGATAGAGAGCTTAATGGCATGGGGTAAAAACAACAATCTCTCCCTTAATGTCAGCAAAATGAAGAAGCTGGTCATCACCTTCAGAAAGCAGAGTGGAAGACATGCCCCTGTCTGTATCAATGGCGCTGAGGTGGAGAGGGTGAAGAACATCAAGTTTCTAGGGCTAATTATTGCCAAAAATCTGTCCTAGTCGGTGCACATTGATGCTACACTCCAGAAAGCACACTAACATCTCTACTTCCTCAGAATGCTAAGGGAATTCAGCATATCCACAATGACTCTTTCCAATTTTTATAGATGCACCATAGAAAGCATCTTATTCAGATACACCACAGCTTGTTATGGCAAGTGCTCTTCCCAACTCCACAAGAAATTACAGAAAGTTGTGAATGCAGCTCTGTCCATCCTGAAAACCAGCCTTCCTTCTGTTGATTCTGTCTACACTTTCTCTGCCCCAGGAAAGCAAGCAACATAATCAAAGACTCTTCCCATCCTGTTTATACTCTCTTCTCCCCTCTTCCATTGGGCAGAAGATATAAAGGTTTGAAAACACATGCCAACAGATTTAAGAACAACTTCTCCAGTGTTATCAGACTTATGAATTTTGTCTGCAACTTCTCTGTAGCTGTAGCACTACATTCTGCAGTCTCTATTACCCTGATGTGCTTATGTAATGCATGATTTGTGTGGTTAGCACTGTATCTCTGTGCATGTGACAAAAGTAAATCAAATTAAAGACAAACAAATAGGGAAAATAGATTATCCGTGGAGATAGAAAAAACTGGAATGATGGTTCAGTGGTCTTTGCTTCCTAATTCCGATGTTAAGAAGATTCTACTTTGGCTAACATGGCTCTTGGTGTTTATTTGTTTGTCTTTGCAAGGCGCTATTGGTTTGCAATAAGTACAGTCTGATTGATTCAGTCACAAAGGAAATGTCTTTGATTTATCAGTTCAAATTCAAAAGTCACAACTCAAAAGCAACTGCTGCAAGAAATGTCAGTGGTTTTCTTCGAGTTTAACCTGGTTTTGTTTTTACTGCAGAGAAGAGAGAGCGTCTGAGAGAAACACAACTGCACACACCTCTGTGTCTTTCTGTCTCTGTCTCTCTCTCTCTCGGTCTTTGTAACTTGTTTCCCGTCCCAACCTGCTCATTTAGCTGAGAACTAATCAGCTTCACTTGTAAACAACTTCTTGGCTCCTAATTATCTGTGCATTGCAACAAAAACAGAGTTCAAAGTGGGTGTTGAATTCCTTGCTGTGAAATTATGCAGTCGTCCTGGTAAATCCCTGTTTTTTTTTCCCAAATAGACTCCTTACTCGTTGCAGTTTTTCAAACACACAAGTAGTAAGATATGGTCCTTACACTTTAATCTCCAAGATGAGAGTGCTGCCAAGTGCTGATGACCCATTTGACAACCTGAGGAGGAATAAGAGAGTTTTGGGGATTGAGGACTAGATGATGTTGGATTTGAGGGCAAATGTTGTGGGGAAAGCAGTTTTCGAAGGAAGAGGGATACTGGCAGAAGAAAGGGAGACATTGTGTCCAAGAGAGAGGTAGTTTGTTGGTAGTGGTTCACTCTGCAGAGGTGATCATTGAAGTAATGAGCTGATAAAATACAGGGTAAAGCTATAATTTCATATTCTATAATAAATTTAAGTTCTCGATACCCTAGCCTATAATAGTTGAAGCTGAAGACCAATCCAACTTACTAACTCTTGTGAAAAAAAAATTGAACACACAGCAGTGACTTACTTATTCACAGCACCTTTTACATACATTCCAAGGCATTTCAGCGGAGCATTGTAAAACATGGTGTGACATTGACCAACTTAAATAGGTTTTCATCAAAGAGGTAAATTTTAAGGCGTGACTGAAAAGAGGAAAGTGAGGTTGAGAGGTACTGAGATATAGGAATTACAACATGGTGGCAGCACAGTAAAAAGTGATTGGTTCTAGCAGATCTGTACTGGTTTCAGTGCTCAACATGAACCTATTCCCACCATTCTTTATCTGACCTTGTCAATTCTATTCTCCATCAAACACACAGCAGCCTTCGCTTAGAATGCATCTGTGCCTCTTTGCCTCAACAATTATTTATGGTAGGCATGTTCCACTTGACTCACCCTCACTGATCAAAGGTTTTCATTTTAAACATGGTCCCTGATCTGGTCCAGCTTGCAACTTTAGATTAGATTACTTACAGTGTGGAAACATGCTCTTCGGCCCAACAAGTCCACACCGACCCGCCGAAGCGCAACCCACTACCCAGACCCATTTTCCTTCATTTACCCCTTCACCTAACACTACGGGCAATTTAGCATGGCCAATTCACCTAACCTGCACATTTTTCGATTGTGAGAGGAAACCGAAGCACCCAGAGGAAACCCACTATGTTCACTCTATCTCCAGCTGTCTTGAAAGAGCATTTAGAAAGAAAGTGTTCCCCTGGCAAGTAACTAAAAGTTTTTTAAAAAGTATGAGTGCTCTTGGAGTGAAGACCTGCCCAGCCTCCTCATTGCCTTGAGTATAGTCTCCAGGTCAGTGCCTTGTGAGCATTAGGTAGCTCTGCCTTCAATGCCAGCTTCCACTTCACAGCAAGGAAGCCGACATTTCTTCATTGAAGGTAAATGGCATCAATTTAATGGCCGCCATGCCTGTTTCAAACAGACCCCCATTTTGCCCTAGCTTCATGCCGCTAATTGGACACCAAGCCCACACTCTAGACAATTAACATTGGGCCCCTTGAAAATGAGAGATTGTGCTTCCTTCTCTCTCTGGCAGGATCAGGATCTGAAGATGATCTTAAAACCAGTTTCTCAACCGCGGAAAGAAATTCAGACTGTGGAGACTGACAAATGAAATTTCACTATCACACCCAGCATTTATCACTGAACCCAATCTGACCATCCAAGTACATACACAGTTTTTGGCACATGTTCTCAGCAGGAAGTCAGTTGGAGGGGGATTGCAGTCATATAATGTAGATAAAAGAAGGTTGTTTGTGTTGACTTAGTGTTAAAAATATTAAATTGACAACAGCACCTGTGGAACTGCAGCTGATTACAATTTTATTTTGTTTACTGTATTTGCATTGAGTACAGGAGTTGGGAGGTCATGTTGCAGCTGTACAGGACATTGGTTCAGCCAGTTTGGAATCCTGTGTTTTGTTCTGGTCTCCCTCCTAGAGGAAGGATGTTATGAAACCTGAAAGGGTTCAGAAAAATATTTTACAAGAATGTTGCCAGGGTTGGAGGATTTGAGCTATAGGGAGGGGCTGAAGGCTGGGGCTGTTTTTCTCGAGCATTGGAGGCTGAGGGGGTGACCTTATAGAGGTTTATAAAATCATGAGGGGCATGGGTAGGATAATTAGACATGGTCTTTTCCCTGGGCTAGGGGAGTCCACAATTTGAGGGCATAGGTATAGGGTGAGAGGGGAAAATTTTAAAAGGGACCTAAAGGCCAACCTTTTCATGCAGAGGGTGGTGTGTGTGTGAAATGAGCTGCCAGTGGAAATGGTGGAGGCTGGTACAATCACAATATTTAAAAGGAATCTGGGTGGGTATATGATTAGGAAGGGTTGAGAGAGTTCTGGGCTAATTAGAGGGATATTGGCAAATGGGACGAGATTGATTTAGGATAGCTGGTCAGCATGGACTAGTTGGACTGAAGGGTCTTTTTCCATTTCGATGACACTATAATTCTAAGTAATTCACCTATCTTCTGGAAAATGGTGTTAGAATGTCTGCCTTCCTTTCACCTCCCACCACTCACTTGGTTCATGCAGATTGCAAGTCGGAGATGAATTGGTTCAGTGAGTTAAAGGTTAGACACATGTGGTCACTTACATACTTGGTGATTTACTGCATTTAGCACCTAATTAGTTACCACAAACTGAAGTTTGTTACCCATGTCAGAATGTCATCATTTTAACTGTTTTAACTCTTGGATGAAGCATGATGCTGTGAATGGAGCTAGTTGATTTTTCTTGTCACGATGAGGAAAGCTAATCCTGGCCATCAAGCTCATCTGTATGTGGACAATCAGCTTTGAGCATTACAAAGTCAAGGATATATGAATGGGCTGCAATATTAAGGACTAACAAAATTACCCTTGGTTCACCTTAATACCCAAAAGCAATGTATTTATTTCTCACACCGGAAATTGAATGTAAATATTAATTTAATGCAAAATTTTCCAAATAATTCTTTCAACCAGGTTTAACCCAGGTTTTGAAGGCCATTCTCACTATGTTACCCTTCTCGTCTATACATTCTACCTTTTTCCTCATCTGTTCTTTATGTGCCTCTGTATCTTGATTTCAGCTGGGCTCACGAGCAGTATTTTGCTGTGTGGGTACTTTGCCACATGATGTTACAGCAATAAATGATTAAACTTTACAGATCAGTGTATACACTATAAAAGTGTTTGGCTACTTTTGAAGTGAACTATGTTCAGCAATTGGCAGATCAAAAATGGAATGGCATCAGCCTAGGCTAAGGTATTTTAATTATTACTAGACATTTATTTAATTGTTCTCTGTTACATTTCTATTTTTAATTTCCGAAGTCTCTCCAACCAATTTGTGGGGATTGGAAAAGGAATTTATTTTCTGGTGCCCTTCCCTTCAAAGCATTCTTGACCCCATAAGCATAGTTAATTTGACTTGTTAAGAATTTTAGCAAGTTATACATTTTTTTTAGGCAATTGAAGCTGCTTATTCAGGAAACCTTAAATCTTCTCAGATTTGAAGCTTTTGTGTTTACTTAATTCTTCGGAAAACCAGTGCTACCCAGTCCTCTTGAAAAGTGCAGTGTATGATGCAGTCTCAGATTTCTCACTGGGACCATTTCTTTCCACCGATTAAGGATTCCTTTGTTATTCGACTTTGTATATAGGGGGTGCATTTGGTAGGATTAGGAGATCGTTGTCTGGATTTCCTCAGTGGGATATTCGGTGGTCTGTGGAGAGGGGGCAAAGGTTACAGGAGCTTTTAGGGAATTTGGTGCAAGACTTTTTTCAGAATCTTTTTGGATTACCTCAGCAAAACAGCTTATCCCATGTATTCAAGTAACCCACTTCTGGTTAAATATATGCCCAATTGGTATTTTTTCATCCAAATTCTGAGAATGTTAAGCAGTAACGTCCAAGGTAAATGAGTAACATTTATCTTCAGTGTGCCTTTAGAAATCAGGTTTACTTTACATTCTTTTGATCCACTAATGATTGCTGAATTAATATTAACACCATTTTTAAAAAAAACATAGAGTTTAATTGATGCTAGAATCTAAGTTTGGAATCAGTTATGAAATATGAAACACTTAAATTGGCTTAATGATGGCCATGTTCAATCAGTAATAAGTATTTGCAAGATTTTTAATTCAGTGACCAGTTAAGAAAATTGCAAGTTGATTATGCTTTTATTAAAAATTTGCTTTAATAAAATCAGAAGTTAGCCTTTAAGAATCTTGGGGAAAAAAAAGCACTGCTTCACAAAGCATTGAAGTCAGCGATATTTTGGTGCTAAAAGATGTAGAGAAAGGAGCAGATTTGTTTGTATAAAGTGCACTGCATTTGGATCAGTATTGCTTTTTATACCAAATTCTTCAGCCTATTAGCCATTGAGACAGAAATATCTTTGCGCATTGTTAACAAAACACTGTGCACATCTTTAAAAGCTCGAATAGTGATTGATTATGCTCAAAATTCAAAGCTAAAGTAGCTATGCTCATATAAGCCATTCGATTGCAAAAAAGAACAAGACCATTCTTCAGTGGGCTTTTGTGAATCACTAATTCTGTGCAGGTGGTGCCTGGAATACTACAGGATTGTGACTTTCCTCATTACTGAGGGTCAAGGTTAAAAAGTGTGGTGGCAGAGTTTAATTAGCAAAGCAACTTAAAGCCCTGCAGGAGGTCAACTGCAACCATGATTGAAAGGTCTGCGATGTTTTCCTCTAATTTAGTCTATTTTTTTTCTTCTTTTGTAGGTTGAGGAAGGAGGGAAAGCGGACTTGCTAACAAGCAAACTGCAGGTGGGGGATGAAGTGGTCAATATCAACAATGTGGAACTGAGCGGTTACAGACAAGAGGCTATCACTCTAGTGAAAGGTTCCTACAAGACCCTGAAGCTGCTCATTCGCAGGTATGAGATGCAGTCCAGATGAAGATGTACCCTAAATCTAGTAAAGGCAGCTAAAGTACTGGAAAACCTCTGTAGTGGAAAGGAAAAATGTTGATGAAACAGACATACGGAATGTCTACAGTTTTCCTTTCTTTGCAGATGTTACCTGACTTGCTTTGTTTTTTTTTAACATTTTTGAAAAATTTCCATTCCAGCAAAAGCCCTTGTTTATTGCAACTGATAGAGTGCATCTGAGTGTCTTTCATCTGCTTCCTTGCTTCAGGAGCTGTTTTCAAAATGAGATACAATTTAATTTTGAATCGTGTGAGTAATTTCAGTCTCTTGATCCTTGCTCATGGGTTGACAAGAAAATTGCATTTTTATGAACAAGACAGCGGCCCAAAGCACTTATTCTCTGTGTTCATATTTTTAACTCTAGTCATAGAAAGGAAGAGCTTGGTAAACAATCTGACTTAGAGGGAGAAAGAAAGAGCGAGCTGTAATGTGCCTTAAGAAACGTAATGGCAAATCATGAAATTAATTCATCCACCAAGTTTGTCATTCATGATGGTTAACTGACAGGTTCAAATTGCAATTTCCAGCTCACACAGGCCTAATATTGCCCTGTTTCATTTTCAAATCAAACTGGAGAGCTGCAAACTATAGGATATTTAAGTTACAATTTGCGAGCAGAATTATAGAATCCCTTCAGTGCGGAAGCAGGCCATTTAGCCCATTGAGTCCACATCGACCCTCAGAAGAGCATCCCAGCTATTCTTGTTCACCTGCATTTCCCATGGCTGATCCACCGAGCCTGCACATCCCTGGACCTATGGGCACTACAGCATGGCCAAACCATCTAACCTGCACATCTCTGGGCTGTGGGAGGAAACTGGAGTGCCCAGAAAGAACTCTCACAGGCATGCAGAGAATGTGCAATCTCCACACAGACAGTCACTCGAGCGTTGAATCGAACCTATGTCACTGGCACTCTTAGACCGCAGTTCTAACCACTGAGCCACCATGCCAGTGGACTGCATGGTGTCTATACATCAAGAATGTGTATTTATTTAATGCCTTTGACTTCAGAAATTGTCAGAAGGTACATCACAGAAGTATATCAAACCCAGGTCAATCTGAGTTGTGTGCAATATTGTGTCCAAAAGCTCAATCAAAATGTTAGGTTTAAAACAAAGTCGTAAAGAAAGAAAGAGACATTCCAGATGTGTGGTAAAGCATTCCAGAGCATAGGTCCAGGTAGCTGAAGACACAGTCAATAATGTTGGTGCATTCCGAAGTGGTGTCACTGGGTCAGCATCAACATCAGCATGTATATGGAACCTGACATTATATTGCATAATGTGCTGAAGGACAGCATGTAAGTGAGAAATACGAGGCAATGGATCAGTATACAAGCAACTATAGACACAAATCACCTTAGTTTTCAAATAACAAACCACCCTGAGCTCTACTCCTGAAAGTTATGGATTGTAAAAATACTCAAAAGCTGTGTATTTTTTTAATATTTCTGCACATGCTCTGGCAACTGTTGTTAGATGTTTCGAAGCAGGAGTCAGCTGCAGCTATTCCAGATGCAGTACTTAACAATGGTTACAATGTGGGAAATAAGTGGCTGGTCGTCCATTGAAGGAACCCAGTAGCGGATAATTAGGAGGTATTGATATACAGGGCCTGTGAATCATGGAAGACCGTGTCTGTAATCTTGATATTTGTATTCTTACAAAGTTAAAATTGGATTTCAATAAAACTTTGATTCTGTGGCACAAATAGAATAAAACCAAGGATGAAAATTATTTCTCAATTTGTGCATCATGCTAGTACCATTTGAAATATTTTTGTACTTGTTATATTTTAATGTAAAAATTCTTATATCTGTAAATAGGTAGTCTAGTCCACCAAACTGATTTTTAGGTGAGGCAGCATGGGCAAATCAATTATTTTACCTGTACCCTTTGTGAACACTGATCTTGCTGATAAAACATTACATAGAATATTGTCCAGCACTAACACCCGGCAATAAGCTACTTCGCTTCATTTTTTTGCAATGTTAGATATACTGATTTATTCTGTTGTCAATGATTTGATTTTCATACAAGCATTCAGCATTTTTGTCACCAAATGCATATTCTGAATTTTTAAATGAGCCTGTCTTTGCAGTTTAAATATCCCTGGTTTATGAGTTTTAATCATAACTCAATTGCTAGCTCTTTTTTTGTGTAAGAAGATTGAGAGTTCAATTCAAGCATATGTTTTTAATTCCTGTGCATGTTGTTGACTGCTAAACTTGTTTGAACATGATTTCTTTTTAGCAGTCCATCCTGCAAACTGTGGCACTGGTCCTCGTCACCAGCAAATCTAAGGGGAAATTCAGGTGAAACCTCTTTATTCAGAGTGGAATTTGTTGTGTTTGGAATTGTGTATTTTCTGTAGTTGCATCTTCACCCTAAGACTGACAAGTGAGCGATCAGTATCACAGTCTGCAGTGTGATAGGGTTGGGTGTGAGCAATACTGGTCAGATCACACCTGGTGATTATCAAATCAAGATGGTGCTCAGTAGCAGATGACAATATGACAGTTTGTGCTGATGTCTCCAAAGAAGGTGTTTGTATAATGTACACTTCACACTATACTCACTGTAGTAGCTGCTGTCTGCTCTGATCATCTTGCCAACGCTGTGTTTACCAAGGCACATTTAACATGAAACTCTGATTCAGCTCTTGTATTGCATTCCAGAAGGAGTAATAACTTTTCTCCATGTGGCTGATACTCCATGATATCACCTAGGGTGTTGTAAAAGTAATCTTTGCTTTCAGCATTGGCATATCAGGTGGATGCATAAGCACAAATCATGGTGATAAAATCTTCCTCTGAAAGTGTCATATTTATAGTGGTCATCTGTGCTTTTCCACTGCCTCGGAAAGATGCAATTGGCCTCGTGTGTTGCTCCAGTGTTGGATGGAGACCAGCAACTTCTTTTTCTTAAGATGGCAGCGGGATAGCAGCACAACATGTGAGCTCCTCGGCCCAGGACTCTAGAACTCGTCTATTCCATTTGTTTGATTTATTTTCTTTCTATGCTTTTTGTTTAATGATCCAATTTTTTATGTAACTTACCTTTTAATGACTTCACCGAAAGGCGTCTTCTACCAGTCTGGACCCAGCAAAGAGGTGGCTTCCAATACTGGGGCCTGGGTTGGGGGTCTTGTCCAGGAGGGGAGGCAATCTGGGACTGGAGTGGGGTTTTTGTCCCAGCATGGAGGTCCTTGACAGCTTCCGGGTATTCCAGCAGCCCAGTGTGAAAGTCCAGTCTTGGTGCAGAGGTCTTGCCTTGGCATTGAGGTCTCATCCTTGCTTCAGAAGTACCTTCTGGGTTGTCCAGCAGCTCAGCGTGGAGGTCTCGTATCAGTGTGATGGGGTGACCCTGTGTGGAGGTTTCAGCCTGGTTTTCCAGCATACGCCAAACCCAGTTTTATGAACTTTTACTTTTATTTCCTTCATATTTATGACTTCTGTATGGTTTTGTAAAAATACACATGACAGTAAATTGCTGTTCTATTCTATTCTGTCTTGATCTTGTGAAGGAGGAGAAAGTGAGGACTGCAGATGCTGGAGATCAGAGCCAAGAGTGTAGTGCTGGAAAAGCACAGCTGGTCGGACAGCATCCGAGGAGCAGGAGTATCAATGTTTCGGGCATAAGTTCTTCATCAGGAATCATGATGATGGGCTTATGCCCGAAATGCTGATTCTTATGCTCCTCAGATGCTGCCAGACCTGCTGTGCTTTTCTAGCACTACACTCTTGACCTTGTGAAGTTCAATCAACAATGCCTAATGTATATTGTCTGTTCGCTGCAAATTGTCATACATACCAGGACACACAATGTTTTAAGTCCAATATGACTTTCATTGAACTTGGTCAACTTGTATGGATGGTCACTTGGCTATTTTGAGTTAGTGTTTTGCCCCTTAAAAACTTTAACCTTTCAGCCCATGCAAGTCCCAGGTATTAAATCTGAAGACGGGTTTCAAAAATCAAAAGTCCTCTTTAATACCATCACAAAAATTGTGGTATTAAAGTCAAATTACTGGATTTTGAGAAATATTGAATTTATACAATAATCACATTTTTGAAAATTATGAACTCCACACAGCGGACTTAGCAGATTTGATACGTTTGCTTTGGTGGCGCCACTGACTTTGTGACATTTGTATGTATGTTAGGAACCAGCAACACTAGCAAAGTATTTGTCATATTAGAGTCAAGAATAAGCTGGTTCTATCAAAAGATTTAAATTATTATAAATATTCAGAAATTGAAGCATCAAAATAGTTTATCTGCAGTCATTCTTTTGAAGGATTTTTGTTTTAATTTCTCTTAGGTATTTGGTCTATCTGACGGTCTGCTGTGTAGATTTAGCAGTATCTATTGGTATAATAACCTTAGATCGCACCAATATCTTTGTCCTTTGATATCACGAGTTGCCCCATTGATCACTGAGAGCATCTGAGTCAGTGAAGCAGGGATTAAACAGGACATTACCTTCCAAACCCATGACCATGTCCACCTAGAAGGACAAGAGTAACAGGTACTTGGGAACACCACCACCTGCAAGGTCCCCTTCAAGCCACTCACCATCTCGACTTGGAAACATGTTGCCAATCCTTCACTGTCGCTGGATCAAAATCCTGGAAATCCCTCCTAATGCCATCATGGGTCACCCTACAGCATGAGGACTGCAGCAGTTCAAGAAGACAGTTCATCACCACCTTTTCAAGGGCAACTAGGAACAGGTAATAAATGCTGCCCAGCCAGTGATGCCCACATCCCACAAATGAATAAACAAAATACTGCTTTATCTTGTGCTTGCAGCCAGTACTCCTACCTGAATAATGAGACACCAGACTGGAGTATCTTGTAGGTGTCTGCACATGTACTGTCCCTGGGGCTGCTTACTTCTTATGACTAAGTAAGGCTCTTTAATTCCTCATGTACTGTAACACTCCTTTATTTAGCTCTGGCTCCTTACTTACTGATGTCAGTCACACGATCAGTTGCATCATTAGCCTGTGTAGGTCAGAGGCTAGGAACACTAATGAGTAACTCACCTCAAAGCCTGTCTATCATCCACAAGGCACAAGTTAGGAGTCTGATGGAATACTCCCACTTGCCTGGACTGTTGTCGCTACAGCAACACTCAAGAAACATGACCTCATCCAAAGCAAAGTAACCCTCTTGATTTGCACCACATCCACAAGCATACACTTCCTCCACTATCAATGCTCAGGAACAGTGATGTGTACCATCTACAAGATACACTGCAGAAACTCGCCAAGTTGACACAAACTGCACCTACCGAGCTGATGAGCACCATCTAAAAGGACAAAGGCAGCAGATACATGAGAAATCCACCGCCTGTAAGTTCTGCTCCAAGCTGCACACCACAAGTGTCGCTGGGTCAAAATCCTGGAGATCCCTTCCTAACAGCATCACCCTACAGCAGCATGAAGAATGCAGCAGTTCAAGAAAGCATAAGATATACGTGCATTTGGAAAGATAGCGTTTGATTAGGCATAGTCACCATGGCTTTGTGCACAAGTTTGTGAGAGTTTTCAATTAGATTACTTAGATTAGATTACTTACAGTGTGGAAACAGGCCCTTCGGCCCAACAAGTCCACACCGACCCGCCGAAGCGCAACCCACCCATACCCCTATATTTACCCCTTACGTAACACTACAGGCAATTTAGCATGGTCAATTCACCTGGCCTGCACATCTTTGGGAATTGAACCCGGGTCTCTGGCGCTGTGAGGCAGCAGTGCTAACCACTCTGCCACCGTGCCATTCTTTGATGAAGTTACCAGGTAGGTTGACAAGGCAGGGCGTTAGGTGTAGTCTATGTGGATTTCAGTAAGGCCGTTGATAAGGTTCCACATGGCAGGCTGCTCTGAAAGGTTAAATTGCATGGAGCTGGCAAATTGGATACACAATTGGCGTGATGGTAGGAAGCAGAGGGTCATTGTGGAAGAATGCTTGTCAAACTGGAAGCCTGTGACTAATGGAGTGTCTGTGGGGTTGGTGCTGGGTCCATTGCTGTTTGTTCTCTATATCAATAATTTGGACGAGAATGAACAAGGCATGATTAGTAAGTTTGCAGAAGATGGATTCTGGGTAATCCAAGATGGAAGACGGGAAACATTTCTGGCTGTAAAAGCTGCTTTTTTTTAAGGTTTTTTAGGTGTTGGAGGTGATTTCCTCGAATTCCAGGAGCAGCAATTACTGTTTTATATGCTGTTGCATTGTTTTGGAACTTTGGGGAAAAAAAAGTCAAAACAACAGCAGTTTTAAAGGGAGAAGAGCAGACAAAGGAAGCACATGGTGAGGACAGTGCAGGAGAGAGAGAGGGAACCTGCACAGTTACTACCTTTGCTGCTTGAATTTGTATATCGCTGGACATTGGAATGCATCTGGGAAAATTAACAAACAATGAAATTCACAACTGATCTTGGAGGAACTGTTGGGCGAAGTTCACAGCACAGAATCAGATAAGTTAATTGTTGTTTTAAGTCTGTCCAAGAGAAAGGCTGCAGTCGTGAATATAGTGGATTCTTTTTTGATTATATGTTTTTGGAGATAAGTCTTTTGATTAAACTTAAAATATAAGCCATAGCTATTAATTTAACCTGGGGCAGTGTTTGTAGAGGAGTAAGACACACCTAGATCGTGAAGGAGCAACAATGGTCTTTGCAGTGATATGTACTTCTTGTCAGATGTGGGAGTTTAAAGAGAGTTTAAGGGTTACTGCAGATTATATCTGCCATAAATGCTGTTGGATGCGAATCTTATCAGATCGAGTGGATCTGTTGGGGAGACAGATAGAAGCAATGAGGAATTTGCAACAGCAACAGTATGTGATGGATGGCAGTTATACGAAGGGGGGATGTCTCAGATACAGACACATAGATGGGTTAACTCCAGGAAGGGAGAGAGAGGTCGGCACCTAGGGCAGGAGTCTTTTGAGGAATATACCCATTTCAAACAGGTGTGCTGTTTTGCAAAATGTAGGGGGTGATGGATTCTCTGGGGAACGTAGCACGAACAGCCAAGTTTCTGGTATTGACACTGGCTCTAATCCAACAAGGGGTATGTCGACTTCCAAGAGATCAGTTGTGTTAGGGGATTCTGTAGTCCGAGGTACAGACAGACGTTTCTGTGGCCAGCAGAGAAAAAGCAGAATGGTGTGTTGTTTCCCTGGTGCCAGAATCAAGGATGTCTCAGAGGGTGCAGAATGGTCTCACGGTGGAGAGGGGCTAGCAAGAGGTCATTGTCCACATTGGAACCAACGACATTGGAAGGGAAAAGGTTGAGACTCTGAAGGGAGATTACAGAATTAGGCAGAAATTTAAAAAGGAGGTCCTCAAGGGTAGTAATATCTGGATTACTCCCGATGCTACGAGCTAGTGAGGGTAGGAATTGGAGGATAGAGCAGATGAATTCATGGCTGAGGAGCTGTTGTATGGGAGAAGTGTTCACGTTTTTGGATCATTGGAATCTCTTTTGGGGTAGAAGTGACCTGTACAAGAAGGACGGATTGCACCTAAATTGGAAGGGGACTAATATACTGGCAGGAAAATTTGCTAGAACTGCTTGGGAGGATTTAAACTAATA